>NC_037676.1:44181890-44332399 GCF_003255815.1 Theropithecus gelada | reverse complement strand
AAAGCTTCTTTCTAGTTTTTAGCTGATAATATTTCCTTAGTCACCATAGCCTTCAATGCGATCCAAAATATCCCTTCTAATATTCCCCAAAAGCAGTGCTACCAAACGGATCCATGAAATGAATCGTGTAATCCTGTGAGATGAATTAACACATCCAAGAACAGTTTCTCAGAAAGCGTATTTCCAGTTTTTATATGAGGATATTTCCTTTGTCACAATAAGTTTCAATATGCTCCAAAATATGCCATTGCAGATTCCAAGAAAACAGTGTTGGCAAGCTGCTCAATGAAAAGAACCATGTAACTCTGTGAGCTAAATTCACACATCACAAAACAGTTTCTCACAAAGCTTCTTTTTGGTTTTTCTACGAGGATATTTCCTTTGTCACCTAAAGCTTCAATGCACTCCCAGATATCCTATTGCAGATTACATGAAAACAGTGTTATCAAACTTCACAATGAAAACAATGGTGTAACTCTGTTGGATGAATTCACACATCACAAAGCAGTTTCTCAGAAAGCTTCTTTATAGTTTTTATCAGATTATATTACCTTTTTCACTATAAGCCTCAATGAACTCATAAATATCCCTTTGCAGATTCCACAGAAACTCTGTTAGCAAACTTCCCCACGAAAAGAAAGGTGTGAATATTTGAGGTGAATGAAAATATCACAAAGACTTTCTCAGAAAACTTTTTTCTTGTTTTTGTCTGAGGATATTTCCTTTGACACCATAAGTTTCAATGCGCTCTGAAATATAGCATTTCAGATTCCAAGAAAACAGAGTTAGCAAGCAGCTCAAGGAAAAGAACAGTGTAACTCTCTGAAATGAATTTACACATCACAAAGGAGATTCTCAGAAAGCTTCTTTCTAGTTTTTGTCTGAGGATATTTCCTTTTCCAGAATAAGCTTCATTGTGCTCTGAAATATGCCATTGTAGATTCCAAGAAAACAGTGTTACTCAACTGCTCATTGCAGTGTAACTCACTGAGGTGAATTTACACATCCTTAAGCAGTTTCTCAGAAAGTGTCTTTCTCATTTTTCTATGAAGATATGTCCTTTCTCACTATAGGCCTCAACGTGCTGGCAAATATCCCTTTGCAGATTCCCTGAAAACAGTGTTAGCAAACTCCTCCATGAAAAGAAAGGTGTTTCTTGATGAGATTAATTCACGCATTGCAAAGCATGTTCTCAAAAAGCCTCTCTCTGGTTTCTATCTGAGGATATGTAGTTTTTATATAGAGAGTTTTTAGGCCTCAATGCGCTCCCATATATGCCTTTGCAGATTCCACAAAAACAGTGTTATCAAACAGCTCAATGAAAAGAACTGTGTAACTCTTTGAGATGAATTCACACATCACAAAGCAGTTTCATGGAATGTTTCTTCCTAGTTTTTATCTGAAGACATTTTCTTTGTCACCATAGGTTTCAATGAGATCCAAAATATCCCTTCTCACATTCCCCCAAAAAACCACTACAAAACTGATCCATGAAAAGAATCGTGTAACACTGTGAGATGAATTAACATATCACAAAGCAGTTTCTCAGAAAGATTCTTTCTAGTTTTTATCTGAGGATATTTCCTTTGTCACCCTAGGCTTCAATGCTATTCAAAATATCCCTTCCAGATACCCCAAATACAGTGCTATCAAACTGATCCATGAAAAGAATCGTGTAACTCTGTGAGAAGAATTGACAAATCACAAAGCAGTTTCTCAGAAAGCTTCTTTCCTCTTTTTGTCTGAGGATATTTCTTTTGTCACCATAAACTCCAGTGCGCTCTAAAATACCCCACTGCAGATTGCATGAAAACAGCTTTAGCAAACAGTTCAGTGAAAAGAACAGTGCAATTCTGTGAGATGAACTCACACATCACAAAGCAGTTTCTTAAAAAGCTTCTCTATAGTTTTTATCTGAGGATATATCCTTTTTTGCCATAAGTCTCAATGTACTCCCATATGTCCCTTTGACATTCCACTAAAACAGTGTTATCAAACAGCTCAATGAAAAGAATTGTGTAACTGTGAGATGAATTCACACATCGCAGAGAAGTTTCTCAGAAAGCTTCTTTCTAGTTTTTATCTGAGGATATTTCCTTTGTTACCATAGGCTTCAATGTGATCCAAAGTATTCCTACCAGATAGCCCGAAAACAGTACTATCAAACTGACCCACGAAGAGAATCGTGTAACTCTGTGAGAAGAATTCACAAATCACAAAGCAGTTTCTCAGAAAGATCCTTTATTCTTTTCGTCTGAGGATATTTCCTTTGTCACCATAAGCTTCAATGCACTCTGAAATATCCCATTGCAGATCCCATGAAAAGAGTGCTAGCAAACTACTCAATGAGTAGAACAGTGCAACTCTGTGAGATGAGTTCTGACATCACAGAGAAGTTTCTCACAAAGCTTTTTTCTAGTTTTTATCTGAGAATATTTTCTTTGTCACCATAGGCTTCAATGCGATCCAAAGTATCCCTTCTCAGATACCCCAAATACAGTGCTACCAAACTGATCCATGCAAAGTATCGTGAAACTCTGTGAGAAGAATTCGCAAATCAAATAGCAGTTTCTCAGAATGCTTCTTTCCAGTTTTTATCTGAGGATGTTTTCTTTGTCAGCAGAAGCTTCAATGCACTCTGAAATATCCCACTGCAGATTCCAAGAAAACAGTGTTAGCAAACTGTTCAATGAAAAGAATGGTGTAACTCTGTGAGAGGAATGCTCACGTCACAAACCAATTTCTCAGAAGATTTCTTTCTCGTTTTTACCTGAGGAAGTTTCCTTTCTCACTATAGGTCTCAATGCACTCCCAAATATCCCATTGCAGATTCCATGAAAACAGTGTGAGTAAACCTCTCCATGAAAATAAAGGTTTAAATCTGTGAGATGAATTCACACATCACAAGAAGTTTCTCAGAAAGTTTCTATCTAGTTTTTATTTGAGGATATTTATTTTGTCACCATAGAGTTCAATGCCATCTTAAGTGTCCCTTCTCAGATTCCCCAAAAGCAGTGCTACCAAACTGTTCCATGAAATGAATCCTGAAACTCTGTGAGAAGAATTCACAAATCACAAAGCAGTTTCTCAGAAAGCTTCCTTCTAGTTATTATCTGAGGATAATTTCTTTGTTACCATAAGTTAAAATGCGCTCTGAACTATCCCAGTGCAGATTCCAAGAATACAGTGTTAGCAAACTGCTCAATGGAGAGAACAGTGTAATTCTGTGAGATGAATTTACCCATCACCAGGCACCTTCCCAGAAACTTTCTTTCTGGTTTACATCTGAGGATATTTCCTTTTTCAACAAAGGCCTCAATGTGCTCCCAAATATCCCTTTCCATATTCCATGAAAAGAGTGTTAGCAAACTACTCCATCGAAAGGTATAACTCTGTGAGATGAATTAACACATCACCAAGAAGTTTCTCAGAAAGCTTCTTTTAAATTTTTGTCTTAGGATATTTCCTTTGTTACCATAGGCTTCAATGCGATTCAAAATAGCCCTTCTGAGATTCCCCAAAAACAGTGCTACCAAACTACTCCATGAAAGGTAAGGTGTAAGTCTGTGAGAGGAAGTCACAAATCAAAAAGTAGTTTCTCAGAAAACTTGTGTTAGTTTTTTATCTGAGGATATGTCTTTTGTCACCATATGCTTCAATGTGCTCCAAAATATCCTATCACAGATTCCATGAAAATAGTGTTATCAAACAGATCAATGAAAGGAATGGTGTAAGTCTGCGAGGTGAATTCCCACATCACAAAGCAGTTTTTCAGAAAGCTTTTTTGTAGTTTTTATCTGAGGATATTTAGTTTTTCACCATAGGCCTCAAGGTGCTCCCAAATATCCCTTTGCAGATTCCACGAAAACAGTGTTAGCAAACGACTCCAAGAAAAGAAAGGTGTAACACTGTGAGGTGAATTCACACATCACAAAAATTTTCTCAGGAAGCTTATTTCTAGTTTTTATTTGAGGATATTTACTTTGTCACCATAGGCTTCAATGCGATCCAAAATATCCCTTCTCAGATTCCCCAAAAGCGGTGCCACCAAACTGCTCCAAGAAGGGAATCGTGTAACACTGTGAAATGAATTAACACATCAGAAAGCATTTTCTCAGAAAACTCCTGCTAGATTTTGTATGAGGATATTTCCTTTGTCACCAAAAGCTTCAATGCACTCCGAAATCTCCCTATGCAGATTCCACAAAAACTTTGTTCCCAAACTGCTCAATCAGAAGTACTGTGTAACTCGTTGAGATGAATTAACACATCAAAAAGCCATATCTCAGAAAGCTTCTTTCTAGTTCTTATATGAGGATATATCCTTTTCCACCATAGGCCTCAATGCATTCCAAAATATCCCTTTTCAGATCCACGATAACAGTGTTAGCAAAGTGTGACATGGAAAAAAATGTGTAATTCTGTGAAGTTTATTCACACATCACAAAGAAGTTTCTCTGAAAGCTTCTCTGTAGTTTTTATCTGAGGATATATCCTTTGTCATTATATGCTTCAAAGATATCCACAATATCCCTTCTCAGATTCCCCCAAAACAGTGCTACCAAACTGCTTAATGAAAAGAAATGTTTAACTCTGTGAGATGAATTCAAAAATCACCTAGTAGATTCTCAGGAAGTTTCTTTCTATTTTTTGTCTGAGGATGTTTTCTTTGTCACCATAAGCTTCAATGCAACCAGAAATATCCCATTGCAGATACCAAGAAAACAGTATTAGCAAATTGCTCAATGAAAGGAACAGTGTAACTCTGTGAGATCAATTCACACATCACAAAGCAGTCTCTCAGAAAGCTTCTTTTTGGTTTTTTGTCTGAGGATATTTCCTTTGTCATCATAGGTTTCAATGAGCTCCCAAATATCCTGTTGTAGTTTCCAGAAAGACAGTGTTATGAACCTGCTCAATGAAAAGAGCCATGTACATCTGTGAGATGAATTCACAGATCACAAAAAACTTTCTAGAAATCTTCTTTCTAGTCTTTATCTGAGGATATTTCCCTTGTGACCATAGGTTTCCATGCAATCCAAATTATCCCTTTTCAGATTCCCCAAAAACAAAGCTACCAAACTGATCCACGAAAACAATCATGTAACTCTAAGAGATGAATTCACAAATCACAAAGCAGATTCTAAGAAAGATTCTTTCCAGTTTTTTTCCTGAGGATATTTCCTTTGTCACCATAGGCTTCAATGCCCTCCCAAATATCCTATTGCAGATTCCACGAAAGCAGTGTTATCATTCTGTTCAATGAAAAATACAGTGTAACTTTGTGAGATGAAATCACATATAACAAAGCAGTTTCTCAGAAAGCATCTTTCGGCCGGGCGTGGTGGCTCAAGCCTGTAATCCCAGCACTTTGGGAGGCCGAGACGGGCGGATCACGAGGTCAGGAGATTGAGACCATCCTGGCGAACACGGTGAAACCCCGTCTCTACTAAAAAATACAAAAAAACTAGCCGGGCGAGGTGGCGGGCGCCTGTAGTCCCAGCTACTCCAGAGGCTGAGGCAGGAGAATGGCGGGAACCCGGGAGGCGGAGCTTGCAGTGAGCTGAGATCCGGCCACAGCACTCCAGCCTGGGTGACAGAGCAAGACTCCGTCTCAAAAAAAAAAAAAAAAAAAAAGAAAGCATCTTTCCACTGTTTATCTGAGGGGCTTTCCTTTTCAACAATAGGCCTCAAAGTGTTCCCAAATATCTCTTTGCAGATTCCACAAAAACAGTGTTAGAAAACTGCTCCATGAAAAGAAAGGTGTAACACTGTGAGACGAATTCACACATCACAAAGGACTTTCTTAGAAATCTTCTTTCTAGTTTTTATCCGAGGATATTCCCTTTGTCACCATAAGCTTCAATGTGCTCCAAAATATTGGATTACAGATTCCAAGAAAACAGTGTTAGCAAACTGTTGAATGAATACAATATTGTAACTCACTGAGCTGAATTTACACATCACAAAGCAGTTTCTGAGAAAGCTTCTTTCTGGTTTTTATGTGAGGATATTTCCTTTTTCACCATAGGACCCAATGCACTCCCAAATATCCCTTTGCAGATTCCATAAAAGCAGTGTTAGCAAACTGCTCTATTAAAGGAAACGTACAACTCTGTGAGATGAATTCACACATCATGAAGAAGTTTCTCAGTAAGATTCTTTCTAGTGTTGATCTGAGGATATTTCCTTTGTTACTATAGGCTTCAAAGCAATTGAAAATATCACTTCTCTAATTTCCCAAAAACAGTGCTACCAAACTGATCTATGAAAAGAATCCTGTATCTCTGTGAGATGAGTTAACCCATCACAAAGCGGTTTCTAAGAAAGAATTCTTCTGTTTTTATATGAGGATATTTCCTTGTCCCCATAAGCTCCAAAGTGCTCCAAAATATCCCATTGCAGATTCCAGGAAAACAGTGTTAGCAAGCTCCTCAATGAAAAGAAAAGTGTAACTATGTGAGATGAAATCACACAGCACAAAGTAGTTTCTCAGAAAACCTATTTCTAGTTTTTGTCTGAGGGTATTTCCTTTTCACAACAGGCCTCAGTGTGTTCGCGCATATCCCTTTGTGGATTCCACGAAAATTGTGTTAGCAAGGTTCTCCATGAAAACAAAGGTGCAAACCTGTGAGATGAATTCACACATCACAAAGCAGTTTCTCAGAAAGCTTCTTTATTTTGTTGTCAGAGGATATTTTCTTTGTCACCATATTCTTCAATGTGCTCCCAAATATCCTATTGCAGATTCTCCAACAACATTGCTACCACACTGCTGAATGAAAAAAATAGTGTAACTCTGTGAAATTAATTTACACATCACAAAGCTGTTTCTCAGTAAGATTCTTACTAGTTTTTATCTGAAGATATTTCATTTTTCACTGTATTCCTCTATGTGTTCCCGAATATCCCAATGCAGATTCCACGAAAAACATGTTAGCAAACTTCTCAAAGAAAAGAACCATGTAACTTTGTGAGATGAATTCACACATCACAAAGCAGTTTCACAGAAAGGTTGTTTTTGGTATTTATCTGTGGATATTTCCTTTGTCACCAGAGGCTTCAGTGCACTCCAAATACCCTATTGCAGATTCCACGAAAACAGTGTTTTCAAGCTGCTCAATGAAAAGAACGTTGTAACTCTCTCAGAAAGCTGCTTTCTAGTTTTCATCTGAGAATATTTTCAATTTCACCATAGGAGTCAGTGCGCTCTAAATATCCCTTTTCAGATTCCACAAAAACAGTGTTATGAAACCACTAAATGAAAAGAAAGGGTTAACTCAGTGAGATGAATTCATACAACACAAAGAACTTTCTCAGAAAGCTTCTTTCTAGTTTTTGTCTGAGGATATTTCCTTTGTCACCATAAGCTTCAAAGTCATCCAAAATATCCCTTCTCAGATTCTCCAAAATCCGTGCTACCAAACTGCTGCATGAAAAGAATCATGTAGCTCTGTGAGATGAACTCACAAATCATAAAACAGTTTCCCAGAAAGCTTCTTTCTAGTTTTTGTCTGAGGATATTTCCTTTGTCAACATAAGCTTCAACTCTGTCCGAAATATCCCATTGCAGATTCCATGAAAAAAGTGTTAGCAAACTACTCAACGAAAAGAATGGTGTACTTTCATGAGATGAATTCACATATCACAAAGCAGTTCCCCAGAAAGCTTCTTCTTGGTTTTTATCTGAGGATATTTATTTGTTACCAGAGGCTTCAATGCACTCCAAAATATCCAATTGCAGATACCACTAAACAGTGTTATGAAACTGCTCAATGAAAAGAAAAGTGTAACTTTGTAAGATGAATTACACATCACAAAGCAGTTTCTCAGAAAGACTCTTTCTAGTTTTTGTCTGAGGACATTTCCTATTTCACCGTAGGCCTCAAGGTGGTTCCAAATATCCCTTTGCAGATTCCATGAAAACATTGTTAGCAAACTGCTCCATGTAAAGAAGGTGTAACTCTGTGAGATGAATTCACACATGTCATAGAACTTTCTCAGAAAGCTTCTTTCTAGTTTTTATCTGAGGATATTTCCTTTGTCACCATAGTCTTCAATGTGATCCTAAATATCCTTTCTCAGATTCCTCAAAAACAGTGCTAACAGAGTGATCCATAAGAAGAATTGTGTAATGTGATGAGATGAATTAAAACATCTGAAAGCAGTTTCTCAGAAAGCTTCTTTCTGGTTTTTATATGAGGATATTTCCTTTGTCACCATAGACTTCAATGTGATCCAAAATATCCCTTCTCAGAATCCCCAAAAACAGTTCTAAGAAACTACTCCATGAAAAGAATCATGAAACTCTGAGATGAATTCACAAATCACAAAGCAGTTTCTCAGAAAGCTTCTTTCTATTTTTTGTCTGAGGATATTTGCTTTGTCACCAAAAGCTTCAATGCACTCCGAAATATCCCATTTCAGATTCCAAGAAAACAGTGTTAGCAAACTGTGCAATGAAAATAACAGTGTATCTCTGTGAGATAAATTGACACAACACAGAGTAGTTTCTCAGAAAGCTTCTTTCTAGTTTTTATCAGAGGATATTTTCTTTTTCACCATAGGCCTCAAGGCACTCCCAAATATCCCTTTGTACATTCCATGAAAACAGTGTTAGGAAACTACTCCATGAAAAGAAAACTGTAACTCTTTTTGATGAATTCACACATCACAAAGAACTTTCTCAGAAAGCTTCTTTCTAATTTTTATCTGACTATATTCCCTTTTTCACTATATACCTCCATGTTCTCCCCATTATCCCTTTGCAGATTCCATGAAAGCAGTGCTACCAAATTGATCCATGAAAAGAAACGTGTAAGTCTGTGAGTTGAAACACAAATCACAAAGCAGTTTCTCAGAAAGCTTCTTTCTAGTTATTATATTATGATATTTCCTTGGTCACCATAAGCTTTAATACACCTCGAAATATCCTATTGCAAATTCCGTGAAAATGGTGTTATCAAACTGCTCAATGAAAAGTACCATGTAACTGAACTCTGTGAGATGAATTCACATATCACAAAGCAGTTTCTCCGAAAGCTTCTTTCTAGTTTATATCGGAGGATATTCTGCTTTTCACTAGAGGCCTCAATGGGCTCTCAAATATTCCTTACCAGATTCCACAAAAACAGTGTTAGTAAAACTGTTCCATGAAAAGAAAAGTGTAACTCTGTGAGGTGAATTCACACATCACAAAAAAGTTTCACAGAAAGCTTCTATCTAGTTTTTATCTGAGGATATATACTTTGTCACCATTGGCTTCACTGCAATCCAAAATATCCCTTCTCAGATTCCCCAAAACAGTGCTAAAAAACTGTTCCATGAAAAGAATCTTGTAACTCTGTGAGATGAATTAACACATCTGAAAGCATTTAAATAGAAAGTTTCTCTCTAATTTATATATGAGGGTATTTCCTTTGTGACCTTAAGCTTCAAAACTCCTTGACATATAACTTTGCACATCCCATGAAAACAGCATTAGCAAACTGCTCAATGAAAAGAATGGTGTGACTTTGTCAGATGAATTCACACATCACAAAGTAGTTTCTCACACAGCTTCTTTCTAGTTTTTATCTGAAGATATTTAATTTTTCACCATAGGCCTCAATGCGCTCCACAAATATCAATTTGCAGATTCCAAGAAAACAGTGTTTGTAAACGGATCCATGAAATGAAAAGTGTCACTCTGTGAGATTTCACACATCACAAAGAACTTTCTCACAAAGCTTCTTTCTAGTTTTTATCTGAGGATATTTGCTTTGTCACCAAAGGCTTCAATATGATCCAAATTATCCATTCACAGATTCCCCAAAAACAGTGCTACCAAACTGCTCCTTGAAAGGAACCATGTAACTCTTTGAGATGAATTAACTCATCAGAAAACATTTCCTCAGAAAGCTTCTTTCTAGTTTTTATATGAGAATATTTCCTTTGTCACCAAAAGTTTCAATGCGCACGGAACTATCCCTTTGCAGATTCCATGAAAACAATGTTCTCAAACTGCTCAATGAAAAGTACTGTGTAACTCATTGAGATGAATTAACACATTAGAAATCCATTTCTCAGAAAGTTTCTTTGCAGTTTTTATCAGAGGATATTTCCTTTTTCACCATAGGAATCAATGTGCTCCTAAATATCTCTTTGCAGATTCCACAGAAACAGTGTTAGCAAACTGCAACATATAAAGAAAGGTGTAACTCTGTGAAATAAACTCACACATCACAAAGAAGTTTCTCAGAAAGATTCTCTCTAGTTTTTATCTGAGGATATATCCTATGTCACCATAGTCTTCAAAGACATCCAACATATCCCTTCTCAAATTCCCCAAAAACAGTGCTACCAAACCTCTCTATGAAAAGAAAGGTGTAACTCTGCGAGATGAATGCAAAAATCACATAGCACATTCTCAGGAAGCTTCTTTCTAGCTTTTGTCTGAGTATATTTCCTTTGTCACCATAGGCTTCAATGCAATCCAAAATATCCCATTGCAGATACCAAGAAAAGAGTATTAGCAAACTGCTCAATGAAAAGAACAGTGTAACTTTGTGAGATAAATTCACACATCACAAAGCAGTCTCTTAGAAAGCTTCTTTTTGTTTTTTGTCTGAGGAAATTTATGTTGTCACCATAGGCTTCAATGAGCTCCCAAATATCCTGTTGCAGTTTCCAGGAATTCAGTGTTATCAAACAGCTCAATCAAAAGAATGGTGCACATCTATGCGATAAATTAACAAATCACAAAGAACTTTCTCAGAAAGCTTCTTTTAGTTTTTATCTGAGGATATTTCCTTTGTCACTCTAGGCTTCAATTTCAATCCAAAATATCCCTTCTCAGATTCCCCAAAAAGAGGGCTACCAAACTGATCCATGAAAACTTTCATGAGCTCTATGAGATGAATTCACAAATCACAAAGCAGTATCTAAGAATGATTCTTTCCAGCTTTTACCTGAGGATATTTCCTTTCTCACCATAGACTTCAATGAGCTCCCGAATATCCTATTGCAGATTCCAAGAAAGCAATATTATCAAGCTGTTCAATGAAAAGTACGGTGTAACTATGTGAGATGAATTCACAAATCACAAACCAGTTTCTGAGTATGCTTCTTTCTAGTTTTTCTCTGAATATATTTCCTTTGTCACCATAAGTTTCAATGCACTCTGAAATATCCGATTGCAGATTCCAAGAAAACAGTGTTAGCAAACTCTTCAATGAAAACAACAGTGTAATTCTCTGAGATGAATTCACACATCAAAAGCAGATTCTCAGAAAGATTCTTTCTAGTTTTTATGTGAGGATATTTCCTTTTTCACTCTAGGACCCAATGTGCTCCAAATATTACTTTACAGATTCCACGAAAGCAGTGTTAGCAAACTGATCCATCAAAAGAAACGTGTAACTCTGTGAGATGGATTCACACATCATGAAGAAGTTTCCCAGAAAACTTCTCTCTAGTTTTGATGTGAGGATATTTTCTTTGTCACCATAGGCTTCAAAGTGATCAATAATATCTCACTCAGATTACCCAAAAACAGTGCTACCAACTTATCCATGAATAGAATCCTGTAACTCTGAGAGATGAATTAACCCATCACAGTGCAGGTTCTCAAAAAGAGTTGTTCTAGTTTTTATATGAGGATATTTCCTTTGTCTGCATGAGCTCCAATGCACTCCAAAATATGTCATTGCAGATTCCAAGAAAACTATGTTAGCAAACTCCTCAATGACAAGAGCAGTGTAACTCTGTGAGATGAATTCACACATCACAAAGCAACTTCTCAGAAAGCTTCTTTCTAGTTTTTGTCTGAGGAGCTGTCCTTTTTCACCACAGGCCTAACTGTGTTCCTGAATATCCATTTGCAGGTTCTACGAAAACAGTATTAGAAAACTGCTCCATGAAAAGAAAAGTGTAAATTTGTGAGACGAATTCACACATCACAAAGCAGTTTCTTAGAAAGCTTCTTTTTGGTTTTTGTCTGAGGATACTTCCTTTGTCACCATATTCTTCAATGCACTCCCAAATATCTTATTGCAGATTCCATGAAAGCAGTTTCAGTAAACTGCTCCAAGAAAAGAATCATGCTACTCGTGAGATGAATACACACATCAAAAAGCAGTATCTCAGAAAGCTTCTTTCTAGTTTTTAATTTGAGAATATTTCCTTTTTCAAAATAGGCATTAATGAGATCCAAAATATCCCTTTTCAGATCCCCCAAAAACAGTGTTACGAAACTGCTCCATGAAAATAATGGTGGAACTCTGTGAGATGAATTCACAAATCTCAAAGCAGTTTCTTCAGAAAGTTTATTTCTGGTTTTTATCTGAGGATATTTCCTTTTTCACCATAGGCCTCAATGCGCTCTCAAATATACCCTTGAAGATTAGACAAAAACAGTGTTAGCAAACTGCTCCTTGAAAAGAAAGGTGAAAATCTGTGACATGAATTCACACATCACAAAGCAGTTTCTCATAAATATTCTATCTAATTTTTATCTGAGGATATTTCCTTTTTAACCATATTCTTCACTGTGCTCCCGAGTATCCCATTGCAGATTCCATTAAAAAAGTGTTAGCAAACTTCTCAATGAAAAGAAAGGTGTAACTATGTGAGATGGAAACACGCATCACAAAGCAGTTTCACAGAAGGCTTCTTTTTGGTTATTATCTGGGGATATTTCCTTTATCACTATAAGCTTCTATGCAATCCAAAATATCCTATTGCAGATTGCACAGAAACAGTGTTAGCAAACTGTACAATGGAAAGGACACCGTAACTCTGTGAGACAGGTTCACACATCAGAAAGCACTTGCATGAAAGCATTGCACAAAAACAGTGTTATAAAACTGCTCAATGAAAAGAGTGGTGTAACTCTGTGAGATGAATTCACCCATCACGAAGAACTTTCTTAGAAAGCTTCTTTCTCATTTTTATCTGAGGATATTTCCTGTGTCACCATCGGTTTCAATGTGATCCAAAATATCCCTTCTCTGATTCCACAAAATTAGGGCTACTAAACTGATCCATGAAAAGAACCGTGTAACTCTGAGAGATGAATTAAAACATCAGAAAACAGTTTATCTGAAAACTTCATTCTCGTTTTTATCTGAGGATATTTCCTTTTTCACTATAGGTTTCAATGCTCTCCCAAATATGCCATTGCAGATTCCACGAACACAGTGTTAGAAAACTGCTCCATGAAAAGAAAGGTGTAACTCTGTGATATGAACTCACACATCACAAGCAACTTTCTCACAAAGCTTCTTTCTAGTTTTTATCTGAGGTTATTTCCTTTGTCACCATAGGCTTCAATGCCATTCAAAATATCCCTTCTCCAGTTCCCCAAAAACAGTGCTACCACACTACTCCATGAAAACAGTGGTGGTACTCTGTGAATGCAAAGCTGTTTCTCAAAAAGCTTCCTTCTAATTTTTATCTGAGGATATTTCCTTTTTCACCATATTCTTCAATGCTGTCCCAAATATCCCATTGAAGATTAAACGAAAACAGTGTTAGTAAACTTCTCAATGAAAAGAATGGTGTACCTCTGTGAGATGAATTCACACGTGAGAAAGCAGTTTCTCAGAAAGCTTCTTTCTAGTATTTATCTGAAGATATTTCCTTTTTCACTGTATTCCTGAATGCACTCTCAAATATCCCTTTGCAGATTCCATGGAAACTGTGTAATCAAACTGCTGAATTAAAAGCATGGCGTAACTCTCTGAGACGAAATCACACATCACAAAGAACTTTCTTGGAAAGCTTTTTCTAGTTTTTATCCGTGGATTTATAATTTGTCACCATAAGCTTCAATGTGATCTAAAATATCCCTTCTCAGGTTCCTCAAAAACAATGTTACCAACCTGATCCATGAAAATAATCATGTAACTCTGTGAGATGAATTAACACAGCTCAAAGTGGTTTCTCACAAAACTTCTTTCTAGTTTTTGTCTGAGGATATTTCCTTTGTCACCATAAGCTTCAATAGGCTCCGAAATATCCCGTTGCAGATTCCAAGGAAACCGTGTTAGCAAACTGCTCAATGAAAAGAACCATGTAACTCTGTGAGATGAATTCACACATCACAAAGGAGTTTCTCAGAAAGCATATTTTTGGTTTTTATAGGAGGATATTTCCTTTGTCACCACAGGCTTCAATGTGCTCCCAAATATAATATTGTAAATTCCACGAAAACAGTGTTATCAAACTGCTCAATGGAAAGAACGGTGTTGCTTTGTGAGATGAATTCACAAACCACAAAGCAGTTTTTCAGAAAACTTCTTTCTAGTTTTTATCTAAGAATATTTCCTTTTTCACTTTAGGCCTCAATGTGCTCTGGAATATAACATTGCAGATTCCATGAAAACAGTGTTAGGGAACTGCTCCATGAAAAGAAACGTGTAACTCCGTGAAATGAATTCACACATCACAAAGAACTCTCTCATGAAAATTCTTTCTAACTTTCAACTGAGGATATTGAATTTGTCACCACAGTCCTCAATGCAATTCAAAATATCCATTCTCAGATTCCCCAAAAACAGTGCTACCAAACTGATCCCTGAAAATAGTGGTATAAATCTGTGAGGTGAATCCACACATCACAAAGCTGTTTCTCAGAAACCTTCTTTCCAGTTTTATCTGAGGATTTTCCTTTTTCACCATATACCTCAATGTGCTCCTGAATATCCCATTGCAGATTAAACAAAAAAAGTGTTAGTAAACTTCCCAATGAAAAGAATGGTGTACCTCTGTGAGGTGAATTCACATATCACAAAACAGTCACTCAGAAAGCTTCTTTTTGGTTTTTATCTGAGGAGTTTTCCTTTGTCACCATAGGCTTTAATGCTCTCTGAACTATCCTGTTGCAGATTAAACGAAACCAGTGTTATCGGACTGCTCAATTAAAAGAATGATGTAACTTTGTGAGATGAATTCACACATCACAAAGCAGTTTCACAGAAAGCTTCTTTCTGGTTTTTATCTGAGGATATTTCCTTTGTCACCTTAGGCTTCAATGTGGTCCAAAATATCCCTTCTCAGATTCCCCAAAAATAGTGCTACCAAACTGCTCCATGAAAAGAATGGTGTAACTCTGTGAAGTGAATTCACACACCACAAAGTTGTTTCTTAGGAAGCTTCTTTCTATTTTTAATCTGAGGATATTTCCTTATTCACCATATTCCTCTATGCGCTCCAGAATATTGCATCCCAGATTCCACAAAAAAAGTGTCAGCAAACTTCTCAAGGAAAAGAAGAGTGTATCTCTGTGAGTGTAATTCACACATCACAAAGAAGTTTCTTGGAAAGTTTCATTCTAGATTTTACCTGAGGATATTTCCTTTGTCAACACAGGCTTCAATGCGATCCAAAATATCCCTTCTCAGATTGACCAAGAACAGTGCTACCAAACTGCTCCATGAAAGGAAGTGTGTAACTCTCTGTGAGATGAATTCACAAATCACAAAGCAACTTCTCAGAAAGCTTTCTAGTGTTTCTCTGAGCATATTTCCTATTTCACCATTTGCCTCAATGCACTCATGAACAGCCCTTTGCAGATTCCATGAAAATAGTGTTAGGAAACTTCTCCATGAAAAGAAAGGTGTAACTCTGTGAGTTGAATTCACACACCACAAAGAAGTTTCTCAGAAAGCTTCCTTTTGGTTTTTATCTGAGGATATTTCCCTTGTCACCGTAGGCTTCAATGCGATCAAAAACATCCCTTCACAGATTCCCCAAAAACAGTGCTACCAAACTGATCTGTGAAAAGAATCGTGTAACTCTGCAAGATGAATTAACACATCAAAAAGTGTTTTCTGAATATGCTTCTTTCTAATTTTTATATGAGGATATTTCCTTTGTCATCATTAGGAATTATACCATTGTAGAATACAAGAAAAGAGTGGTAGCAAACTGGTAAATGAAAAGAACAGTGTAACTCTGTGAGATGAATTCACACATCTTAAAGAACTTTCTCAGAAAGTTTCTTTCTAGTTTTTCTCTGAGGATATTTCCTTTTTCACCATTTTCCTCAATGCGCTTGTGAACAGCCCTTTACAAATTCCACGAAAATAGTGTTAGCACACTGCTCCATGAAAAGAAATGTGTAAATCTGTGAGATGAAATAACACATCACAATGCAGATTCGCATAAAGCTTCTTTTTGGTTATATTCTGAGGATATTTAATTTGTCACCATAGGCTTCAATGAGCTCCCAAATATCCTATTGCAGATTCCACGAAAACAGTGTTATCAAACTGCTCAATGAAAACAACAGTGTAACTTTGTGACATTAATTCACAGAAAGTTTCTTTATCAGAAAGCTTCTTTCTAGTTTTTATCTGAGGATTTTTCCTTGGCTTCAATGTGCTCCCAAATATCCCTTTACAGGTTCCACAAAAACAGTATTAACAAACTCCTCCATGAAAAGAAAGGTGTAACTCTGCAAGACGAATTCACACATCACAAAGGAGATTCTCAGAAAGCTTCTTTTTGGCTTTTATCTGAGGATATTTCCTTTGTCACCATGGGCTTCAATGCAATCAGAAATATCCCTTCTTGGATTCCCAAAAACAGTGCTAACAAACTGATCCATGAAAAGAATTGTGCAACTCTGTGAGATGAATTAACGCTTCAAAAAGCAGTTTCTCAATATGCTTCTTTCACGTTTTTATATGAGAATATTTCCTTTCTCACCATAAGCTTCAATGTGCTAGGAAATATCCCATTGCAGAATCCAAGAAAAGAGTGTTAACACACTGGTATATGAAAAGAACAGTGTAACTCTGTGAGATGAATTCACACGTCACCAAGCTGTTTCTCAGAAAACTTCCTTCTAGTTTTCACATGAGGATATTTCTGTATTCACCATAGACCTCAGAGCACTGAGAAATATCCCTTTGCAGATTCCACGAAAACAGTGTTTGCAAGCTGCTCCATGAATAGAAAGGTGTGACTCACTGAGATGAATTGACACATCACAAAGAACTTTCCTAGAAAACTTTCTAGTTTTTGTCTGAGGATATTTCTTTTGTCACCATAGGCTTCAAGGTGATTCAAAATATCCTTTCTCAGATTCCCCAAAAACACTGCTACCAAGCTGATCCATGAAAAGGATCGTGTAACTCTGTCAGGTGAATTCACACATCACAAAGAAGTTTCTCAGAAAGATTCTTTCTCCTTTTAATTTGAGGATATTTCCTTTTTCACCATACATCTCAATGCACTCCAATACATCCCCTTGCAGATTCCACGAAAACAGTGTTAGCAAACGGCTCAATGAAAAGAACGATGTTACTCTGTAAGATGAATTCACACATTACAAAAAGTTTCTCTGAAAGCTTGTTTCTAGTTTAAATCTGAGGATATTTCTTTTGTCACCATAGGCTTCAAAGTGATCCAAAATACCCCTTCTCAGATTCCCCAAAAGCAGTGGTACCAGACTGCTCCATGAAAAGAATCGTGTAACTCTGTGAGATGAGCTAACCCATCACAAAGCAGTTTCTCAGAAAGCATCATTCTAATTTTTATCTGAGGATATTTCCTTTGTCACCATAAGCTTCAAAGGGATCCCAAATATCCCCTTTGCAGATTCCACAAAAACAGTGTTAGCTAACTTCTCCATGAAAAGAAAGGTGTAAATCTGTGAGATGAATTCACAAAGCAGTTTCTCAGAAAGCTTCGTTTTGGTTTTTGTCTGAGGATATTTCCATTGTCACCATATGCTTCAAAGCATGCCCAAATATCCTATTGCAGGTTTCACAAAAACAGGGTTAGCAAACTGTTCAAAGAAAAGAATCGTGTAACTATTTGTGATGAATTCACACATCACAAAAAGTTTCTCAGAAAGCTTCTTTCTAGCTTTTATCTGAGGATATTTCCTTTGTCACCATAGACTTCAATGTGATCCAAAATATCCCTTCTCAGATTCCCCAAAAACAGGGCTACCAAACTGCTCCATGAAAAGAATGGTGTAACTCTGTGACATGAATTCACACATCACAAAGCTGTTTCTCAGAAAGCTTCTTGCTAGTTTTTTTCTGAGGATATTTCCTTTTCATCGTATTTTTCAATGGGCTCTGGAATATCCCATCACACATTCCATGAAAAAAATGTTAGTAAACTTCTCAATGAAAAGAACAGTGTAACTCTGTGAGATGAATTCACACATCATGAAGAAGTTTCTCAGAATGATTCTTTCAAGATTTTATCTGAGGATTTTTTTTTATCACCATAGGCTTCAATGCAATCCAAATTAACCCTTCTCATATTCCCCAAAAACAGTGTTACCAAACTTCTGCATGAAAAGAATCGAGTAATTCTGAGAGATGAATTAACAAATCACAAAGCAGTTTCTCAGTAACTTTTGTAGTTTTTGTCTGAGGATATTTCCTTTTTCACATTTGGCCTCAATGTGCTAACCAATATCCCTTTGTAGATTTCAGGAAAATCGTGTTAGTCAACTGCCCCATGAAAATAAAGGTATAAACCTATGTGATGAATTCACACATCACAAAGCAGTTTCACAGAAAGCTTCTTTTTGGTTTTTAGCTGAAGGTATTTCCTTTGCCACTATAGGCTTCAATGCACTTCCAAATATCCTATTGTAGATTCCTCAAAAACAGTGTTATCAAACTGCTCAATGAAAATAACAGCATAGCACTGTAAGATGAATTCACACATCACAAAGCTGTTTCTCAGAAAGCTTCTGTCTAATTTTTATCTGAGGATATTTCCTTTTTCACTATAGACCTTAAGATGCTCTGGAATATCCCTTTGCAGATTTCATGAAAACAGTGATAGCAAACTGCTCCATGAAAAGAAAGGTGTAAATCTGTGAGATGAATCTACACATCACAAAGCGATTTCTCAGAATGCTTCTTTCTAATTCTTATCTGAGTTTTTCCTTTGTCTCTGTAGACTTCAACGTGATCCAAAATATCCCTTCTCAGATTCCCCTAAAATAGTGCTACCAAACTGCTCCATGAAAAGAAACATGTAACTCTGTGAGATGAATTCACAAATCACAAAGCAGTTTCTCAGAAAGCTTCTTACTAGTTTTCATCTGAGGATATTTCGTTTGTCACCATAAGCTTCATTTGCTCCAAAATATACCATTGCAGATTCCAACAAAACAGTGTTAGCAAACTGCTCAATGAAAAGAACAGCGTAGCTCCGTGAGAGGAATTCACACATCAAGAAGCAGTTTCTCAGAGAGCTTCTTTTCGGTGTTTATTTGAGGATGTTTCCTTTTACATTACCATCCTGAATGTGCTCCCAAATATCCCTTTGCAGATTCCGTGGAAAGAATGTTAGCAAACTACAGCATGAAAAGAATGGTGTAACTCTGTGAGTTGAATTCAAAAATCACAAAGAACTTTCTCAGAAAGCTTCTATCTAATTTTTATCTGAGGTTATTGCCTTTGTCACCCTAGGTTTCAATGCTATCCAAAATATCCCTTCTCAAATTTAACAAAAACAGTGTTGTCAAGCTGATCCATGAAAAGAGCCCTTTAACTCTGTGAGACAAATTAACACAGTCTGAAGCAGTTTCTGAGAGAGCTTCCTTCTAGTTTTTATATGAGGTTATTTCCTTTGTTACTATAACATTCAATGTGCTCTGAAATTTCCCATTGCAGATTCCAAGAAAACAGTGCTAGAAAACTGCTCAATGAAAAGAACAGTGTAAATCTGTGAGATGAATTCTCACATCACAAAGCACTTTCTCATAAACCTTCTCTCTGGTTTTAATCAGAGGATATTTCCTTCTCACCATAGGCCTCAATGCACTCCAAAATGTCCCTTTGCAGACTCTATGAAAACGCTGTTAGCAAACTGCTCCATGAATAGAAAGGTGTAACTCTGTGAGATGAATTCACAAACCACCAAGCAGTTTCTCAGAAAATTTTCTTCTAGTTTTTGTCTGACGATATTTCCTTTGTCACCATCAGCCTCAATGCACTCCAAAATATCCCATTCCAGATTACAAGAAAACAGTGTTAGCAAACTAGTCAATGAAAAGAACAGTGTAACTCTGTGAGGTGAATTCACAGAGCACAAAGAACTTTCTCAGAAAGCTTCTTTCTAGTTTTTATCTGAGGATATTTCCTTTGTCACCATAGGCATCAATGTGATCCAAAATATCCCTTCTCAGATACCCCAGAAACAGTTGTTATCAAACTGATTCACAAATAGAATCATGTAACTCTGTGAGACAAATTCAAAAATCACAAAGTAATTTCTCAGAATGTTTCTTTCTCGTATTTGTCTGAGAATATTTACTTTTTCACAATAAGTTTCAATGCATTTCAAAATATCCCACTGCAGATTCCAAGTAAACAGTGTTAGCAAACAACACAATGAAAAGAATAGTGTAACTCTGTGTGATGAATTGATACATCAGAAAGCAGTTTCTCAGAAAGCTTCCTTTTGGTTTTTATCTGAGGATATTTCCTTTGTCACCATAGGCTTCAAAGCACTCCCAAACATCCTATTGCAGATTCCACGACAACAGTGTTATCAAATTGCTCAATTGAAAGAATGGTGTAACTCTCTGAGATGAAATCACATCACAAAGCAGTTTCTCAGAAAGTTCCTTTCTAACTTTTATCTTTGGGTATTTCCTTTTTCACACTAGGCCTCAATACATCCCAAGTATTCTTTTGAGCTTCCACAAAAACAGTGTTAGCAAACTGCTCCATGAATAGAATGGTGTATCTCTGTGAGATGAATTCACACATCACAAAGAACTCTCTCAAAAAGCTTATTTATAGTTTTTATCTGAGGATATTTCCTTTGCCACCATAGTCTTCAATTCAATCCAAAATATCCCTTCTCATATTCCCAAAAACAATGCTACCAAACTTATCCATGAAAAGAATCATGTAACTCCATGAGATGAATTAACACATCATAAAGCAGTATCTCAGAAAACTTCTTTTAGGTTTTTATCTGATGATATTTACTTTGCCACCCTAGGCTCAAAGTGCTCCAGAATATCCTATTGCAGAATCCACAAAACCAGAGCTATCAAACTGCTCCATTAATAGAATGGTGTAACTGTGTGAGATGAATTCACACATCACAAAGAACTTTCTCAAAAAGTTTCATTCNAGGAATTCACACGACACATAGCAGTTTCACAGGAAGCGTCCTTCTTGTTTTTATCTGAGGATATTTCTTTCTCCATATTCTAAAGGGCATTCCCAAATGTCCTTCCTCAGATTCCACAGAAACAGTGATTTCAAACTGCTCAGTCCAAAGAATGGTTTAACTCTATGAGATGAATACACACATTGCAAAGCAGTTGCTCAGAAAGCTTCTCTCCAGTTTTCATCGGAAGACATTTCCTTACTCACCATATACCTCTTTAACTCTGTGAAGTGAATGCACATATCAGAGAGCAGTTTCTTGGAACGCTTCTTTCTGAGTTTTATTTGAGGATAGTTGAATTTTCATCATAATCTTCAATGTGCCATGAAATATCACTTTTTCAGTTTTACAGGAACAGTGTGCAAACACTGCCTTATGAGAAAAGGGGTACAACTCCCTGAGTAGAATGCACACATCACAAAGCAGTTTCTCAGAAAGCTTCTCTCTGGTTTTTATCTGAAGATATTTTCTTTTTCACCATAGGCCGGAATGTGCTCCCGAATGTCCCTTTGTGGTTCCGTCTGTGATGGAGTTTCCAAACTGCGTAATGTAAAGAAAGCTTTATCTATGTGAGATGAATAAACATAGCAAAAAGAAGATTCACAAAAAGCTTCTTTCCAGATTTTATCTGAAGATATTTCCTTTTTCACCATAGTCCTGAATGTGCTCCTGAATATCCCTTCACAGATCCATCCATGACAGAATTTGCAAGCTGTGTAATGTAAAGAAAGTTTATCTATGGGAGATGAATACACATAGCAGACAGCAGTTTCACAGAAAGCTTCTTTCCAGTTTTTCTCTGAGGCTATTTCCCTTTTCACCATATTCGTCAATATGCTCCTGAATATCCCTTGGTACCTTTTGTCCAAATGGGTTTCCCCGATGCTGCATGAGACGAGAGGTATAACACTGTGAGTGGAATGTGCACGTCACAAAGCAGTTCCTCGGAAAGCTTCTCTCCTGTTTCTATCTGAACATATTTCCTTTTTCACTGAAAGCCTAAAAACGCTCCAGAATATCCCCTCACATGCTAAACAAAACAAGTGTTAGAATACTGCTCAATGAAAAGAGAAGCTTAACTGTGTCAGTGGAATTCACACAACACAGAGAAGTTTCACCGAAAGCTTCCTTCTGGTTTTTAACTGAGGGTATTCCTTTTTCAGCATATTCTAAAGAGCATTCCCAAATGACCTTTCTCAGGTTCCACAGAAACAGTGACCTCAAACAGCTCAATCAAAAGAACGATTTACCTCTATGAGATGAATACACACATCCCAAAGCAGTTGCTCAGAAAGCTTCTGTCTAGTTGTCATTGGAAGACATTTCCTTGCTAACCACAGGCCTCTGGGCGCCACTTCATATCCCTTCACAGTTTCCTCAAAGACAGAGTTTCCAAACTGGGCAACTTAGAGTAAGCTTTAACTCTGTGAAATGAATGCACATATCAGAGAGCAGTTTCCTGGAATGCTTCCTTCTGGGTTTTATTTGAGGATATTTCACTTTTTGCCCTAGTCTTCAATGCGCTACAAAATATCACTTTTTCAGTTTTACAGGAACAGTGTTCAAACACTGCCTTATGAGAAAACAGGTATAACTCCCTGAGTGGAATGCACACATCACAAAGCAGTTTCTCAGAAAGCTTCTCTCCAGTTTTTATCTGAGGATATTTCCTTTTTCGTCATGGTCCTGAATGTGCTCCCAAATGTCCCTTCACGGATTCATCCATGACAGAGTTTGCAAGCTGTGTAATGTAAAGAAAGTTTTATCTATGTGAGATGAATAAACATAGAAAAAAGCAGATTCACAGAAGGCTTCTTTCCCGTTTTTATCTGAAGATATTTTCTTTTTCACCAGAGTTCAGAATATGCACCCTAATGTCCCTTTGTGGTTCTGTTCATGACAGAGTTTCTAAGCTGTGAAATGTAAAGAAAGCTTTATCTATGTGAGATGAATACACATGGTACAGAGCAGTTTCACAGAAAGCCTCTTTCCAGTTTTGTCTGAGGCTATTTCCCTTTTCACCATAAGCATCAATATGCTCTCTGATATCCCTTGGTACCTTTTTCTCCAAAACGGTTTCCCTGATGCTGTATGAGAAGAAAGCTATAATATTGTGAGTGGAATGCAGTCAGAAAGCAGTTCCTCGGAAAACTTCTCTCCAGTTTCTATCTGGACATATTTCCTTTCTCACCATAAGCCTCAAAGCACTCCCGAATATCACTTCACACACTAAACAGTGCTAGAAAACTACTCAATGAAAAGAGAAGCTTAAATGAGCGAGAAGAATTCACAGGATACATAGCAGTTTCACAGAAAGCTTCCTTCTGGTTTTTATCTGAGGATATTTCTTTCTCCATATTGTAAACAGCTTTCTCAAATATCCTTCCAAAGATTCCACAGAAGCACTGATTTCAAACTGTTCAATCCAAAGAATGATTTAACTCTATGAGATAAATACACACTTCACAAAGCAGTTGCTCAGAAAGCTTCTCTCCAGTTTTCATCGCAAGACAATTCTCTGCTTACCACAGGCCTCCGGGAGCCATTTAATAGCTATTTGCAGATTCCTCAAAGACAGAGTTTCCAAACTGGGCAATGTACAGTAAGCTTTAACTCGGTAAAATGAATGCACATATCAGAGAGCATTTTCTTGGAACGCTTCTTTCAGGGTTTTATTTGAGGATGTTTCACTTTTTGCCGTAGTCTTCAATGCGTTCCGCAATATCACTTTTTCGGTTTTACAGGAACAGTGTTCAAACACTGCCTTATGAGAAAAGAGGTGTATCTCCCTGAGTGGAATGCACACATCACAAAGCAGTTTCTCAGAAAGCTTCTCTCCGGTTTTTATCTGAGGATATTTCCTGTATCGTCATAGTCCTGAATGTGCTCCCAAATGTCCCTTCGTGGATTCATCCATGACAGAGTTTGCAACCTACGTAATATACAGAAAGCTTTATCTATGTGAGATGAATAAACATAGCAAAAGGCAGATTCACAGAAATTTTCTTTCCAGTTTTTATCTGAAGATATTTCCTTTTTCACCATAGGCCTGAATGTGCTCCCGAATGTCCCTTTGCCAATCCGTCCATGACAGTGTTTCCAAGCTGCGTAATGTAAAGTAAGCTTTATCTATGTCAGATGAATTCTCATATCACAGAGGAGTTTCACAGAAAGCTTCTTTCCAGTTTTTGTTTGAGGCTCTTTCCCTTTTCACCATAGACGTCAATATGCTCCCGAATATCCCTTGGTACCTTTTTCTCCTAAAGGATTTCCCCGATGCTCTATGAGAAGAGAGCTATAAACCTGTGAGTGGAATGCACACGTCACAAACAGTTCCTCGGAAAGCTTCTCTCCAGTTTCTATCTGAACATAATTTCTTTTTCACCGTAAGCCTAAAAGTGCACCTGAATATCCCTTCACACACTAAACACAAACAGTGTTAGAAAACTGCTCAATGGAAAGAGAAGCATAAATGAGCGAGAGGAATTCACATGACACATCGCAGTTTCAAAGAATGCATCCTTCTTGTTTTTATCTGAGAATACTTCTTTCTCGATATTCTAAAGATCGTTCCCAAATATGCCTCCTCAGAATCCACAGAAACAGTGATTTCAAACTGCACAATCGAAAGAATGATTTAACTCTATGAGATGAATATACACATCACAAAGCAGTTGCTCAGAAAGTTTCTCTCCAGTTTTCATCGGAAGACATTTCTGTGCTCACCACAAGCCTCCAGGTGCCATTTAATATCGCTTCACAAATTCCTCAAAGACAGAGTTTTGAAATTGTGCAATGAAGAGTAAGGTTTAACTCTGAGAAATGAATGGACACAAAAGAGCAGTTTTTTGGAACGCTTCTTTCTGGGTTTTATTTGTGGATATTTCACTTTTTAACCCAGTCTTTAATGCACTCCGAAATATCACGTTTTCTGTTTTACAGGAACAGTGTTCAAACATTGTCTTATGAGAAAAGGGGTTTAACTCCCTGAATGGAATGCACACGTTATAAACAGATCCCTCTCAGAAAGCTTCTCTAAAGATTTATCTGAAGATATTTCCTTTATCTCCATGAGCCTGAATGTGCTCCCGAACATCCCTTCGTGAATCCGTCCATGGCGGAGTTTCCAAAATGTGAAATATAAAGAAAGTTTTACCTATGTGAGATGAATAAACAAAGCAAGAAGCAGATTCACAGAAAGCTTCTTTCCAGTTTTTATCTGAAAATATTTCCTTTTTCACTATAGTCCTCAAGAATCTCTCAAATATCCCTTTGTGGATCCCTGCATGACAGAGTTTCCAAGCTACGGAATGTAAAGAAAGCTTTATCTATCTGTGATGAATACACATATCACAGAAGAGTTTCACAGAAATGGCTTCCTCGATGCTGTATGAGAAGAGAGGTATAACACTGTGAGTGGAATGCACACATCACAAAGCAGTTCCTCAGAAAGCTTCTCTCCAGTTTCGGTCTGAACAGATTTCCTTTTTCACCATAAACTTCAAAGTGCTTCTGAATATCCCTTCACATGCTAAACATAAACAGGGTTAGAAAACTGCTCAATGAAAAGAGAGGCTTAGCTGAGCAAGAGGAATTAAGATGACACAGAGCAGTTTCACAGAAAGTTTCCTTTGGTTTTTTATCTGTGGGTAGTCCTTTTTCAGCATATTCTAAAGAGCATTCCCAAATGTCCTTTCTCAGGTTCCACAGAAACAGTGATTTCAAACTGCTCAGTCCAAAGAATGATTTAACTCTCTGAGATGACTACACACATCACAAAGTAGTTGCTCAGAAAACGTCTCTCCAGTTTTCAATGGAAGACATTTCCTTGCTCACAACACTTCTCTGGGTGCCACTTAATATCCCTTTGCTGATTCCTAAAAGACAGAGTTTCCAAACTGGGCAATGTAGAGTAAACTTTAACTCTCTGAAATGAATGCACATATCAGAAAGCAGTTTCTTGGAATGCTTCTCTCTGGGTTTTATTTGAGGCTATTTCACTTTTTGCCATAGTCTTCAATGTGTTCCAAAATTACACCCTTTCAGTTTTACAGGAACTGCATCAAACACTGCCTTATGAGAAAAGAGGTATCACTCCCTGAGTGGAATGCCACATCACAAAGTAGTTTCTCAGAAAGCTTCTCTACAGTTTTTATCTGAAGATATTTCCGTTTTCACCATAGGCCTGAATGTGCTTCCGAAAGTCCCTTTGTGAATCTCTCCATGACGGAGTTTCAAAACTGCATAATAGAAAGAAAGTTTTATCTATGTGAGATGAATAAACATATCTATCACAAAGCAGTTTCACAGAAAGCTTCTTTCCATTTTTTGTCTGAGGATATTTCGTTTGTCACCATAGCTGTCCATATACTCCCAAACATCCCCTGGTAGCTTTTTCTCCAAAAGGGATTCCCAAATCCTCTATGAGAAGAAAAGTATAACTCTGTGAGTGAAATGCACACGTCACAGAGTAGCTCCTCGGAAAGCTTGTCTCCAGTTTCTAGTTGAAGATATTTCCATTTTCACTATAAGCCTCAAAGCGCTCCCGAGTATCCCTTTGCTGACTAAACTAAAACAGTGTTAGAATACTGCTCAATGAAAACGGAAAATTAACAGTACGAGTGGAATTCACATGACACAGATCAGTTTCACAGAAAGCTTCTTTCTGGTTTTTATTGGAGTGTATTTCTTTTTCAGCATATTCTTAAGAGCATTCCCAGTTATCCTTTCTCAGTTTCCACAGAAAGAGTGATTTCAAACTACTCAATCCAAAGAATGATTTAACTCTATGAGAGGAATACACACATCACAAAACAGTTGCTCAGAAAGCTTCTCTCCAGTTTTCAACGGAAGACATTTACTTGCTCACCACAGGCCTCTGGTTGCCACTTAATATCCCTTGGCAGAATCCTGAAAGACAGACTTTAAAAACTAGGAAACATAGAGGAAGCTTTAACTCTCTGAAATGAATGCACATGTCAGAGCAGTTTCTTGGAACACTGCTTTCTGGGTTTTATTTCAGGATATTTCACTTTTTGCCATAGTCTTTCATGTGATCCGAAATATTACTTTTTAGCTTTTACAGGAACAGTGTTCAAACACTGCCTTATGAGAAAAGAAGTATAACTCCCTGAGTGGAATGCACACATCATAAAGCAGGTTCTCAGAAAGCTTCTATCCAGTTTTTATCTGAAGATGTCTCCTTTTCACCGTAGGCCTGAATGTACTCCCGAATGTCCCTTCACGGATCAGTCCATGATGGAGTTTCCAAACTGCGTAATATAAGGAATGTTTTATCTGTGTGAGATGATTAAACATATCTATATCAAAGCAGTTTCACAGAAATCTTCTTTCCAGTTTTTGTCTGAGGATATTTCCTTTTTCACTGTAGCCGTCCCTATACTCCCGAATGTCCCTTGGTGGCTTTTTCTCCTAAAGGGATTTCCCAATCCTCTATGAAAAGAAAGGTATAATTCTGTGAGTGGAATGCACACGTCACAAAGCAGCTCCTTGGAAAGCTTCTCTCCAGTTTCTAGCTGAAGATATTTCCTTTTTCACCATAAGCCTCAAAGCGCCCCTGAATATCCCTTCACAGACTAAACAAAAACAGTGTTAGAATACTGCTCACTGAAAATAGAAGCTTAACTCTGAGCAGAATTCATGCAACACAGAGCAGTTTCACCGAAAGCTTCATTCTGGTTTCTATCTGAGTTTATTTCCTTTTCAGGATATTCTAAAGAGCATTCCCAAATGTCCTTTCTCAGATTCCACAGAAACAGTGATTTCAAACAGCTCAAACCAAAGAATGATTTAACTCTATGAGATGAATAGAAACATCACAAAAGAGTTCCTCAGAAAGCTTTTCTCCAATTTGCAACGGAAGACAGTTCCTTGCTCGCCACAGGCCTCCAGTTGCCACTTAGTATCCCTTCGCCGAATCCTCAGAGACAGACGTTCCAAACTGGAAAATGTGGAGTAAAATTTAACTCTGTGAAATGAATGGATATATTAGAAAGCAGTTTCTTGGAATGCTTCTTTCTGTGTTTTATTGGACGACATTTCACTTTTTGCCATAGTCTTCAATGTGCTTCGAATATCACTTTTTTAGTTTTACAGGAATAGTGTTGAAGCACTGCCTTATGAGAAGAAAGGTACAACTCCCTGAGTGGAATGCACACATCACCAAACAGTTTCTCAGAAAGCTTCTCTACAGTGTTTATCTGATGATATTTGCTTTTTCACCATAGGCCTGAATGCGATCCCGAATATCCCTTTGTGGATCCATCCATGATGGAGTTTCCAACCTGCATAATGTAAAGAAAGCTTTATGTATGCGAGATGAATAAACATGCAAAAAGCAGATTCACAGAAAGCTTCTTTCCAGTTTTTATCTGAAGATATTTCCTTTTTCTCCATAGTCCTAAATATGCTCCCGAATGTCCCATCGTGGATCCGTCCATGACAGAGTTTCCAAGCTGCGTAATGCAAAGAAAGCTTTATCTATGTGAGATGAATACACATCTCACAAAGCAGTTTCATAGAAAGATTCTTTCCAGTTTCTGTCTGAGGCTATTTCCCTTTTCATCATAGGTGTTAATACTCTCCACAATATCCCTTCATACCTATTTCTCCAAAAGGGTTTCCCTGATGCTGTATGAGAAGAGAGGTATAACACTGTGAGTGGAATGCACACATCACAAAGCAGTTCCTCGGAAGGCTTCTCTCCAGTTTTGGTCTGAACAGATTTCCTTTTTCACCGTAAACTTCAAAGCTCTTCCAAATATCCCTTCGCATGCTAAACATAAACAGGGTTAGAAAACTGCTGAATGAAAAGAGAGGCTTAGCTGAGTGAGAGGAATTAAGATGACACAGAGCAGTTTCACAGAAAGCTTCCTTCCGGATTTTACCTGAGGATATTTCTGTCTCCATATTCTAAGGAGCGTTCCCAAATCTCCTTCCTCAGATTCCACAAAAAGAGTGATTTCAAACTGCTCAATCCAAAGAATGGTTTAACTCCATGAAATGAATACACACATCACAAAGCAGTTGCTCAGAAAACTTCTCTCCAGTTTTCATCAGAAGACGTTTCCTTGTTCACTACAAGCCTCCAGACGCCACTTAATATCCCTTCACAGTTTCCTCAAAGACAGAGTTTGCAAACTGGGCAACATAGAGTAAGCTTTAACTCTGTGAAATGAATGCACACATCAGAGAGCAGTTTCTTGGAATGCATCTTTCTGGGTTTTATTTGAGGGTATTTCACTTTTCCCCATAGTCTTCAAAGCACTCTGAAATATCACTTTTTCGGTTTTACAGGAACAGTGTTCAAACACTGCATTATGAGAAAAGAGGTATAACTCCCTGACTGAAATGCACACATCACAAAGCAGTTTCTCAGAAATCTTCTCTCCAGTTTTCATCTGAAGATATTTCCTTTTTCACGATTGGCCTGAATGTGCTCCCAAATTTCCCTTCGCGAATCCGTGCATGATGGCGTTTGAAAACTATGTAATAGAAAGAAAGTTTTATCTATGTGAGAAGAATAAACATATCTATCACAAAGAAGTTTCACAGAAAACTTCTTTCCGGTTTTTGTCTGAGGATATTTCCTTTTTCACCATAGCCGTCCATACACTCCCGAATGTCTCCTCATAGTTTTTTCTCCAAAAGGAATTCCCAATTGTCTATGAGAAGAAAAATATAACTCTGTGAGTGGAATGCACACGTCACAAAGCAGCTCCTCGGAAATCTTCTCTCCAGTTTCTATCTGAAGATATTTCCTTTTACACCATAAGCCTCAAAGTGATCCTGAATATCCCTTCGCAGACTAAACAAAACCAGTGTTAGAATACAGCTCAATGAAAAGAGAAGCTTAACTGTGCGAGCGGAATTCACGTGACACTGAGCAGTTTCACAGTAAGCTTCCTTCTGTTTTCTATCTGAGGTTATTTCCCTTTCCGGATATTCTAAAGAGTGTTCCCAAATGCACTTTCTCAGATTCCACAGAAACAGTGATTTCAAACTGCTCAATCCAAAGAATGATTTAACTCTATGAGAAGAAACAATCATCACAAAAGTGTTGCTCAGAAAGCTTCTCTCCAATTTTCAACGGAAGACAGTTCCTTGCTCGCCATAGGCCTCAGGCTGCCACTTAATATCCCTTTGCAGAGTCCTCAAAGACAGACTTTCCAAACTGGGAAATGTAGAGTAAGCTTTAACTCTGTGAAATGAATGGACGTGTCAAAGGGCAGTTTCTTAGAATGCTTCTTTCTGGGTTTATTGGAAGACATTTCATTTTTCGCCATAGTCTTCAATGTGCTTCGAATATCACTTTTTCAGTTTCACAGGAACAGTGTTCAAACAGTGGTGTATGAGAAGAAAGGTATAACACAATGATTGGAATCCTCACATCACCAAGCAGTTTCTCATAAAGCTTCTCTCCACTTTTTATCTCCCGATATTTCCTTTTTCACCATAGGCCTGAATGTCATCCCAAATATCCCTTCGCTGATCCATCCATGACAGAGATTCCAAGTTGTGTAATTTAAATAAAGCTTTATCTATGTGAGGTGAATAAACATAGGAAAAAGTAGATTCACAGAAAGCTTCTTTCCAGATTTAATCTGAAGATATTTCCTTTTTCATCATAATCCTGAATGTTCTCCCAAATGTCCCTTCATGGATCTTCCATGACAGAGTTTCCAAGCTGTGTAATGTAAAGAAAACTTTATCTATGTGAGATGAATACACATATCACAGAGCAGCTTCATAAAAAGCTTCTTTCCAGTTTTTGTCTGAGGCTATTTACCTTTCCACCATAGGCATCAATATGCTCCCAAATATCACTTGGTACCTTTTCTCCAAAAGGGTTTCCCTGATGCTGTATGAGATGAGAGATATAACTCTGTGAGTGGAATGCACACGTCACAAAACAGTTCCTGGGAAAGTTTCTCTCCAGTTTCAGTCTGAACATATTTCCTTTTTCACCCTGAGCCTCAAAGTGCTTCTGAATATCCAGTCGCAGATTAAACAGAAACAGTGTTAGAATACTGTTCAATGAAAAAGGAAGCTTAATTATGTGAGCAGAATTCACACGACTCAGAGCAGTTTCACAGAAAGCTTCCTTCTAGTTTCTATCTGAGGTCAATTCTTTTTCAGGATATTCTAAAAAGTTCCCAAATGTCCTTTCTCAGATTCCACAGAAACAGTGATTTCAAACTGCTCAATTCAAAGAATCATTTAACTGTAAGAGATAAATACAAACATCATAAAAGAGTTGCTCAGAAAACTTCTCTCCAATTTTTGACGGAAGACATTTTCTTGCTCACCACAGGCCTCTTGTCGCCACTTTATTTATGTGAGGTGAATACACATATTATAGAGCAGTTTCATAGAAAGCTTCTTTCCAGTTTTTGTCTGAGACTATTTCCCATTTCACCATAGGCATCAACATGCTCCTGAATATCACTTGGTACCGTTTTCTCCAAAAGGGTTTCACCGATACTGTATGAGAATAGAGGTATAACACTGTGAGTGGAATACACACGTCACAAAGCAGCACCTAGAAAAGCTTCTCTTCAGTTTCGGTCTGAACGTATTTCCTTTTTCACCGTAAGCCTCAATGCGCTCCCGAATATCCCTTCACCCACTAAACATAGACAGCGTTAGAAAACTGTTCAATGGAAAGAGAGGCTTAACTGAGTGAGAGGAATTAAGATGACGCAGAGCAGTTACACAGACAGCTTCCTTCTGGATTTTACCTGAGGATATTTCTTTCTCCATATTCTAATGAGAGCTTCCAAATGTCCTTCCTCAGATTCCAAAAAAACAGTGATTTCAAACTGCTCAATTTAAAGAATGATTTAACTCTATGAGATGAATACACACATCACAAAGCAGTTGCTCACAAAGCTTCTTTCCAGTTTTCATCTTAAGACGTTTCCTTGCTCATCACGTCTCTGGACGCCACTTAATATCCCTTCACAGATTCCTCAAAGACAGAGTTTCCAAACTTGGCAACATAGAGTAAACTTTAACCTGGTGAAATGAATGCACATATCAGAGAGTAGTTTCTTGGAACGCTTCTTTCTGGGTTTTATTTGAGGATATTTCACTTTTCTCCATAGTCCTATATGTGATCCAAAATATCACTTTTTCGGTTTTACAGGAACAGTGTTCAAACAATGCCTTATGAGAAAAGAGGTATAAATCCCTAACTGGAATGCACACATCACAAAGCAGTCTCTCAGAAAGCTTCTCTCCTGTTTTTATCTGAAGATATTTCCTTTTTCACCATAGTCCTGAAGGTGCTCCAGAATGTAACTTGGTGGATCCATCCATGACGGTGTTTCCAAGCTATGGAATTGTAAAGAAAACTTTATCTATATGAGATGAATAAACATAGCAAAAAGGAGACTCACAGAAAGCTTCTTTCCAGTTTTTATCTGAAGATATCTCCTTTTTTACCATAGTCCTGAATGTGCTCCCTAATGGCCCTTCACGGATGATTGCATGACGGAGATTCCAAACTGCATAACTTAAGGAAAGCTTTGTCTGTGTGAGATGAAAACACATAGCACAGAAAAGTTTCACAGAAAGCTTCTTTCCAGTTTTTGTCTCAGGCTATTTCCCTTTTCACCATAGGTATTAATGCGCCCCTGAATATCTCTTGGTATCTTTTTCTTCAAAAGGGTTTCCCTGATACTGTATGATAAAAGAGGTATAACACTGTGAGTGGAATGCACACGTCACGAAGCAGTGTCTCGGAAACCTTCTCTCCAGTTTTGCTCTGAACATATTTTCTTTTTCACCATAAGCCTCAAAGTGCTCCCGAATATCCCTTCACACGCTAAACATAAACAGCATTAGAAAACTGCTCAACGAAAAGAGAGGCTTAACGGAGTGAGAGGAATTAAGAAGATACAGAGCAGTTTCACAGAAAGCTTCCTTCTGGATTTTACCTGAGGATATTTCTTTCTCCATATTCTAAAGAGCATTCCCAAATGTCGTTCCTGAGATTCCACAAAAAGAGTGATTTCAAACTGCTGAGTCCAAAGAATGGTTTAACTCTATGAGATGAATACAGACATCACAAAGCAGTTGCTCAGAAAGCTTCTCTCAGGTTTTCATCAGAAGACGTTTCTTTGCTCACAAGAGGCCTCCGGGCACTACTGAATATCTCTTCACAGATTTCTCAAAGACAGAATTTCCAAACTGGACAATGTAGAGTAAGCTTTAACTTTGTGAAATGGAGGCACATATCCGAGAACACTTTCCTTGAACGCTTCTTTCTGGGTTTTATCTGAGGATATTTCACTTTTTGCCCTAGACTTCAATGCGCTCCGAAATATCACTTTTTCATTTTATAGGAACAGTGTTCAAACACTGCCTTATGGGAAAAGAGATAAAACTCCCTGAGTGGAATGCCTACATAACAAAGCAGTTTCTCAGAAAGCTTCTCTCCAGTTTCTATCCGAACATATTTCCTTTTTCACTGTAAGTCTAAAAGCGCTCCCTAATATCCCTTCACACGCTAAACATAAACAGTGTTAGAAAACTTCTCAATGAAAAGAGAAGCTTAACTGAGTGAGAGGAATTCACACGACACATAGCAGTTTCACAGAAAGCTTCTCTACAGTTTTTATCTGAATATATTTCCATTTTCAGCATAGGCCTGAATGTACTCCCGAATGTCCCTTCAGAGATCCGTCCATGACAGAGTTTCCAAGCTGCATAATGGAAAAAAAGCATTATCTACGTGAATTGAATAATCATAGCAAAAAGCAGATTCACAGAAAGCTTCTCTCCAGTTTTTGTCTGAAGATATTTCCTTTTTCACCATAATCCTGAATGTGCTCCAGAATGTCCCTTCACGGATCCGTCCATGACAGAATTTCCAAGCTGCATAATGTAAAGAAAGCTTTATCTATGTGAAATGAATACACATAGCACAGAGCAGTTACAAAGAAAGATTCTTTCCAGTTTGTGTCTGAGGCTATTTCCCTTTTCAGCATAGGCGTTAATATGTCCCCGAATATCTCTTGGTACCTTTTTATGCAAAAGGGTTTCCCTGATGCTGTATGAGAAGAGAGGTATAACACTGTGAGTGGAAAGCACACTTCACAAAGCAGTTCCTCAGAAAACTTCTCTCCAGGTTCTATCTGAACGTATTTCCTTTTCCTCCGTAAGCCTCAAAGCACTCCTGAATATCCCTTCACATGCTAAACATAAACAGTTTTAGAAAATTTCTCAATGAAAAGAGAAGCTTAACTGAGCAAGAGGAATTCACACGACATATAGTAGTTTCACAGAAAGCTTCCTTCTTTTTTTGTCTGATTATATTTCTTTCTCTTTATTCTAAAGAGTGTTCCCAAATGTCCTTCTTCAGATTCCACAGAAACAGTGATTTCACACTGTTCAATCCAAAGTATGATTTAACTCTATGAAATGAATACACACATCACAAAGTAGTTGCTCAGAATGCTTCTCTCCAGTTTTCAACAGAAGACGTTTCCTTGCCCATCGAATGTCTCCGGGCGCCACTTACTATCCCTTCGCAGGTTCCTGAAAGATAGAGTTTCCAAACTGGGCAATGTAGAGTAAGCTTTATCTCTGTGAAATGAATGCAAATATCAGAGAACAGTTCTTGGAATGCTTCTTTCTGGGTTTTATTTGAGGATATTTCACTTTTCTCCATAGTCTTCAATGCACTCCAAAATATTCCTTTTTTGGTTTACAGGAACAGTGTTCAAAGACTGCCTGAGTGGAATGCACACATCACAAAGTAGTTTCTCAGAAAGCTTCTCCATAGTTTTTATCTGAAGATCTTTCCATTTAGACCATAGTCCTGAATATGCTCCTGAATGTCCATTCGGGGATCCGTCCATGACTGAGTTACCAAGCTGTGTAATGTAAAGAAAGCTTTATCTATGTGAGATGAATAAACATAGCAAATAGTAGATTCACAGAAAGCTTCTTTCCAGTTTTTATCTGAAGATATTTATATTTTTACTATAGTCCTGAATCTGCTCCCGAATGTCCCTTTGCAGATCCGACCATGACAGAGTTTCCAAGCTGAGTAATGTAAAGGAAGCTTTATCTATTTGAGATGAAAATCACAGAGCATTTTCACGGAAAGCTTCTTTCCAATTTTGGTCTGAGGCTATTTCCCTTTTCACCGTAGGCATCAGTATGCTCCCAAATATCCCTTGGTACCGTTTTGTCCAAAAGTGTTTCCCCGATGCTGTATGAGAAAGAGGTATTACACAGTGATTGGAATGCACACGTCATAAAGCAGTTCTTCGGAAAGCTTCTCTCCAGGTTCTATCTGAACATATTTCCTTTTTCACCATAACCCTCAAAGTGCTCCCGAATATCTCTTCACATGCTAAACATAAACAGTGTTAGAAAGCTGCTCAATGAAAAGAGAAGCTTAACTGAGCGAGAATAATTCACACTACACATAGCAGTTTCATTGAAAGCTTCCTTCTGGTTTTTATCTGAGGATATTTCTTTCTCCATATTCTAAAGAGCATTCCCAAATGTCCCTCCTCAGATTCCACAGAAACAGTGATTTCAAACTGCTCAATCCAAAAAATGGTTTACCTCTATGAGATGAATACACATTTCACGAAGCAGTTGCTCAGAAAGTTTCTCTCCAATTTTCAACGGAAGACATTTCCTTGCTCACCACAAGCCTCCGGCGCCACTTAATATCCCTTCCCAGATTCCTCAAAGAGTTTCCAAACTGGGCAATATATAGTAAACTTTAACTCTCTGAAATGAATGCACGTATCAGAGAGCAGTTTCCTTTAATGATTCTTTCTAGGTTTTATTTGAGGATATTTTACTTTTTGCCATAGTCCTCAATGGGCTCTGAAATATCGCTTTTTAGGCTTTACAGGAACAGTGTTCAGACACTGCCTTATGAGACAAGAGGTATAATTACCTGAGTGAAATGCACACATCACCAAGCAGTTTCTCAGAAATCTTCTCTCCAGTTTTTATCTGACGATATTTCCTTTTTCACCATAGACCGGAAGGTGATTCTGAATATCCCTTCGCAGATACATGCATGATGGAGTTTCCAAGCTGTGTAACATAATAAAGTGTTATCCATGTGAGATGATTAAGCATAGCAAAAAGCAGATTCACAGAGAGCTTCTTTTCAGTTTTTATCTGAAGAAATTTCCTTTTTCACCATAGTCCTGAATGTGCTCCCAAATGTCCCTTCGTGGATCTGTCCATGACAGTCTCCAAGCTGCGTTATGTAAAGAAAGCTTGATCTATGTAAGATGAATACATATATCACAGAGCAGTTTCATAGAAAGCTTCTTTCCAGTTTTTGTCTTAGGCTATTTCCCTTTTCACCGTGGACATCAACATGCTCCTGAATATCACTTGGAACCTTTTTCTACAAAAGAGTTTCCCCAATGCTGTATGAGAAGAGAGCTATAACACTGTGAGTGGAATGCACACGTCACAAAGCAGTTCCTCGTAATGCTTCTCTCCAGTTTCAGTCTGAACATATTTCCTTTTTCACCTTAAGACTCAAAGCGCTCCTGAATATCACTTCACATGCTAAACATAAACAGGGTTAGAAAACTGCTCAATGAAAAGAGAGGCTTAACTGATTGAGAGGAATTAAGATGACACAGAGCAGTTTCCCAGAAACCTTCCTTCTGGATTATACTTGAGGATATTTCTTTCTGCATATTCTAAGGAGCATTTCCAAATGTCCTTCCTCAGATTCCACAAAAACAGTGATTTCAAACTATTCAATCCATAGAATAGTTTAACTCTATGAGACGAATGCACACATCACAAAGCAGTTGCTCAGAAACTTCTCTCCAGTTTTTATTGGAAGTAGTGTCCTTGTTCACCACAAGCCTCCAGTCGCCACTTAATATCCCTTCACAGATTCCCAAAGAGAGAGTTTCAAACTGGGCAGCGTACAGTAAGCTTTAACTCTGTTACATCAATGCACATATCAGAGAGCAGTTTCTTGGCATGCTTCTTTCTCGGTTTTATTTGAGGATATTTCACTTTTCGCCACAGACTTCAATGCACTCTGAAATACCACTTTTTCTGTTTTACAGAACACTGTTCAAACACTGCCTTATGAGAAAAGAGGTAAAACTCCTTGAGTGGAATGCACACCTCACAGAGAAGTTTCTCTGAAAGCTTCTCTCCAGTTTCTATCTGAAGATATTTCCTTTTTCACTACAGGCCTGAATGTGCTCCCGAATGTCCCTTCCCAGATCCATCCATGATGGAATTTCCAAGCTGTTTAATGTAAACAAAGCTTTACCAATGTGAGATGAATAAACATAGCAAAAGGCAGATTCACAGAAAGCTTCTATTCAATTTTTATCCGAAGATATTTCCATTTTCAACATAGGCCTGAATGTACACCTGAATGTCCCTTCGCAGATCTGTACATGACAGAGTTTCCAAGATGCGTAATGTAAAGAAAGCTTTATCAATGTGAGAGGAATCAACATAGCAAAAAGCAGATTTAGAGAAAAGCTTCTCTCCAGTTTTTATATGAAGTTATTTCCTTTTTCACCATTGGCCTGAATGTGCTCCAGAATGTCCCTTCACAGATCCATCCATGACGGTGTTATCAAACTGGGTAATATAAAGAAACATTTATCTATGTGAGATGAATAAACATAGCAAAAAGCAGATTCACAGGAAGATTCTTTCCAGTTTTTATCTGAAGATATTTCCTTTTTCAACATAGTCCTGAATGTGCTCCCGAATGTCCCTTCGCGATTCATCCATGACAGAGATTCCAAGCTGCGTAATGTAGAGCAAGCTTTATATATGTGAGATGAATACACATATCACAGAATGGCATCACAGAGAGGGTTTCCCCGATGCTGTATGAGAAGTGAAGTATAACACTGTGAGTGGAATGCACACGTCATTATGCAGTTCTGCGGAATGCTTCTATCCAGTTTCTATCTGAACGTATTTTCTTTTTCACCATAAGCCTCAAAGTGCTCCTGAATATCCCTTCATATGCTAAACATGAACAGGTTAGAAAACTGCTCAATGAAAAGTCAAGCTTAATTGAGTGAGAGGAATTCACATGACACATAGAAGTTTCACAGAAAGCTTCCTTCTGGTTTTTATCTGATGATATTTCTTTCTCCATATTCTAAAGATCTTTCCCAAATATCCCTCCTCAGATTCCACGGAAGCAATAATTTCAAACTGCTCAAACCAAAGAATGATTTAACTCTATGAGATGAATACACCCATCACAAAGCAGTTGCTCAGAAAGCTTCTCTCCAGTTTTCATTGGAAGACATTTCCTTGCTTACCACAGGCCTCCAGGTGCCACTTAATATCCCTTCACAGATTCCTGAAAGACAGAATTCCCAAAGTGGGCAATGTAGTGTAAGCTTTACCTCTGTGAAATGAATGAACATATCCGAGGGCAATTTCTTGGAATGCTTCTTTCTGGGTTTTATTTGAGGATATGTCACTTTTTGCCAGAGTCTTCAATGCGCTCCAAAATACCACTTTTTCGTTTTACAGGAACAGTGTTCTAACACTGCCTTATGAGAAAAGAGGTATAACTCCCTGAGTGGAATGCACACATCACAGAAAGCTTCTCTCCAGTTTTTTCCTGAAGAAATTTCCTTTTTCACCATAGGCCTGAATGCGCTTTTGAATATCCCATCGCGGGTCTGTCCATGACGGAATTTCAAAACTGCATAATATAAAGAAAGTTTTATCTATGTGAAATGAATAAACATAGAAAAAGCAGATTCACAGAAAATTTCTTTCCAGTTTTTATCTGAAGATATTTCCTTTTTCAATATAGTCCTGAATGTGCTCCCGAATATCCCTTCATGGATTCATCCATGACAGAGTTTCCAAGCTGCGTAATGTAGATAAAGCTTTATCTATGTGAGATGAATACACATATCACAGAACAGTATCACGGAAAGGGTTTCCCCGATGCTTGTGAGAAGAGAGGTATAACACTGTGAGTGGAATGCACATGTCACAAAGCAGTTCTGTGGAAAGCTTTTCTCCAGTTTCTATCTGAACATAATTTCTTTTTCACCGTAAGCCTCAACGTGCTCCCATATATCCCTTCATATGCTAAACATGAACAATGTTAGAAAACTGCTCAATGAAAAGAGAAGCTTAACTGAGTGAGAGGAATTCACATGACACACAGCAGTTTCACAGGAAGTTTCCTTCTGGTTTTTATCTGAGGATATTTCTTTCTCCATATTCTAAGGAGCATTCCCAAATGTCCTTCCTCAGATTCCATAGAAACAGTGATATCAAACTCTTCAATCCAAAGAATGATTTAACTCTATGGGAATAATACACACATCACAAAGCAGCTGCTCAGAAAGCTTCTCTCCAGTTTTCAACGAAAGACAGGTCTCTGGGAGCCACTTAATACCACTTTGTAGATTCTTCAAAGACAGAGGTTCCAAACCCGGAAATGTAGAGAAAACTTTAAGTCTGTGTAATGAATGCACATATCAGAGAGCAGTTTGTTGGAACATTTCTTTCTGGGTTTTATTTGAGGATATTTCACTTTTTGTCATGGTCTTCAATGCGCTCCATAATATCACGTTTTCTGGTTTACAGGAACAGTCTTCAAACACTGCCTTATTAGAAAGAGGTACAACTCTCTGAGTGGAATGCACACATCACAAAGCAGTTTCTCAGAAAGCTTCTCTCCAGTTTTCATCTGAAGATATTTCCTTTTTCGCCATAGTCCTGAATGTGCTCCCAAATGTCCCTCCGCAGATCCGTCCATGACAGAGTTTCCAAGCTGCAGAATGTAAAGAAAGCTTTATCAATGTTAGTTGAATCAACATAGCAAAAAGCAGATTTACAAAAAGCTTCTATCCAGTTTTTTTCTGAAGATATTTCCTTTCTCACCATACTCCTGAATGTGCTCCCAAATGTCCCTTCGTGATCCGTCCATGACAGAGTTTCCAAGCTGCAGAATGTAAAGAAAGCTTTATCAATGTGAGAAGAATCAACATAGCAAAAAGTAGATTTACAGAAAGCTTTTTTCCATTTTTATCTGAAGATATTTCCTTTTTCACCATACTCCTGAGTGTGCTTCTGAATGTCCTTTCACGGATCCATCCATGACAGAGTTTCCAAGCTGCGTAACATAAAGGAAGCTTTATCTATGTCAGATGAATACACATATCAAAGAGCAGTTTCACAGAAAGCTTCTTTACAGTTTTAGTCTGAGTCTATTTCCCTTTTCACCATATTCGTTAATATGTCCCTGAATATACCTTGGTACTTTTTCCTCCAAAAGGGCTTTCCCGAATCTGTATGAGGAGAGAGGTATAACACTGTGAGTGAAATGCACACGTCACAAAAGCAGTTCCTTGGAAAGCTTCCCTCCAATTTCTATCTGAACATATTTTCTTTTTCACCGTAAGTCTCAGGCGCTCCTGAATATCTCTTTGCACACTACAGATAAACTGTGGTTTCAAATAGCTCAATGAAAAGAGAAGCTTAACTGAGCCAGGGGAATTCACATGACACATAGCAGTTACACAGAAAGCTCCTTTCTGGTTTTCATCTGAGGATTTTTTTTCTCTATATTCTAAAGCTCGTTCCCAAATGTCTTTCATCAGATTCCATAGAAACAGTGATTTCAAACTACTCAATCCAAAGAATGATTTATCTCTATGAGATGAATACACATGTCACAAAGCAGTTGCTCAGAAAGTTTCTCTCCAGTTTTCAATGGAAGATATTTCCTTGCTCACCAGAGGCCTCCGGGCGCCAATTAATATCTCTTCGCAGATTCCTCAAGGGAGAGTTTCCAAAATGGGCAATGTAGAGTAAGCTTTATTTCTGTGAAATAAATGCACATATAAGAGAGCATTTTCTTGGAACACTTCTTTCTGGGTTTAATTGAGGATAGTTCACTTTTCGCCATAGTCTTTAAAGTGCTCTGAAATATCACTTTTTCGGTTTTACAGGAACAGTGTTCAAACACTGCCTTATGATAAAAGAGGTATAACTCCCTGAGTGGAATGCACACATCACAAAGCGGTTTCTCAGAGTTTCTCCTCCGTTTTTATCTGAAGATATTTCCTTTTTCACCATTGGCCTGCATGTGCTCCCGAATGTCCCTTTGTGGATCTGTCCATGATGGAGTTTCCTAACTGAGTAATATAAAGAAGGTTTTATGTGAGCTCAATAAGAATATCTATCACGGCCGGGCGCGGTGGCTCAAGCCTGTAATCCCAGCACTTTGGGAGGCCGAGATGGGCGGATCACGAGGTCAGGAGACCGAGACCATCCTGGCTAACAGGGTGAAACCCCGTCTCTATTAAGAAATACAAAAAACTAGCCGGGCGAGGTGGCGGGCGCCTGTAGTCCCAGCTACACGGGAGGCTGAGGCTGGAGAATGGCGTGAACCCGGGAGGTGGAGCTTGCAGTGAGCTGAGATCCGGCCACTGCACTCCAGCCTGGGCGACNCAGTTTCTATCTGAAGATATTTCCATTTTCACAATAAGCCTCAAAGTACTCCCGAATATCCATCACAGACTAAAGAAAAACAGTGTTAGAATACTGCTCAATGAGAAGAGAAGCTGAAATGTGTGAGTGGAATTAACCTGACACAGAGCAGTCTCAGAGAAAACTTCCTTCTGTTTTTGATCTGAGGGTATTTCTTTTTCAGCATATTCTAAAGAGCGTTCCCAAATGTCCTTTCTCAGGTTCCACAGAAACAGTGATTTCAAACTCTTCAATCCAAAGAATGATTTAACTCTATGAGAATAATACAGACATCACAAAGCAGCTGCTCAGAAAGCTTCTCTCCAGTTTTCAAAGGAAGACATTTCCTTGCTCACCACAGGCCTCCGGGAGCCACTTAATATCCCTTCGCAGATTCCTCAAAACTGGAGTTTCCAAACTGGGCAATGTAGAGGCTGCTTTACTCTGTGAAATGAATGCACATATCAGAGAGTAGTTTCTTGAAACGCTTCTTTCAGGGTTTTGTTTGAGGATATTTCAGTTTTCGCCATAGTCTTCAATGTGTTCCATAATATCTCATTTTCAGTTTTTAATTAACACTGTTCAAACACTGTCTTATGAGAAAAGAAGTATAACTCCCTGAGTGGAAAGCACACGTCACAAAGCAGTTTCTCAGAAAGCTTCTCTTCAGCTTTCATCTGAAGATATTTCCATTTTCAACATAGGCCTGAATGTACTCCCGAATGTCCCTTCGCAGATCCGTCCATGACAGAATTTCCAAGCTGCGTAATATAAATAAAACTTTCCCAATGTGAGATGAATAAATATAGCAAAAAATAGACTCACAGAAAGCTTCTTTCCAGTTTTCATCTGAATATATTTACTTTTTCACCATACTCCTAAATTTGCTCCTGAATGTCCCTTCGTGGATCCGTCCATGACAGAGTTTCCAAGCTGTGTAATGTAAATAAAGCTTTATCTATGTGAGATGAATTGACATACAACAGAGCAGTTTCACAGAAAGCTTCTTTCCAGTTTTAGTGTGAGGCTATTTCCTTTTTCACCATATTTGTCAATATGCCCCCAAATATCCCTTGGTAACTATTCCTCCAAAAGAGTCTTTCTGAATCTATATGAGGGAGAAGTATAACACTGTGACTGGAATGCACACATCACAAAGCAATTCCTCGGAAAGCTTCTCTCCAGTTTCTATCTGAACATATTTCCTTTTTCACCATAAGGCTCAAAGCGCTCCCAAAGATCCCTTCACACACTAAACATAAACAGTGGTAGAAAACAGCTAAATGAAAAGAGAAGCTTAACTTAGCGAGAGTAATTCACATGACACATAGCAGTTTCACAGAAAACTTCCTTCTGGTTTTTATATGAGGATATTTCTTTCTCCACATTCTAAAGAGTGTTCCCAAATGTGCTACCTCAGATCCCACAGACGCAGTGATTTCAAACTACTCAATCCAAACAATGGTTTAACTCTATGAGATGAATACACACATCACAAAGCAGTTGCTCAGAAAGCTTCTCTCCAGTTTTCATTGGAAGACATTTCCTAGCTCACCAGAGGCCTCCGGGCGTCACTTAATGTCCCTTCGCAGATTCCTCAATGACAGAGTTTCCAATATGGGCAAAGTAGAGTAAAAATTAACTCTGTTAAATTAATCCACATATCGGAGCACTGTTTCCTGGAACGCTTCTTTCTGTGTTTTATTTGAGGATGTTTCACTTTTCCCCATAGTCTTCAATGTGCTCTGAAATATCACTTTTTCGGTTTTACATGAACAGTGTTCAAACACTGCTTTATGAGAAAAGAGGTATAACTCCCTGAGTGGAATGCACACATCGCAAAGCAAATTCTCAGAAAGCTACTCTCCAGTTTTTATCTCAAGTTATTTATTTTTTCCCTATAGGCCTGAATGTGCTCCCGAATGTCCCTTCTTGGATCCGTCCATGACGGAGTTTCCAAAGTGCGTAATATAAGGAAAGTTTATTCTATGTAAGATGAATAAACATAGCAAAAAGCAGATTCACAGAAAGCTTCTTTCCAGTTTTTGTCACAGGATACTTACTTTTTCACCACAGTGCTGAATGTGCTCTGGAATGTCCTTTCGCGGTCCATGTATGACAGAGTTTCCAAGCTGCATAGTGCAAGGAAAGCTTTACCTATGTGAGGTGAATACACATACCACAGAGCAAATTCACCAAAAGCTTCCTTACAGTTTTTCTCTGAGGCTATTTCCCTTTTCACCATAGGCGTCAGTATGCTCCCGGATATCCCTTGGTACCGTTTTCTCCAAAAGGGTTTCCCCGATGCTGTATGAGAAGAGAGGTATAACACCATGAGTGGAATGCACACTTTACAAAGCTGTTCCTCGGAAAACTTCTCTCCGGTTTCTATCTGATCATATTTCCTTTTTCACCTTAAGCCTCAAAGCACTCCTGAATTTCCTTTTGCAAGCTAAACATAAACAGTGTTAGAAAACTGCTCAAGAAAAAGCGAAGCTTAACTGAGCAAGAGGAATTCACGTGACACATAGTAGTTTCACAGAAAGCTTCCTTCTGGTTTTTATCTGAAGGTACTTTCTTCTCCTTATTCTAAAGATCATTCCCACATGTCCTTCCTCAAATTCCACAAAAACAGTGATTTCAAACTGCTCAATCCAAAGAATGATTTAACTCTATCAGATGAATACACACATCACAAAGCAGTTACTCAGAAAGCTTCTCTCCAGTTTTCAACGAAAGACATTTCCTTGCTCACCACAGGCCTCTGGGCGCCACTTAATATCCCTTCACAGATTCCTCAAAGACAGAGTTTCCAAACAGGGCAATTTACAGTAAGTTTTAACTCTGTGAAATGAAAGCACACATCAGATAGCAGATTCTTGGAATGCTTCTCTCTGGGTTTTATCTGAGGGTATTTCACTTTTCTCCATAGTCTTCAGTGCACTCCGAAATATCACTTTTTCAGTTTTACAAGAACGGTTTTCAAACACTTCCTTATTAGAAAGGAGGTATAACTCCCTGAGTGGAATGCCAACATCACAAAGCAGTTTCTCAGAAAGTTTCTCTCCGGTTTATATCTGAAGATATTTCGTTTTTCACCATAGGCCTGAATTTGCTCCCGAATGTCAATTCGTGGATCCATTCATGATGGAGTTTCCAAACTGTGTAATATAAAGAAAACTTTATCTGTGTGAGATGAATAAACATACCTATCACAAAACATTTACAGAATAGGCTCCTTTTCAGTTTTTGCCTGAGGATATTTCCTTTCTCAACGTAGCCCTCCATATGGTAAATGTCCCTTGGCAGCTTTTTGTCCAAAACGGATTTCCCAATCCTCTATGAGAAAAAAGGTATAACTATGTGAGTGGAATGCACACGTCACAAAGCAGCTCCTCAGAAAGCTTCTCTCCGGTTTCTATCTGAAGATATTTCTGTTTTCAACTTAAGCCTCAAAGCACTCCAGAATATCCCTTCACAGACTAAACATAAACAGTGTTAGAAAACTGCTCAACGAAAAGAGAAGTTTAATGAGGGAGAAGAATTCACTCGACAGATAACAGTTTCACAGAAAGCTTCCTTCTGGGTTTTATCTGAGGATATTTCTTTCTCCATATTTTAGAGAGCATTCCTAAATGTCCTTCCTCAGATTCCACCCAAACAGTGATTTCAAACTGCTCAATTCAAAGAATGGTTTAACTCTATGAGATGAATACACACATCACAAAGCAGTTGCGCAGAAAGCGTCTCTCCAGTTTTCATCGGAAGACATTTCCTTGCTCAACACTGGCTGCCTGGTGCCACTAAATATCCCTTCACAGATTCCTCAAAGGCAGAGTTTCCAAACTGGGCAACGTGGAGTAATCTTTAACTCTCTGAAATGAATGCACATATCAGAGAGCAGTTTCTTGGAACGCTTCTGTCTGGGTTTTATTTGTAGATATTTCACTTTCTGCCATAGTCTTCAAGGTGCTCCAAAATATCACCTTTTCGGTTTTACAGGAACAGTGTTCAAACACTGCCTTATGAGGAAAGAGATATAACTCCCTGAATGGAATGCACAGATTACAAAGCAGTTTCTCAGAAAGCTTCTCTCCAGTTTTTATCTAAAGATATTTCCTTTTCCACCGTAGGCCTGATTGTGCACCCGAATGTCCCTTCGTGCATATGTCCTTGATGGAGTTTACAAACTATGTAATACAAAGAAAGTTTTATCTATGTGAGATGAATAAACATATCCATCACAAAGCAGTTTCACAGAAATCTTCTTTGCAGTTTTTGTCTGAGGACCTTTCGTTTTTCACCATAGTCTTGAATGTGGTCCCAAATGTCCCTTCATGGATCCATCTATGACAGAGTTTCAAAGCTGCGTAATGTAAAGAAAGCTTTATCTATGTGAGATGAGTGCACATAGTACAGAGCAGTTTCACAAAAAGCTTCTTTCCAGTTTTTGTCTGAGGCTATTTCCCTTTTCACCATAGGTGTCAATATGCCCCCGGTTATCCCTTGGTACCTTTTTCTCCAAAAGGGTTTCTCCAATGCTGTATGAGAAGAAAGGTAAAATTCTGTGAGTTGAATGCACACGTCACAAAGCAGCTCCTCAGAAAGCTTCTCTCCAGTTTCTATCTGAAGATATTTCTGTTTTCAGCATAAGCCTCAAAGCGTTCCCGAATATCCCTTAGGAGACTAATCTAAAAGTGTTAGAATACTGCTCAATGAAATCAGAAGCTTAACTGTACAAGTGGAATTCACATGACACAGAGCAGTTTCACAGGGTGCCTCCTTCTGGTTTTTATCTGAGGGTCTTTCCTTTCCAGCATATTCTTAAGAGCGTTCCCAAATGTCCTTTCTCAGGTTCCACAGAAACAGTGATTTCAGCCTACTCTATCCAAAGAATGATTTAACCCTATGAATGAATACACACATCACAAAGCAGTTGTTCACAAAGATTCAAGTTTTCAACAGAAGACATTTCCTTGCTCAATACAGGCCTCCGGGCGCCACTTACTACCACTTCACAGATTGTGGAAAGACAGAGTTTCCAAACTGGGCAATGTAGTGTAAGCTTTAACTCTTTGAAATGAATGTACATGTAAGAGAGCAGTTTCTTGGAACACTTCTTTCTGGGTTTTATTTGAGGATATTTCACTTTTCGCCCTAGTCTTAAATGCACTCCAAAATATCACTTTTTTGGTTTTACAGGAACAGTGTTCAAACACTGCCTTATGATAAAAGAGGTACAACTCCCTGAGTGGAATGCACACATCACAAAGCAGTTTCTCAGAAAGCTTCTCTCCAGTTTTTTTTCTGAAGATATTTTCTTTTTCACTATTGGCCTGAATGTGATCCCGAATATCCCTTCGCAGATCTGTCCATGAAAAAGTTTCCAAGCTACATAAGGTAAAGAAACCTTTATCTATGTGAGATGAATAAACATAGCAAAAATCAGATTCATAGAAATTTCTTTAAAGATTTATCTGAAGATATTTCCTTTTTCTCCACAGTCCTGAATGTGCTCCCGAATGTCCCTTCACGGTTCCATCCATGACAGTTTCCGAGCTGCATAATGTAAAGAAAGCTTTATCTATTTTAGACGAGTACACATAGCACAGAGCAGTTTCACAGAAAGCTTCTTTCCAGTTTTTGTCTGAGGCTATTTCCATTTTCATCATAGGCATCACTATGCCCCTGAATATCCCTTGGTAGTTTTTCTCCAAAAGGTTTCCCCGATACTGTATGACAAGAGAGGTATAAAACTGAGTGGAATGCAAACATCACAAAGCAGTTCCTTGGAAAGTTTCTCTCCAGTTTCTATCTGAACATATTTCCTTTTTCACTGTAAGCCTCAAATCGCTCTGGAATATCCCTTCACACGTTAAACACCAACAGTGTTAGAGAACTGCTCAATGGAAAGAGAAGCTTAACTGAGTGAGGGAAATTCACATGACACATAAGAGTTTCACAGAAAGCTTCCTTCTGGTTTTTATCTGAGGATATTTCTTTCTCCATATTCCAAAGAGCATTCCCAAATGTCCTTCCTCAGATTCACCCAAACAGTGATTTCAAACTGCTCAATCCAGAGAATGGTTTACTCTATGAGTTGAATACACACATCACAAAGCAGTTGCTCACAAAGCTTCTCTCCGGTTTTCATCAGAAGACATATCCTTGCTCACCACAGGCCTCCCGGTGCCACTTAATATCCCTTCGCAGATTCCTCAAAGACAGAGTTTCCAAACTGGGCAACGTACAGTAACCTTTTACTCTGTGAAATGAGTGAACATATCAAAGAGCAGTTTCTTGGGATGCTTCTGTCTGAGTTTTATTTCCAGATATTTCACTTTCCGCCATAGTCTTCAAGGTGCTATAAATATCACATTTTCGGTGTTACAGGAACAGAGTTCAAACTCTACCTTATGAGAAAAGAGGTATAACTCCCTGAATGGAATGCACAGATCACAAAGCAGTTTCTCAGAAAGCTCCTCTCCAGCTTTTATCTAAAGATATCTCCTTTTTCACCATAGGCCTGAATGTTCTCCCGAAAGTCCCTTTGCACATATGTCCTTGATGGAGTTTACAAACTGCATAATATAAAGAGAGTTTTATCTATCTGAGATGAATAAACATATCCATCACAAAGCAGTTTCACAGAAATCTTCTTTGCAGTTTTTGTCTGAGGACCTTTCGTTTTTCACCATAGTCCTGAATGTGGTCCCAAATGTCCCTTCATGGATCCATCTATGACAGAGTTTCCAAGCTGCGTAATGTAAAGAAATCTTTATCTATGTGAGATGAATGCGCATATCACAGAGCAGTTTCAAAGAAAGCTTCTATCCGGTTTTTGTCTGAGGCTATTTCCCTTTTCACCATAGGCGTCAATATGCTCCCGAGTATCACTTGGTACCTTTTTCTCCAGAAGAGTTTCCCCAGTGCTGTATGAGAAGAGAGGTATAACACTGTGAGTGGAAAGCATGCATCACAAAGCAGTTCCGAAGAAAACTTCTCTTCCATTTTCTATCTGAACATATTTCCTTTTTCACTGTAAGCCTCAAATCACTCCTGAAAATCCCTTCCCACGCTAAACATAAACAGGATTAGAAAACTGCTCAATGAAAAGAGAGGCTTAGCTGAGTGAGAGGAATTAAGACGACACAGAGCAGTTTCACAGAAAGCTTTATTCTGGATTTTATCTGAGGATATTTCTTTCTCCATATTCTATTGAACGTTCCCAAATGTCCTTCCTCAGATTCCACAGAAACAGGATTTTCAAAGAGCTCAATACAAGAATGGTTTACCTCTACGAGATGAATACAAACATCACAAAAGAGTTGCTCAGAAAGCTTCTCTCCAATTTTCAAGGGAAGACATTTCCTTGCTCATCACAGGCCGCAGGTAGCTACTTATTATCCCTTCGCAGAATCCTCAAAGACAGACTTTCCAAACTGGGGAATGTACAGTAAGATTTAACTTTGTGAAATGAATGAATATATCAGAGAGCAGTTTCTTGGAATGCTTCTTTCTGGGTTTTATTTGATGATACTTCACTTTTCGCCATAGTCTTCAAAGGGCTCTGAAATATCACTGTCTGGGTTTTACAGGAACAGTGTTCAAACACTGCCTTATTAGAAAAGAAGTAAAACTCCCTGAATGGAATGATCACATCACAAAGTAGTTTCTCAGAAAGCTTCTATCCAGTTTTTATCTGGAGATATCTCCTCTTTCACCATAGGCCTGAATGGGCTCCCGAATATCCCTTCGCAGATCTGTCCATGACGGAGTTTCCAAACTGCATAATATAAGGAAAGTTTTATCTAAGTGAGATGAATAAACTTATTTATCACAAAGCAGTTTCACAGAAATCTTCTTTCCAGTTTTTATCTGAGGATATTTCCTTTTTCACCATAGGTGTATATACTCCCAAATGTCCCTTGGTAGCTTTTACTCAAAAAGGGATTCTCCAATCCTCTATGAGAAAAAAAGGTATAATTTTGTGAGTGGAATGCACATGTCACAAAGCAGCTCCTCGGAAAGCTCCTCTCCAGTTTCTATCTGAAGATATTTCCTTTTACACTGTAAGCCTCAAAGCACTCCCGAATATCCCTTCACAGGCTAAACAAAAACAGTGTTCTGTTTTTGAAATACTGTTCAATGAAAAGAGAAGTTTACCTGTGTGAATGGAATTCATGCAACACAGAGAAGACTCACAGAAAACTTCCTCTGGTTTCTATCTGAGGTTATTTCTTTTTCAGGATATTTTAAAGAGGGTTCATAAATGTCCTTTCTCAGATTCCACAGAAACAGTGATTTCAACCTGCTCAATCCAAAGAATGATTTAAGTCTATGAGATGAATACAAATATCACAAAGGAGTTGCTCTGAAATCTTCTCTGCAATTTTCAACGAAAGACATTTCCATGCTCTCCACAGACCCCAAGTGCCACTTAATATCACTTCGCAGAATCCTCAAAGACAGACTTTCCAAACTTGGAAATGTAGAGTAAGGTTTAACACTGTGAAATGAATGGACATGTCAGAGAGCAGTTTCTTGGAATGCTTCTTTCTGGGTTTTATTTGATGACATTTCACTTTTGAACATAGCCTTCAATGAGCTCCGAATACCACTTTTTAAGTTTTACAGGAACAGTGTTCAAACAGTGCTTTATGACAAGAAAGGTATAACTCCCTGAGTGGAATGCACACATCACCAAACAGTTTCTCAGAAAGCATCTCTCCAGTTTTTATCTGATGATATTTCCTTTTTCACCAGAGGCCCAAATGTGATCCCGAATATCCCTTCGCGGATGCATCCATAACGGAGTTTCCAAGCTGCATAATGTAAAGAAAGCTTTATCTATGTGAGGTGAATAAACATAGCAAAAAGCAGATTCACAGAAAACTTCTTTCCAGTTTTTATCTGAAGATATTTTCTTTTTCATCATAGTCCTGAATATGCTCACAGATGTCCCTTCGTGGACATGTCCATGACAGAGTTTCCAAGTTGCATAATGTAAAGAAAGCTTTATCTATGTGAAATTAATACACATATCATAGAGAAGTTTCATAGAAAACTTCTTTCCAGTTTTTGTCTGAGGCTATTTCCTTTTTCACCATAGATGTCAATATGCTCCCGGTTATCCCTTGGTTCCTCTTTCTCCAAAAGGGCTTCTCCAATGCTGTAGGAGAAAGAAGACATAATTCTGTGAATGGAATGCACACGTCACAAAGCAGCTCCTCAGAAAGGTTCTTTGCAGTTTCTATCTGAAGATATTTATGTTTTCACCATAAGCCTCAAAGCGCTCCCGAATATACCTTTGCACACTAAACACAGTGTTAGGGTACTGCTCAATGAAAAGAGAAGCTGAACTCTGTGACTAGAATTCACATGACACAGAGATGTTTCGGAGTAAGCTTCCTGATGGTTTTTCTCTGAGGATTTTTTTTTTAGCATATTCTAAAGAGTGTTCCCAAATGTCCTTTGTCACGTTCCACAGAAACAGTGATTTCAAACTGCTCAATACAAAGAATGATTTAACTCTATGAGATGAATACACACCACAAAGCAGTTGCTCAGAAGCTTCTTTCCAGTTTTCATTGGAAGACATTTCCTTGCTCACCACAGGCCTCCGGGCACCACTAAATATCCCTTTGCAGATTCCTTGAAGATATAGTTTCCAAACTGAGCAATGTACAGTAAAATTTAACTCTCTCAAATGAATGCACATGTCAGAGAGCAGATTCTTGCAATGCTTCTTTCTGGGTTTTATTTCAGGATATTTCACTTTTTGCCATAGTCTTCCATGCGCTCGAAGTATTACTTTTGGTTTCACAGGACCAGCGTTCAAACACTGCCTTATGAGAAAAGAGGTATAACTCCCTCAGTGGAATGCACACATCACAAAACAGTTTCTCAGAAAGCTTCTATCCAGTTTGTATCTGAAGATATCTCCTTTTTCACCATAGGCCTGAATGTGCTCCCAAATGTCCCTTCGCAGATACGTCCATGACAGAGTTTCCAAACTGCGTAATATAAGGAAAGTTTTATCTATGTGAGATGAATAAACATATCTATCACAAAGCAGTTTTACAGAAAGCTGCTTTCCAGTTTTTCTCAGAGGTTATTTCCTTTTTCACCACAGCCGTCCATATTCTCTCAAATGTCCCCTGGTAGCTTTTTCTCCAAAAGGGATTCTGCAGTCCTCTATGAGAAGAAAGGTTCAATTCTGTGAGTGGAATGCACACGTCACAAAGCAGCTCATCGGAAAGCTTCTCTCCAGTTTCTATCTGAAGATATTTCCTTTTTCACTGTGAGCCTCAAAGCACTCCCAAATATTCCTTCGCAGACTAAACAAAAACAGTGTTAGAATACTGTTGAATGAAAAGGGAAGTTTAATTGTGCAAGCGGAATTCACGTGACACAGAGCAGTTTCACAGAAAGCTTCCTTCTGGTTTCTATATGAGGTCATTTCTTTTTCAGGATATTCTAAGGAGCGTTCCCAAATGTTCTTTCTCAGATTCCACTGAAACAGTGATTTCAAACTACTCAACTCAAAGAATGATTTAACTCTATGAGATGAACACAAACATCACAAATAAGTTGCTCAGAAGGCTTCTATCCAATTTTCAACAGAAGACATTTCCTTGTTCACCACAGGCCTTCGGTTGCCACTTAATATCCCTTTGCAGAATCCTCAAAGACAGACTTTCCAAACTGGGAAATGTAGAGTAAGCTTTAACTCTGTGAAATGAATGGACATGTCAGAGAGCAGTTTTTTGGAATGCATCTTTCTGGGTTTTATTGGAAGACATTTTACTTTTCAGCATAGTCTTCAATGTGCTCTGAATATCATTTTTTTAGTTTTACAGGAACAGTGTTCAAACAGTGCTTTATGACAAGAAAGGTATAACTCCCTGAGTGGAATGCACACATCACCAAACAGTTTCTCATAAAGCTTTCTAGTTTTTATCTGACAATATTTCCTTTTTCACCATAGGCCCAAATGTGATTCTGAATAATCCTTCGTGGATCCACCCATGACGGAGTCTCCAAGCTGCATAATGTAAAGAAAGCTTTATTTATGTGAGGTGAATAAACATAGCAACAAGCAGATTCATAGAAAGCTTCTTTCCAGTATTTATCTGAAGATATTTCCTTTTTCACCAGAGTCTTGAACATGCTCACAAATGTCCCTTCGTGGATCTGTCCATGACAGGGTTTCCAAGCTGTGTAATGTAAAGAAAGCTTTATCTATGTGAGATGAATACATATATCACAGAGCAGTTTCATAGAAAGCTTCTTTCCAGTTTTTGTCTGAGGCTATTTCTCTTTTCACCATCGTCATCAACATGCTCCCGAATACCAGTTGGTACCTTTATCTCCAAAAGGGTTTCCCTGATGCTGTATGAGAAGAGAGGTATAACACTGTAAGGGGAATGCACACATCATAAAGCAGTTCCTCGGAAAGCCTCTCTCTAGTTTCGGTTTGAACATATTTCGTTTTTCACAGTAAGCCTCAAAGCGCTCATGAATATCCCATCATAGGCTAAACATGAAAAGGTTTAGAAAACTGCTCAATGAAAAGAGAGGCTTAACTGAGCGAGAGGAGTTAAGACGATACAGAGCAGTTTCACAGAAAACTTCCATCTGGATATTACCTGAGGATATTTCTTTCTCCATATTCTAAGGAACATTCCCAAATATCCTTCCTCAGATTCCACAAAAACAGTGATTTCAAAGTGCCCAATCCAAAGAATGGTTTATCTATATGAGATGAATACACATCTCAGCAGTTGCTGAGAAAGCTTCTCTCCAGTTTTCTTCAGAAGATGTTTCCTTGGTCACCACACGCTTCTGAGCGTCACATAATATCCCTTCACAGATTTTTAAAGATAGAGTTTCCAAACTGGGCAACGTAGAGTAAACTTTAACTCTGTGAAATGAATGCACGTATCAGAGGACAGTTTCTTGGAATGCTTCTCTCTGGGTTTTATTTGAGGATATTTCACTTTTCACTATAGTCTTCAATGCACTCTGAAATATCACTTTTTCGGTTTTACAGGAACAGTGTTCAAACACTGCCTTGTGAGAAAAGAGGTATAACTTACTGAGTGGAATGCACACATCACAAAGATGTTTCTCAGAAAGCTTCTTTCCAGATTTTATCTGATGATATTTCCTTTTCACAATAGACTTGAATGTGATTCCGAATATTCCTTCAAGGATCTGTCCATGACGGAGTTTCCAAGCTGTGCAATGTAAAGAAAGCTTTAACTATGTGAGGTGATTAAACATTGCAAAAGGTGGATTCACAGAAAGCTTCTTCCCAGTGTTTATCTGAAGATATTTCCTTTTTCACCACAGGCCTGAATATGCTCCCAAATGTGCCTTTGCATATCCATACATGACAGCGTTTCCTAGCTGCATAATATAAGCAAAGTTTTATCTATGTGAGATGAATAAACATATGTATCACAAAGCAGTTTCACAGAAAGCATGTTTCCAGTTTTTGTCTGAGGATATTTCCTTTTTCACCATTGCTGTCCATATACTCCTGAATGTCCCTTTGGTAGCTTTTTCTCCAAAAAGAATTGCCCAATCCTCTATTAGGAGAAAGGTATAATTCTGTGAGTGGAATGCACATGTCACAAGCAGATCCTCGGAAAACTTCTCTCCAGTTTCTATATGAAGATATTTCCGTTTTCACCATAAGCCTCATAGCGCTCCTGAATATAAATTTGCAGACTAAATACAGTGTTAGAATACTGCTAATTGAGAAGACAAGCTGAACTGTGTGAGTGGAATTCACACGACACAGAGCAGTCTCACAGGAAGCTTCCTTCTGTTTTTTATCTGAGGATATTTCTTTTTCAGCATATTCCAAAGAGTGTGCCCAAATATCCTTTCTCAGATTCCACAGAAACAGTGATTTCAAACTCTTTAATCTAAATAATGATTTAACTCTATGAGAACAATACACACATCACAAAGCAGCTGCTCAAAAATCTTCTCTTCAGTTTTCAAGGGAAGACATTTCCTTGCTCACCACAGGCCTTCGGGAGCCACATAATATCCCATTGCAGATTCCTCAAAGACAGAGTCCAAACTGGGCAATGTAGAGTAAGTTTTAACTCTGTGAAATGAATGCACATATCAGAGAGCAGTTTCTTGGAACGCTTCTTTCTGGGTTTTATTTGAAGATATTTCACTTTTCACCAAAGTCTTCAAAGCGCTCTGTAATATCACTTTTTCGGTTTTACAGGAACAGTGTTCAAACACTGTCTTATGAGAAAAGAGGTATAACTACCTGAGTGGAATGCACACATTACAAAGCAGTGTCTCAGAGATTCTCTCCTGTTTTTATCAAAAGATATTTCCTTTTTCACCATAGGCCTGAATGTGCTCCCAAATGTCCCTTTGCGGATCCGTCCATGATGGAGTTTCCTAACTGCATAATATAAAAATGTTTTATCTATGTGAGATCAATAAGCATATCTATCACAAAGCAGTTTCACAGAAAGTTTCTTTCCGGTTTTTGTCTGAGCATATTTCCTTTTTAACCACAGTGATACATATACTTCCGAATTTCCCATGGTAGCTTTTTCTCCAAAAGAGATTCCTCAATGATCTATGAGAAGAAAGGTATAACTCTGTGAGTGGAATGCCCACATCACAAAGAACCTCCTCGGAAAGCTTCTCTGCAGTTTGTATTTGAAAATATTTCCGTTTTTACCATAAACCTCAAAGTGCTCCCGAATATCCCTTCAGAGACTAAAGAAAAACAGTTTTAGAATACTACTCAATGAGAAGAGAAGGTTAACTGTGTAAGTGGAATTCACATGACACAGAGCAGTTTCACAGAAAGCTTTCTTCTTGTTTTTATTGGAGGCTATGTCTTTTTCAGCATATTCTTAAGAGCATTCCAAAATGTCCTTTCCCAGGTTCTGTAGAAAGAGTGATTTCAAACTGCTCAATCCAAAGAATGATTTAACTCTATAAGATGAATACACACATCACAAAGCAGTTGCTCAGAAAGCTTCTCTCCAGTTTTCAACGGAAGACATTTCCTTGCTCACCACAGGCCTATGGTCACCACTTAATATCCCTTCGCAGAATCCTCAAAGACAGACTTCCCAAACTGGGAAATGTAGAATAAGCTTTAACTCTCTGAAATGAATGCACATGTTAGAGAGCAATTTCTTGGAACGCTTCTTTCTGGGTTTTATTTCAGGATATTTCACCTTTCGCCATAGTCTCCCATGTGCTTCGAAATATTACTTTTTCGGTTTTACAGGAACAGTGTTTAAACATTGCCTTATGAGAAAAGAGGTATAACTCCCTGAGTAGAATGCACACATCACAAAACAGTTTCTCAGAAAACCTCTTTCTGGTTTTTTTCTGAAGATATTTCCTTTTTCACCATAGGCCTGAATGTGCTGTGGAATGTCCCTTCACAGATCCGAACAAGGTGGAGTTTTCAAACTGCATAATATAAAGAAAGTTTTATCTATGTGAGAAGAATAAACATCTCCATCACAAAGCAGTTTCACAGAAATCTTGTTTCCGGTTTTTGTCTGAGGATATTTCCTTTTTCACCATTGCTGTTCATATAATCCCAAATGTCCCCTGGTAGCTTTTCCTCCAAAAGGAATTCCCCAATCCTCTATGAGAAGAAAAGTATAACTCTGTGAGTGGAATGCACGTGACACATAGCAGTTTAATAGAAAACTTCCTTTTGGTTTTTATCTGAGAATATTTCTTTCTCCATATTTTAAACAGCATTTCAGGATATTCTAAAGAGAGTGCCCCAATATTCTTCCTGAGATTCCACAGAGTATTTTCAAACTGCTCACTCCAAAGAATGATTTAACTCTATGAGATGAAAACACACTTCCCAAAGCAGTTGTTCTGTAAGCTTTTCTCCAGTTTTGAACGGAAGACGTTTCCTTGTTCACCTCAGGGCTCCGGGCGCCACTTAATATCCCTTCGCAGATTCCTCAAAGACACAGTTTGCAAACTGGTCAATGTAGAGTAAGCTTTAATTCTGTCAAGTGAATGCACATATCAGAGAGTAGTTTCTTGGAACCGTTCTTTCCGGTTTTAATTTGAAGATAGTTCACTTTTCACCATAGTCTTAAATGTGCTCTGAACTATTACTTTTTCAGTTTTACAGGAACAGTGTTCAAACACTGCCTTATGAAAATAGAGGTGTAACTCCCTGAGTGGAATGCACATATCAAAAAGCAATTTCTCAGAAAGATTCTATCCAGTTTTTATCTGAAGATGTCTCCTATTTCCCCATAGGCTGGAATGTGCTCCCTAATGTCCCTTCGTGGATCCGTCCATGACAGTGTTTCCAAACTGCATAATATAAGGAAAGTTTTATCTATGTCAGATGAATAAACATATCTATCACAAAGCAGTTTCACAGAAAGCTTCTTTCCAATTTTTTTCTGAGAATATTTCCTATTTCACCATAGCTGTCCCTATACTCCCGAATGTCCCATGGTAGCTTTTTCTCCAAAATGGATTCCCCAATCCAACATGAGAAGAAAGGTATAATTCTGTGAGTGGAATGCACACATCAAAAAGCAGCTCCTCGGAATGCTTCTCTCCAGTTTCTATCTGAAGATATTTCCTTTTTCACCATAAGCCTCAAAGCACTCCTGAACATCCCTTTGAAGACTAAACAAAAACAGTGTTAGAATACTGCTCAATGAAAAGAGAAGCTTATCTGTGTGAAAGGAATTCTCGCGACACAGAGCAGTTTCACAGAAAGCTTCCTTCTGGTTTCAATCTGAGGTCGTTTCTTTTTCAGGTTATACTAAAGAGCGTTCACAAATGTCCTTTCTCAGATTCCACAGAAAAAGTGACTTCAAACTGTTCAATCCAAGGAAAGATTAACTCTATGAGATGAATACAAAATCACGGGAGAGTTTCTCAGAAAGATTCTCTCCATTATTCGATGGAAGAAATTTCCTTGCTCGCAACAGGCCTCTGGTTGCCACTTAATATCCCTTTGCACAATCCTCGAAGACAGACTTTCCAAACTGGGAAATGTAGAGTAAGCTTTAACTCTGTGAAATAAATGGACTTGTCAGAGATCAGTTTCCTGGAATGCTTCTTTCTGGGTTTTATTTGAGGATATGTCACTTTTCACCATAATCTTCAATGTGCTCTGAATATCACTTTTTAGTTTTACAGGAACAGTGTTCAAACAGTGCCTTATGAGAAGAAAGGTATAACTCCCTGAGTGGAATGCACACATCACCAAGCAGTTTCTCAGAAAGCTTCTTTCCAGTTTTTTTCTGATGATATTTCCTTTTTCACCACAGGCCCGAAAGTGATCCCAAATATCCCTTCGCGGATCCATCCATGACAGAGTTTCCAAACTGTGTAATGTAAAGAAAGCTTTATCTATGTGAGATGAATAAGCATAGCAAAAATTAGATTCACAGAAAACTTCTTTCCAGTTTTTATCTGAAGATATTTCCTTTTTCAACATAGTCCTGAATGTGCTCCCGAATATCCCTTCGTGGATTCATCCGTGACAGAGTTTCCAAGCTGTGTAATGTAGAGAAACCTTTATCTATGTGAGATGAATACACATGTCTCAGAACAGTATCACAGAAAGGGTTTCCCTGATGTTGTAAGAGAAGATAGGTATAACACTGTGAGTGAAATGCACACGTTACAAAGCAGTTCCCCGGAAAGCTTCTATCCAGTTTCTCTCTGAACATATTTTCTTTTTCACCATAAGCCTCAAAGTACTCCTGTATATCCTTTCATATGCTAAACATGAACAATGTTAGAAAACTGCTCAATGAAAAGAGAAGCTTAACTGAGTGAGAGGAATTCACATGACACACAGCAGTTTCACAGAAAGCTTCCTTCTGGTTTTTGTCTGAGGATATTTCTTTCTCCATATTCTAAGGAGCATTCCCAAATGTCCTTGCTCAGAATCCATAGAAACAGTGATTTCAAACTCTTCAATCCAAAGAATGATTTAACTCTATGAGAATAATACACATATCACAAAACAGCTGCTCAGAAAGCTTCTCTCCAGTTTTCAACGGAAGACATTTCCTTGCTCAAAACAGGCCTCCAGAAGTCACTTAATATCCCTTCACAGATTCCTCAAAAACAGAGTTTCCAAACTGGGCAATGTAGAGCAAACTTTAAGTCTGTGTAATGAATGCACATATCAGAGAGCAGTTTCTTGGAACACTTCTTTTTGGGTTTTATTTGAGGATATTTCACTTTTCGTCAAAGTTTTCAATGCCCTCCTTAATATCACTTTTTCGGTCTTACAGGAACAGTGCTCAAACACTGCCTTATGAGAAAGGAAGGATAACTCCCTGAGTGGAAGGCACACATCACAAAGCAGTATCTCAGAAATCTTTTCTCCAGGTTTTATCTGAAGAAATTTCCATTTTCACCATTGGCATGAATGTGCTCCTGAATGTCCCTTTGCCAAACCTTCGATGACTGAGTTTAAAAACTGTGTAATAGATAGAAAGTCCTATCTATGTGAGATGAATAAACATATCTATCACAAAGCAGTTTCACAGAAAGTTTCTTACCAGTTTTTGTCTGAGAATATTTTCTTTTTCACCATAGCCATGCATATACTCCCGAATATCCCTTGGTAGCTTTTTCTTCAAAAGGGATTCCCCAATCCTCTATGAGAAGAAAGGGATAACTCTGTGAGTGGAATGCACACGTCACAAAGCAGCTCCTTGGAAAGCTTCCCTCCAGTTTCTGTCTGAAGATATTTTCGATTTCACCATAAGCCTCAAAGTGCTCCCAAGTATCCCTTTGCAGACTAAACAAAAACAGTGTTAGAATCCTGCTCAATGAAAAGAGAAGCTGAACATTGCGCGTGAAATTCACACGACACAGAGTAGATTCACAGAAAGCTTGCTTTTTTTTTTTTTTTTTTAAATAAGGGGGTATTTCTTTTTTAGGATATTCTAAAGAACGTTCCCAAATGTCCTTTCTCAGGTTCCAGAGAAACAGTGATATCAAATTGCTCATCCAAAAGAATGATTTAACTATATGAGAAGAATACACACATCACAAAGCAGGTGCTCAGAAAGCTTCTCTCCAGTTTTCATTGGAAGACATTTCCTTGCTAACCACAGGCCTCTGGGCGCCACTTAATATCCCTTTGCAGATTCCTCAAAGACAGAGTTTCGAAACCGGGAAATGTAGAGTAAGCTTTAACTCTGTGAGTTGATTGCACATATCAAAGAGCCGTTTCTTGGAACGTTTCTTTCTGGGTTTTATTTGAGGATATTTCACTTTTCGCCATAGTCTTCAATGCACTCCAAAATATCAGTTTTTTGGTTTTACAGGAACAGTGTTCAAACACCATCTGATGAGAAAAGAAGTAAAACTCCCTGAGTGGAATGCACACCTCACAAAGCCATTTCTCAGAAAGCTTCTCTCCAGTTTTTATCTGAAGATATATTTTTTTTCACCTTAGGCCTGAATGTGATCACGAGTATCACTTCGTGGATCCATCCATGACGGAATTTTCAAGCTGCGTAATGTAAAGAAAGCTTTATCTATGTGAGACTTATAAACATAGCAAAAAACAGTCACAGAAAGCTTCTTTCCAGTATTTATCTGAAGATATTTCCTTTTTCACCGGAGTCCTGGGTACCTTTTTTTCCAAAAGGGATTCCCCAATCTTCTATGAGAAGATAGGTAAAGCTCTGTGAGTGGAATGTACATATCACAAAGTAGCTCCTCGGAAAGTTTCTCTCCAGTTTCTATCTGAAGATATTTCCGTTTTCACCATAAGCCTCAAAGTGCCCCCAAAATTCCCTTCACAGACTAAACAAAAAGAGTGTTAGAATACTGTTCAATGAAATGAGAAGCTGAACTGAGTGGAATTCACACGACACAGAGTAGTTTCACAGAGCATTTCCTTCTGATTTTTATCTGAGGGTATTTTTTTTTTCAGCATATTCTAAGGAGCATTCCTAAATGTCCTTTCTCAGGTTCCACAGAAACAGTGATTACAAACTGCTCAATCCAAAGAATGATTTAACTCTATGAGATGAATACACACATCCCAAAGCAGTGGCTCAGAAAGCTTCTCTCCATTTTCAATGGAAGACATTTCCTTGCTCAACACAGGCCCCGGGGCACCACTTAATATCCCTTGGCAGATTCCTCAAATACAGTTTCCAAACTGGGCAATGTACAGTAAGTTTTAACTCCGTGAGATGAATGCACGTATCAGAGAGTAGTTTCTTGGAAAGCTTCTTTCTGGGTTTTATTTGAGGATATATCACTTTTCGCCATAGTCTTCAATGCGCTCTGAAATACCACTTTCTCAGATAGAAATAGAAAAAGGTTCAATAGAAAAAGAGGGAATCCTCCCTAACTCATGTTATGAGGCCAACATCATCCTGATAGCAAAGCCTGGCAGAGACAAAATAAAAACAACAAAAAAAGAGAGAATTTTAGACCAATGTCACTGATATTTCCTTTTTCACCATAAGCCACAAAGCACTCCCAAATATCCCTTCGCAGAATAAACAAAAAAGTGTTAGAATACTGCTCAGTGAAAAGAAAAGCTAAACTGTGTGAGAGGAATACATGCGACCCAGGGCAGTTTCACAGAAAGCTTCCTTCTGGTTTCTATCTGAGGTTATTTCTTTTTCAGGATATTCTAAAAACTGTTCCCAAATGTCCTTTCTCAGATTTCACAGAAACAGTGATTTCAAACTGCTCAATCCAAAGATTGATTTAACTCTATGAGATGAATACAAACATCAGAAAAGAGTTGCTCAGAAGGCTTCTCTCCAATTTTCAACGGAAGACATTTCCTTGCTCACCACACGCCTTGGGTTGCCACTAAATATCCCTTCTCAGAATCCTCAAAGACAAACTATCCAAACTGGGAAATGTAATGTAAGCTTTAACTCAGTGAAATGAATGTACATGTTAGGGAACTGTTTTTTGGAATGCTTCTTTCCGTGTTTTATTTGACGACATTTCACTTTTCGCCGTGGTCTTCAATGTGCTCTGAATATCACTTTTTTAGTTTTACAGGAACAGTGTTCAAACAGTGCCTTATGAGAAGAAAGGTATAATTCCTTGAGTGGAATGCACACATCACCAACCAGTTTCTCAGAAAATTTCTCTCAAGTTTTTATCTGATGATATTTCCTTTTTCACCATAGGCCCAAATATGATCCCAAATATTCCTTCATGGATCCATCCATGACAGAGTTTCCAAGCTGCGTAATGTAAATAAAGTTTTATTTATGTGACACGAATAAACATAGCAAGATGTAGATTCACAGAAAACTACTTTCAAGTTTTCATCTGAAGATATTTCCTTTTTCACCATAGTCCTGAATGTGCTCCTGAATGTCCCTTCTTGGAACCATCCATGACGTAGTTTCCAAGTTGCGTAATGTAAAGAAAGCTTTATCTATGTGAGATCAATGTACATATTACAGAGCAGTTTCATAGAAAGCTTCTTTCCAGTTTTTGTCTGAGGCTATTTCCCTTTTCACCATTGGTGTCAATATGCAAACGAACATAACTGGATACATTTTCTTTTTCTCCAAAAGTGTTTTCCCGATGATGTATGAGAAGAGAGGTATAACACTGTGCGTGGAATGTACACATCACAAAGGTGTTCCTTTAAAAGCTACCCTCCTGTTTCTATCTGAACATATTTCCTTTTTCAATGTAAGCCTCAAAGCGCTCCCGAATATCCCTTCATACACTAAACATAAACAGTGTTAGAAAACTGCTCAATGAAAATTATAGCTTAAATGAGCGAGAGAAATTCACACGACACATAGCAGTTTCACAGAAAACTTCCTTCTGGTTTTTATCTGAGAATATTTCTTTCTCTATATTTTAAACAGCATTTCAGGATATTCTAAAGAGCATTCCCAAATGTCCTTTCCCAGATTCCACAGAAACAGTGATTTCAAACTACTCACTCCAAAGAATGATTTAACTCTATGAGATGAATACAAACATCACAAAAGAGTTGCTCACAGGCCTGAAAGTGCTCCAGAATGTCCCTTCACGGATCCATCCATGACAGAGTTTCCAAACTGCGAGATATAAGGAAAGTTTTATCTATGTGAGATGAATAAACATATCTATCACAAAGCAGTTTCACAGAAAGTTTTTTCCCATATTTGTCTGAGGATATTTCCTTTTTCACCATAGCTGACTATATATTCCTGAATGTCCCTTGTTAGCTTTTCCTCCAAAAGGGATTCCCCAATCCTCTATGAGAAGAAAAATGTAACTTTGTGAGTGGAATGCACACGACAAAACGCAGCTCCTCAGAAATCTTCTCTCCAGTTTCTATCTGAAGATATTTCCGTTTTCACCATAAGACTCAAAGTGCTCCTGAGTATCCCTTAGTTGACTAAACTAAGACAGTGTTAGAATACTGCTCAATGAAAACAGAAGCTTAACTGTGCTAGTGGGATTCACATGACACAGAGCTGTTTCACAGAAAGCTTCCTTCTTGTTTTTATTGGAGGGTATTTCTTTTTCAGCATATTCTAAGGAGCGTTCCCAAATGTCCTTTCTCAGGTTCCACAGAAACAGTGATTTCAAACTGCTCAATCCCAAGAATGATTTAACTCTGTGAGAAGAATACAGACATCAAAAAGCTGTTGCTTGGAAAGCTTCTCTCCAGTTTTCAACAGAAGACATTTCCTTGCTCACCACAGGTCTCCGGTTGCCATTTAATATGTTTTCATAGAATCCTCAAAGACAGACTTTCCAAACTGGGAAATGTAGAGTAAACTTTAACTCTCTGAAATGAATGCATATATCACAGAGTAGTTTCTTGGACCGCTTCTTTCTGGGTTTTATTTCAGGATATTTCACTTTTCCCCATAGTCTTCCATGCACTCTGAAATAATCACTTTTCGTTTTTAGAGGAACAGTATTCAAACACTGCCCTATGAGAAAAGAGGTATAACTCCCTGAGTCAAATGCACACATCACAAGGCAGTTTCTCAGAAAGCTTCTCACCAGTTTTTATCTGAAGGTATTTTCTTTTTCACCATTGGCCTGAATGTGCTCTGGAATGTCCCTTCATGAATCTGTCCATGACAGAGTTACCAAACTGTGTAATATAAAGAAACTTTTATCTATGTGAGATTAATAAACATGGCAAAAAGCAGATTCACAGAAAGATTCTTTCCAGTTTTTATCTGAAGATATTTCCTCTTTCAACATAATCCTGAATGTGCTCCTGAATATCCCTTCACGGATTCATCCATGACAGAGTTTCCAAGCTGCGTAATGTAGAGAAAGCTTTATCTATGTGAGATGAATACACATATCACAGAAGAGTAACAGAGAAAGGGTTTCCCTGATGCTGTATGAGAATAGAGGTATAACACTGTGAGTGGAAAGTACACATCACAAAGCAGTTCTGCGGAAAGCTTCTATCTAGTTTCTATCTGAACATATTTTCTTTTTCACCATAAGCCTCAAAGTGCTCCCGTATATCCCTTCGTACACTAAACATGAACAATGTTAGAAAACTGCTCAATGAAAAGAGAAGCCTAACTGAGCGAGAGGAATTCACACGACACACAGCAGTTTCACAGAAAGCTTCCTTCTGGTTTTTATCTGAGGATATTTCTTTCTCCATATTCTAAAGATCTTTCCCAAATGTCCCTCCTCAGATTCCACAGAAGAAGTGATTACAAACTGCTCAATCCAAATAATGATTTAACTCTATGAGATGAATACACCCATCACAAAACAGTTGCTCAGAAAGCTTCTCTCCATTATTCATCAGAAGACATTTCCTTGCTCACCACAGGCCTCCAGGTGCCACTTAATATCCCTTTGCAGATTACTGAAAGACAGAATTTCCAAACTGGGCAATTTAGTGTAAGCTTTACCTCTGTGAAATGAATGCACATATCCAAGAGCAGTTTCTTGGAACACTTTTTTCTGGGTTTTATTTGAGGATATATCACTTTTCTCCAGAATCTTCAATGCACTCCGAAATATCACTTTTTCCTTTTACAGGAACAGTGTTCAAACACAGCCTTATGAGAAAATAGGTAAAACTCCCTAAGTGGAATGCACACATCACAAAGTAGTTTCTCAAAAAGCTTCTCTCCATTTCTTTTCTGCAGAAATTTCCTTTTTCACCATAGGCCTGAATGCACTTTCGAATATCCCATCACAGATCCATCCATGACAGATTTTTCATACTGCATAATATAAACAAAGTTATATCTATGTGAGATGAATAAACATAACAAAAAGCAGATTCACAGAAAGTTTCTTTCCAGTTTTTATCTGAAGATATTTCCTTTTTCAACATCGTCCTCAAAGGGTTCCCAAGTATCCCTTCACGAATTCATCCCTGACAGAATTTCCAAGCTGTGTAATGTAGAGAAAGCTTTATCTATGTGAGATGAATACACATATCACAGAAGAGTAACAGAGAAAGGGTTTCCCTTTGCTGTATGAGAAGAGAGGTATAATGCTGTGAGTGGAATGCACACGTCACAAAGCAGTTCTGCGGAAAGCTTCTCTCCAGTTTCAGTCTGAACATATTTCCTTTTTCACTGTGAGCCTCAAAGTGCTTCTGTATATCCCTTCATACGCTAAACATGAGCAATATTACAAAACTGCTCAATGAAAAGAGAAGCTTAACTGAGGGAGAGGAAGTCACATGACACACAGCAGTTTCACAGAAAGCTTCCTTCTGGTTTTTATCTGAGGATATCTCTTTCTCCATATTCTAAAGAGCATTCTCAAATGTCCTTCCTCAGATTCCATAGAAGCAAGGATTTCAAACTCTTCAATCCAAAAAATGATTTAACTCTATGAGAATAATGCAGACATCACAAAGCAATTGATCAGAAAGCTTCTCTCCAGTTTTCAACGGAAGACATTTCTTTGCTCAAAACAGGCCTCTGGAAGCCCCTTAATATCCTTTTGCAGATTCCTCAAAGACAGAGTTTCCAAACTGGGCAATGTAGAGTAAACTTTAACTCGGTGTAATGAATGCACATATTAGAGAGCAGTTTCTTGGAATGCTTCTTTCTGGGTTTTATTTGAGGATATTTCACTTTTCGCCATAGTCTTCTATGGGCTCCATAATATCACTTTTTCGGTTTTACAGGAACAGTGTTCAAACACTGCCTTATTAGAAAAGAGGTACAACTCCCTGAGTGGAATGCACATGTCACAAAGCAGTTTCTCAGAAAGCTTCTCTCCAGTTTTAATCTGAAGATATTTCCATTTTCAACATAGGCCTGAATGTACTCCCAAATATCCCTTCACAGATCCGTCCATGACAGAGTTTCCAAGTTGTGCAGTATAAGGAAAGCTTTATCAATGTGAGATGAATAAACATAGCAAAAAGCAGATTCACAGAAAGCTTCTTTCCAGTTTTTATCTGAAGATATTTCCTTTTTCACCATACCCTGAATGAGCTCCCGAATGTCCCTTCGTGGATCCGTTCATGACAGAGTTTCGAAGCTGCCCAATGTCACTAAAGCTTTAGATATGTGAGATGAATACACATATCACAGAGCAGTGTCACAGAAAGCTTCTTTCCAGTTTTAGTCTAAGTCTATTTCCCTTTTCATCATGTTCATTAATATGCCCCCGAATAACCTTTGGTACCTTTTTGTCCAAAAGTGTTTCCCCGATGCTGTCTGAGAAGACAGGTATAACACTGTGAGTAAAATGCACACATCACAAAGCGGTTCCTCGGAAAGCTTCTCTCCAGTTTCTATCTGAACATATTTCCTTTTTCACCGTAAGCCTCAAAGCACCCCCGAATATCCCTTCACACGCTAAACATAAACAGTGATTAAAAACAGCTCAGTGAAAAGAGAATCTTAAAGGAGTGAGAGGAATTCACGTGACACAGAGCAGTTTCACAGAAGGCTCGCTTCTGGTTTTTATCTTAGGATATTTCTTTCTCCATATTCTAAAGAGCGTTCCCAAATGTCCTCCCTCAGATTCCATAGAAACAGTAATTTCAAATTGCTCAATCCACAGAATGATTTAACTCTGTGAGATGAATTCACACATCACAAAGCAGTTGCTCAGAAAGCTTGTCTCCATTTTCAACAGAATACATTTCCTTGCTCACCACAGGCCTCTGGGCACCGATTAATATCCCTTGGCAGATTCCTCAAGGGAGAGTTTCCAAACTGGGCAACTTAGAGTAAGCTTAACTTGTGTGAAATAAATGCACACATAAGAGAGCATTTTCTTGGAACACTTCTTTCTGGGTTTTAGTTGAGGATAGTTCACTTTTCGCCATAGTCTTTAAAGCACTCTGAAAGATCACTTTTTTGGTTTTAGAGGAACAGTGTTTAAACACTGCCTTATGACAAAAGAGGTATAACTCCCTGAGTGGAATGCACACATCACAAAGCAGTTTCTCAGTTTCTTCTGCGTTTTTATCTGAAGATATTTCCTTTTTCACCATAGGCCTGAATGTGCTCCCGAATGTCTCTTCGCAGATCCGTCCATGACGGAGTTTCCAAACTGCGTAATATAAAGAAAGTTTTATCTATGTGAGATCAATAAATGTATCTATCACAAAGCAGTTTCACAGAAGGCTTCTTTCCAGTTTTTGTCTGACGATATTTCCTTTTTAACCATAGCCATTCATATACTCCCAAATGTCCCCTGATATCTTTTTCTCCAAAAGAGATTCCCCAATCCTCTATGAGAAGAAAGCTATAACTCTTTGAGTGAAGTGCACACGTCACAAAGCAGCTCCTCAGAAAGCTACTCTCCAGTTTCTATCTGAAGATATTTCCGTTTTCACCATAAGCCTCAAAGTGCCCCCGAAATTCCCTTCACAGACTAAACAAAAACAGTGTTAGAATACTGCTCAATGAAATGAGAAACTGAATTGAGGGAGTGGAATTCATACGAGACAGAGTAGTTTCACAGAAACCTTCCTTCTGATTTTTATCTGTGGGTATTTGTTTTTCAGCATATTCTAAGGAGTGTTCCCAAATGTCCTTTCTCAGGTTACCACAGAAACAGTGATTTCAAACTGAATGATTTAACTCTATGAAATGAATACACACATCCCAAAGCAGTGGCTCAGAAAGCTTCTCTCCAGTTTTCAACAGAAGACATTTCCTTGCTCAACACAGGTCTCTGGGCACCACTTAATATCCCTTTGCAGATTCCTCAAATACAGAGTTTCCAAACTGGGCAATGTACAGTAAGTTTTAACTCTGTGAGATGAATGCACATATCACACAGTAGTTTCTTGAAAAGCTCCTTTCTGGGTTTTATTTGAGGCTATTTCACTTTCCACCATAGTCTTCAATGCGCCCCGAAATACCACTTTCTCGGTTTTACAGGAACAGTGTTCAAACCCCGCCTTATGAGAAAAGAGGTAAAATCTCCTTGAGTGGAATGCACACATCAAAAAGCAGTTTCTCAGAAAGCTTCTCTCTGGTTTTTATCTGAAGATATTTCCTTTTTCACCATAGTAGTGAGTGTGCTTCTGAATGTCCCTTCGCGGATCAGTCCATCATGGAGTATGAAAGCTGCATAATATAAAGAAAGCTTTATCTATGTGAAATGAATAAACATAGCAAAAAGCAGATTCACACAGTGCTTCTTTCCAGTTTCTATCAGAAGATATTTCCTTTTTCACCAGAGTCCTGAATGTGCTCCAAAAATCCCTTCTTGGATCAGTCCATGACTTAGTTTCCAAGCTGCGTAACATATAAAAGCTTTATGTATGTGAGAGTAATACACAATGCAAAAAGCAGGTTCATGGAAAGCTTCTTGCCATTTTTATCTGATGATATTTCCTTTTTTAACCTATCCTGAATGTGCTCCTGAATGTCCCTTCGCCGTCCATGACAGAGTTTCTAAGCTGCATAATGTAATGAAAGCTTTATCTAAGTGAGATGAATACACATAGTATAGAGCAGTCTCACAGAAAGCTTTTTTTTCTCTTTTTGTCTGAGGCTATTTCCCTTTTCACCATAGGCGTCAATATGCTCCTGGATATACCTTGGTACCTTTTCCTTCAAAAGGGCTTCCCTGATGCCGTATGAGAACAGAGGTATAACACTGTGAGTGGAATGCACACGTCACAAAGCAGCTACTCAGAAAGCTTCTCTCTAGTTTCTATCTGAACATATTTCCTTTTTCACTGCAAGCCTCAAAGCACTTCTGAATATCCCTTTGCACGCAAAACAAAAACAGGGTTAGAAAACCGCTCAATGAAAAAGAGAAGCTTAACTGAGCTAGAGGAATTCACACCACACATAGCAGTTTCACAGAAAGCTTCCTTCTGGTTTTTATATGAGGATATTTCTTTCTCCACATTCTAAAGTGCATTCCCAAATGTCCTTCCTCAGATTCCACAGAAACGGTGATTTCAAACTGCTCAATCCCAAGAATGATTTACCTCTATGAGATGACTACACAAGTTACAAAGCAGTTGCTCACAAAGCTTCTCCCCAGTTTTCAACGGATGATGTTTCTTGCTCATCACAGGCCTCTGGGCGCCACTAAATATCCCTTTGCAGATTCTTCAAAGACAAACTTTCCAAACTGGGCAATGTAGAGCGAGCTTTGTATCTGTGAACTGAATGTACATATCAGAGAGCAGTTTCTTGTTACGTTTCTTTCTCATTTTTATTTGAAGATAGTTAAATTTTCGTATTGGTTTTCAACGTGCTCTGAAATATCACATTTTCGGTTTTACAGGAACAGTGTTAAAACACTGCCTAATGAGAAGAGAGGTATAACACCCTGAGTGTAATGCACACATCACAAAGCAATTTCTCAGAAAGCTTCCCTCCAGTTCTTATCTGAAGGTATTTCCTTTTTCACCATAGTGCTGAATCTGCACCCTAATGTCCTTTCGCAGATCCGTTCATGACAGAGTCTCCAAGCTGCGTAATGTAAAGAAAGCTTTATCTATGTGAAATGAATAAACACAACAAAAAACAGATATACTGAAAGCTTCTTTACAGTTTTTATTTGAACATATTTCCTTTTTCACTATAGTCCTGAATGTGCTCCCGAATATCCCTTCGTGCATTCATCCATGATGGAGTTTCCAAACTGCATAATAGAAAGAAAGTTTTATCTATGTGAGGTGAATAAACATGGCTATCATAAAGCAGTTTCACAAAAAGCTTCTTTCCAATTTTTGTCTGAGGATATTTCCTTTTTCACCATAGCCATCCATATACTCCTGAATGTCCCTTGGTAGCTTTTTCTCCAAAAGAGATTCCCCAATTCATTATGAGAAGAAAGGTATAACTATGTGAGTTAAATGCAAACGTCACAGAGCAACTCCTCGGAAAGCTTCTCTACAGTTTCTATCTGAAAATATTTCCATTTTCACCATATGTCTCAAAGCACTCTCGAATATCCCTTCACAGACTAAACAATAATAGTATTAGAATAACGCTCAATGAAAAGAGAAGCTTAACTATGATAGTGGAATTCACATGAAACAGAGCTGTTTTACAGAAAGATTCCTTCTGTTTTTTATCTGAAGGTATTAATTTTTCAGCATACTCTAAGGAGTGTTCCCAAATGTCCTTTTTCAGGATCCACAGAAACAGTGATTTCAAACTGCCCAATTCAAAGAATGATGTAACTTTATGACATGAACAAACATATCACAAAACTGTTACTCAGAAATCTTCTCTTCAGTTTTCAAGGGAAGACATTTTCTTGCTCACCAGAGGCCTCTGGTCGCCACTTAATATCCCTTTTCAGATTCCTCAAAGACAGAGTTTCCAAACAGGGAAATGTAGAGTAAGCTTTAACTCTGTTACATGAATGCACATATCAGAGAGCAGTTTCTTGGAATGCTTCTTTCTGGGTGTTATTTGAGGATATTTCACTTTTTGCCATAGTCTTCAATGCACTCTGAAATATCACTTTTTCAGTTTTACACGAATGGTGTTCAAACACTGCCTTATGAGAAGAGGTATAACTCCCTGAGTGGAATACACACAACACAATCAGTTTCTCAAAAAGCTTCCCTCCAGTTTTTATCTGAAGATATCTCCCTTTCACCATAGGCCTGATTGTGCTCCCGAATGTCCCTTCGTGGATCTGTCCATGACGGAGTTTCCAGGCTGTGTACTGTAAAGGAAGCTTTATCTATGTGAGATGAATACATATATCACAAAGCTGTTTCACAGAATGCTTCTTTCCTGCTTTTGTCTGAGGCTATTTCCCTTTTCACTATAGGCATCAACAAGCTCCCGAATATCACTTGGTACCTTTTTCTCCAATAGGGTTTCCACGATGCCATATGAGAAGAGAGGTATAACACTGTGAGTGGAATGCAAACGTCACAAAGCAGTTCCTCAGAAAGCTTCTCTCCTGTTTCGGTCTGAACATATTTCGTTTTTCACCGTAAGCCTCAAAGCACTCCCAAATATCCCTTCACATGCTAAATACAAACAGGGTTAGAAAACTGCACAATGAAAAGAGAGGCTTAACTGAGCGAGTGAAATTAAGACGACACAGAGCAGTTTCACAGAAAGCTTCCTTCTGGATTTTACCTAGGATATTTCTTTCTCCATATTCTAAGGAGCGTTCCCAAATGTCCTTCCTCAGATTTCACAAAAACAGTGATTTTAAACTGCTCGATCCAAAGGATGGTTTAACTCTATGAGATGAATGCACACATCACAAAGCAGTTGCTCAGAAAGTTTCTCTGCAGTTTTCATCAGAAGACGTTTCCTAACTCACCACAAGCCTCCGGGCTCCACTTAATATTCTTTCACAGATTCCTCAAAGACAGAGTTTTACAGGAAGAGTGTTCAAACACTGCTTTATGAGAAAAGAGGTAAAACTCCCTGAGTGGAATGCACGCATCACAAAGCACTTTCTCTGAAAGCTTGTGTCCAGTTTTTATCTGAAGATATTTCCTATTTCACGATAGGCCTAAAAGTGCTCCTGAAGGTCCCTTCACAAATTCGTCCATGACAGTGTTTCAAAACTGCACAATAGAAGGGAAGTTTTATCTGTGTGAGATGAATAAACATACCTATCACAAAGCATTTCACAGAAAGCATGTTTCCAGATTTTGTCTGATGATATTTCCTTTTTCACCACAGCCATCTATATATTCCCAAATGTCTCCTGGTAGCTTTTTCTGCAAAGGGATTCTCCAATCCTCTATGAGAAGAAAAGTATAACTCTGTGAGTGGAATGCTCACGTCACAAAGCAGCTCTTCGGAAATCTTCTCTCCATTTCTATCTGAAGATATTTCCACTTTCACCATAAGCCTCAAAGCGGTCTCGAGTATCCCTTAGCTGACTAAACTAAAACAGTGTTAGAAAACTGCTCAATGAAAACAGAAGCTTAACTGTGTGAGTGGAATTCACATGACACTGAGCAGTTTCACAGAAAGTTTCCTTCTGGTTTTAATGGGACAGTATTTCCTTTTCAGCATATTCTTAAGAGCGTTCCCAAATGTCCTTTCTCAGGTTCCACAGAAGGAGTGATTTCAAACTGTTCAATCCAAAGAATGATTTAACTCTATGATATGAATACACACATCACAAAGCAGTTGCTCAGAAAGCTTCTCTCCAGTTTTCAAAGGAAGACATTTCCTGCTCACAACAGGCCTCTGGTCGCCACTTAATATCCCTTTGCAGAATCCTCAAAGACACACTTTCCAAACTGGGAAATGTAGAGTCAGCTTTAACTGTCTGAAATGAATACATATGTCAGAGAGCAGTTTCTTGGAATGCTTCTTTCTGTGTTTTATTTCAGGATACTTCACTTTTCGTCATCATCTTCCATGTGCTCTGAAATATTACTTTTTCAGTTTTACAGGAACAGTCTTCAAACACTGCCTTATGAGAAAAGAGGTATAGCTCCCTGAGTGTAAGGCATACATCACAAAGTAGTTTCTCAGAAAGCTTCTATCCAGTTTTTATCTGAAGATATGTCCTCTTTCACCGTAGGCCTGAATGTGCTCCCAAATGTCCCTTCGCGGATCCGTCCACGACGGAGTTTCCAAACTGTAATATAAGAAATGTTTTAACTATGTGAGATGAATAATTATATCTATCGCAAAGTAGTTTCACAGAAATTTTCTTTCCAGTGTTTGTCTGAGGATATTTCCTTTTTCACCATAGCCATCCCTATCCTCCCAAATGTCTCTTTGTAGCTTTTTCTCCAAAAGGGATTCCGGAATCCTCTATGAGAAGAAAGGTATAATTCTGTGAGTGGAATGCACACGTCACAAAGCAGCTCCTCAGAAAGCTTCTCTCCAGACTCTATCTGAAGATATTTCCTTTTTCACCGTAAGCCTCAAAGTGCTCCCGAAGATCCCATCACAGACTAAAGAAAAAAAGTGTTAGAATACTGCTCAATGAAAAGAGAAGCTTTACTGTGTGAGTGGAATTCACCTGACACAGAGCACTTTCACAGAAAGCTTCCTTGTGGTTTTATCTGAGGTTATTTCTTTTTCAGGATATTCTAAAGAGCATTCCCAAATGTCCTTTCTCAGATTCCACAGAAACAGTGATTTCAAACTGCTCAATCCAAAGAGTGATTTAACTCTATGAGATGAATACAAATATCACAAAAGAGTTGCTCAGAAAACTTGTCTCCAATTTTCGATGGAAGACATTTCCTTGCTCACCACAGGCCTCAGGTTGCCACTTAATATCCCTTCGCAGAATCCTCAAAGACCAACTTCCAAACTGGGAAATGTAGAGTAAGCTGTAACTCTCTGAAATGAATGAACATGTCAGACAGCAGTTTCTTGGAATGCTTCTTTCTGTTTTTTATTGGATGACATTTCACTTTTTGCCATAGTATTTATCTGACCATATTTCCTTCTTCACCATAGTCCCGAATGTGATCCCGAATATCCCTTCATGGATCCATTCATGAGGGAGTTTCCAAGATGCGTAATGTAAAGAAAGCTTTATCTATGTGAGATGAACAAACATAGCAAAAAGCAGATTCACAGAAAGCTTCTTTCCAGTTTTTATCTGAAGATATTTCCTTTTTCACCATGGTCCTGAATGTGCTCCCGAATGTCCCTTCGTGGATCCGTCCATGACAGTTTCCAAGCTGCGTAAGGTAAAGAAAGCTTTATCTATGTTAGATGATTTCACATATCACAGAGCAGTTTCATAGAAAGCTTCTTTTCTATTTTCGTCTGAAGCTATTTCCCTTTCCACTGTGGGCATCAACATTCTCCCGAATATCACTTGGTATCTTTTTCTCCAAAAGGGTTTCCCCAATGCTGTAGGAGAAGAGAGGTATAACCCTGTGAGTGAAATGCACACATCACAAAGCAGTTCCTCGGAATGCTTCTCTCCAGTTTCTGTCTGAACATATTTCCTTTTTCACCGTAAGCCTCAAAGCGCTCAATCCAAAAATTGAGTTAACTCTATGAGATGAATACACACATCACAAATCAGTTGTTCACAAAGTTTCTCTCCAGTTTTCATCGGAAGATGTTTCCTTGCTCACCACAAGCCTCCAGGCACCACTTATTATCCCTTCACAGATTACTCAAAGACAGAGTTTCCAAACTGGGCAACATAGAGTAAGCTTTATCTCTGTGAAATGGATGCACATATCAGAGAGCAGTTTCTTAGAAGGCTTCTTTCTGGGTTTTATTTGAGGATATTTCACATTTTGCGATAGTCTTCAATGCGCCCTGAAATATCACTTTTTCGGTTGTACAGGAACAGTGTTCAAACACTGTCTTATGAGAAAAGAGGTATAACTCCCTGAATGAAATGCACACACCACAAAGCAGATTCTCAGAAAGCTTCTATCCAGTTTTTATCTGAAGATATTTCATTTTTCCCCATTGGTCTGAATGTGCTCCTGAATGTCCCTTCATGAATTCATCCATGACGGCGTTTCAAAACTGCGTAATAGAAAGAAAGTTTTATCTATGTGAGATGAATAAACATATCTATCACAAAGCAGTTTCACGGAAAGCTTCTTTCCAGTTTTTGTCTGACGATATTTCCTTCTTCACCAAAGCCGTCCATATATTCCCGAATGTCCCCTGGTACCTTTTTCTCCAAAAAGGATTCCCCAATCCTCTATGAGAATAAAAGTATAACTCTGTGAGTGGAATGCACACGTCACAAAAAAGCTCCTCAGAAATCTTCTCTTCAGTTTCTATCTGAAGATATTTCCATTTTCACCATAAGCCTCAAAGCGCTCCCTACTATCCCTTAGCTGACTAATCTAAAACAGTGTTAGAATACTGCTCAGTGAAAACAGAAGCTTAACTGTACGAATGGAATTCACATGACACAGAGCAGTTTCACAGAATGTTTCCTTCTGGTTTTTATTGGAGGGTATTTCCTTTTCAGCATATTCTTTAGAGTATTCCCAAATCTCCTTTCTCAGTTTCCACAAAAGAGTGATTTCGAACTGCTCAATCCCAAGAGTAATTTAACACTATGAGATGAATACACACATCACAAAGCAGTTGCTCAGAAAGCTTCCCTACAGTTTTCAACGGAAGAGATTTCCTTGCTCATCACAGTCCTCCGGGCGCCACTTAATATCCCTTCACAGATTCCTCAAAGACAGAGTTTCCAAACTGGGCAATGTAGAGTAACCTTAAACTCTGTGAAGTTAATTCACATATCAGAAAGCAGTTTCTTGCAAATCTTCCTCTGGGTTTTATGAGGATATTTCACTTTTCACCACAGTCTTCAATGCGCTCCAAAATATCACTGTTTTGCTTTTACAGGAACAGTGTGCAAACACTGCCTTATGAGAAAAGAGGTGTACCTCCCTAAGTAGAATGCAGACATCACAAAGCAGTTTCTCTGAAATCTTCTCTCCAGTTTTTATCTGATTTTATTTCCTTTTTCACCATACTCCTTAATGTGCTCCGAAATGTCCCTTCACATGTCTCTAAATGACAGACTTTCCAAGATGCATAATGTAAAGACAGCTTTATCTACGTGAGATGAATAAACATAGCAAAAACCACATTCACAGAAAGCTTCTTTCCAGTTTTTATATGATGATATTTTCTTTTTCACCATAGTCCTGAAGGTGCTCCCAAATATCCCTTCATGGGTTCGTCCATGAGAGAGTTTCCAAGCTGTGTGATGTAGAGAAAGCTTTATCCATGTGAGATGAATACACGTATCACAGAACAGTTTTACAGAAAGCTTCTTTCCGTTTTTTTGTCTGATGCTATTTCCCTTTTCAACAGAGGTGTCAATACGCTCCCAAATATCCCTTGGTACCTTTCTCTCCAAAAGGGTTTCCCCGAGGCTGTATGAGAAGAGAAGTATAACACTGTGAGTGAAATGCACACATCACAAAGCAGTTCCTTGGAAAGTTTCTCTCCAGTTTTCTCTGAACATATTTCCTTTTTCACCATAAGCCTCAAAGTGCTCCAGAATCACCCTTCATATGCTATGCATAAACAGTGTTAGAAAATTCCTAAATGAAAATAGAATCTTAACTGCATGAAAGGAATTCACATAACACTTGGTAGTTTCACAGAAAGCTTCCTTCTGGTTTTTATCTGAGGATATTTCTTTCTTCATATAGTATAGAGCGTTCCCAAGTGTCCTTCCTCAGATTCCACAGAAATAGTGGTTTCTAACTGCTCAATACAAAGAATGGTTTAACTCTCTGATATGAATACACACATTACAAACTGTTTCTCAGAAAGCTTCTCTCCAGTTTTCATTGGAAGACATATCCTTGCTCACCACAGGCCTCCGGGCGCCACTTAATATCCCTTCGCAGATTCCTCAAAGACAGAGTTTCCAAACTGGGCAATGGAGAATAAGCTTTAAATCTTTGAAATTAATGCACATATCAGAGAGCAGTTTCTTGGAACGCTTCTTTCTGGGTTTTATTTGAGGATGGTTCACTTTTTGCCATAGTCCTCAATGCATTCCCAAATATCACTTTTTCGTTTTTACAGGAACGGAGCTCAAACACTGCCTTATGAGAAAAGAGGTATAACTCTCTGAGTGGAATGCACACATCACAAGGCAGTTTCTCAGAAAGCTTCTCTCCAGTTTTTATGTGAAGATGTTTCCTTTTACACCATAAGCCTGAATGTGCTCCCGAATGTCCTTTCATGGATCCATCCATGATGGAGTTTCAAAGCTGCATAATAGAAAGAATTTTTTTTCTATGTGAAATGAATAAACATATATATCACAAAGTAGTTTCACAGAAAGCTTCTTTCCATTTTTTGTCTGAGAATATTTCCTTTTTCACCATAGCCATCCATATACTCTCGAATGTCTCTTGGTAACTTTCTCTCGAAAAGAGATTCCCCAGTCCTCTAAGCGAAGAAAGGTATAACTCTGTGAGTGGATTGCACATGTCACAAAGCAGCTCTTTTGAAAACTTCTCTCCAGTTTCTATCTGAAGGTATTTCATTTATCACCATAAGCCTCAAAGTGCTAACAAATATCTCTTCACAGACTAAACAAAAAACTGTGCTAGAATACTGCTCAATGAGAAGAAAAGATGAATTGTGCGAGTGGAATTCACACGACACAGAGCAGTTTCACAGAAAGCTTCCTTCTGGTTTTTATCTAAGGGGATTTCTTTTTCAGCATATTCTAAAAATCGTTCCCAAATGTCCTTTATCAGATTCCACAGAAACAGTTATTTCAAACTGCTGAATCCAAGGAATGATTTAACTCTATGAGATGAATACACACATTAGCTGCATAATGTAAACAAAGCTTCATTTATGTGAGACGAATAAACATAGCAAAAAGCAGATTCACTGACAGCTTCTTTCCAGTTTTCATCTGAAGATATTTTCTTTTTCACCGTAGTCCTGAATGTGATCCCAAATGTCCCTTCATGGATCCTACCATGACATTTTCCAAGCTGCGTAATGTAAATAAAGCTTTATCTATGTGAGATGCATTCACATATCAGAGAGCAGTTTTACAGAAAGCTTCTTTACAGTTTTTGTCTGAGGCTCTTTCCATTTTTCCTTTGGCGTCAATATGCTAACGAATATAGCTTGATACCTTTTTCTGCAAAAGGGTTTCCCCATGTTGTGTGAGAAGAGAGGGATAACACTGTGAGTGGAATGCACCTGCCACAAACAGTTCCTCGGAATGCTTCTCTCCAGTTTCTATCTGAACATATTTCCTTTTTCAATGTAAGCCTCAATGCACTCCCGAATATCCCTTCGCACGCTAAACACAACGAGTGTTAGAAAACTGCTCAATGAAAAGAGAAGCTTAACTGAGCGAGAGAAATCCACATGACACATAGCAGTTTCTCATAAAGCTTCCTTCTGGTTTTTATATGAAGATATTTCTTTCTCTTATTCTAAAGAGCATCCCCAAATGTACTTCCTCAGATTCCACAGAAACAATGATTTCAAACTGCTCAATCCAAACAATGATTTAACTCTATGAGATGAATACACACATCTCATAGATGAATACACAAAGCAGTTGCTCAGAAAGCTTCTCTCCAGTTTTCATCAGAGAACATGTTGTTGCTCACCAAGAGCCTCTGGGCATCACTAAATATCCCTCAGCAGATTCCTCAAAGACAAAGACTCCGAACTGGACAATGTAAAGTAAACTTTAACACTGTGAAATGAATGCACATATCAGAGAGCAGATTCCTGGAATGCTTCTTTCTGGGTTTTATCTGATGATACTTCCCTCTTCGCCATAGTCTTCAGTGTGCCAAGAAATGTCACATTTTCGGTATTACAGGAACAGTGTTCAAACACTGCCTTATGAGAAAAGAGGTATGACTCACTGAGTGGAATGCACACATCAAAAAGTAGTTTCTCAGAGAGCTTCTCTCCGGTTTTTATCTGAAAATATTTCCTTTTTCACCACAGGCCTGAATGTGCTCCCGAACATCCCTTTGCAGATCCATCCATGACAGAGTTTCCAACCTGAGTAATGTATAGAAAATTTTATCTATGTCAGATGAATACATACATCACAGAGCAGTTTCATAGAAAGCTTGTTTCCAGTTTTTGTCTGAAGCTATTTCCCTTTTCACCATAGGTGTCAATATGCTCCCAGATATCCTTTGGTACCTTTTTCTCCAAAAGCGTTTTCCTGAAGCTCTATGAGATGAGAGGTATAACACTGTGACTGGAATGCACTCGTCACAAAGCAGTTCTTCGGAAAGCTTCTCTCCAATTTCTATCTGAATATAATTCCTTTTGCACCATAAGCAGCAAAGTGCTCCCGAATATCCCTTCACACGCTAAACATAAACAGAGTTAACTGAGTGAAAAGCTTAAATGAGTGAGAGTAATTCACAAGACACATAGCAGTTTCTCAGACAGCTTTACTCCAGTTTTTATCTGAAGATATTTCCTTTTTCACCATATGCCTTAATTTGCTCCCAAATGTCCCTTCATGGAATTTTCCATGACGGAGTTTCTGAACTGCGTAATATAAGGAAGGTTTTATCTCTGTGAGATGAATAAACATAGCAAAAAGCATATTTACAGAAAGCTTCTTTCCAGTTTTTATCTGAAGATATTTCCTTTTTCACCGTAGTCCTGAATGTGCTTCCGAACATCCCTTCACGGATCCGTCCATGACAGAGATTCCAAAGTGTGTCATGTAAAGAAAGCTTTATCTATATGAGATGAATACACATATCACAGAGCAGTTTCACTAAAAGCTTTTCTCCAGTATTTGTCTGAGGCTATTTTCTTTTTCACCATACACGTCAAGAAGCTCCTGAATGTCCCTTGGTACCTTGTTCTCCAAAAGGATTTTCCCGATGCTCTATGAAAAGAGAAATATAACACTGTGAGTGGAATGCACACGTCACAAAACAGTTCATCAGAAAGTTCTATCTGAACATATTTCCTTTTTCACCATAAGCCTCAAAACGCTCCCGAATATCCCTTCACACGCTAAATATAAACAGTGTTAGAAAACTGCTCAATGAAAAGAGAAGCTTAACAGAGTGAGAAGAATTCACAGTACACATAGCAGTTTCACAGAAAACATCCTTCTGTTTTTTTGTCTAAGGATATTTCTTTCTCCTTATTCTAAAGAGCGTTCCCAAATGTCCTTGCTCAGATTTATCAGAAACAGTGATTTCAAACTGCTCAATCCAAAGAATGGTTTAACTCTATAAGATGAACACACACATCACACAGCAGTTTCTCAGAAAGCTTCTCTCCAGTTTATATCTGAAGATATTTCCTTTTTCAACATAGACCTGAATGTGCTCACGAATGTCTGTTCATGGATCCGTTCATGACAGAGTTTCAAAACTGCATAATATAAGGAATGTTTTATCTATGTGGGATGAATAAACATAGCAAAAATCAGATTCACAGAAAGCTTCTTTCCTTTTATTTCCTGAAGATATTTGCTTTTTCACCGTAGTCCTGAATGAGCTCCCAAACCACCCTTTGGGGATACGTCCATGACAGAGTTTCCAAGCTGCATCATGTGAAGAAAGTTTCATCTATGTAAGATGAATACACATATCACAGAACAGTTTCACTGAAAGAGTTTCCCCGATGCTGTATGACAAGAGAGGTACAACCCTGTGAGTGAAATGCACACATCAAAACTGTTCCTCGGAAAGCTTCTCTCCAGTTTCTATCTGAACATACTTCCACTTTCACCGCAAGCTTCAAAGCGCTCCTGAATATCCCTTCGCATGCTAAACATAAACAGTGTTAGAAAACTGCTCAATGAAAAGAGAAGCTTAACTGCACGAGAGAAATTCATGACAAATAGCAGTTTCACAGAAAGGTTCCTTCTGGTTTTTATCTGAGGATATTTCTTTCTCCATATTCTATAGAGCATTTCAAAATGTCCTACCTCAGATTCCACAGAAATAGTGATTTCAAATTGCTCAATCCAAAGAATGTTTTAACTCTATGAGATTAATACACACATCACAAAGTAGTTGCTGAGAAAGCTTCTGTCCAGTTTTCATCAGAAGAGATTTCCTTGCTCACCACAGTCCTCCGGGTGCCACTTAGTACCCATTCACAGATTCCTCAAAGACAGAGTTTTCAAACTGGGCAATGTAGAGTAAGCCTTAACTCTCTGAAATGAAGTCACATATCAGAGAGCAGTTTTTGGAATGCTTCCTTCTGAGTTTTATTTGAGGATATTTCAAGTTTTGCCATAGTCTTCAATGTGCTCAGAAATATCACTTTTTTGGTTATACAGGAACAGTGTTCAAACACTGCCTTATGAGAAAAGAGGTATAACTCCCTGAGTGGAATGCACACATCACAAAGCAGCTTGTCAGAAAGCTTCTCTCCAGTTTTTATCTGAAGATATTTCCTTTTTCAACGTAGGCCTGAATGTGCTCCCGAATGTCCCTTCACGGATAAGTCCATGACAGAGTTTCCAAACTGCATAATATAAAGAATGTTTTATCTATGTATGATGAATAAACATATCTATCACAAAGCAGTTTCACAGAAAGCTTATTTCCAGTATTTGTCTGAGGATATATCCTTTTTCACCAGAGCCATGCATATAGTCCTGAATGTCCCTTGGTAGCTTTTTCTCCAAAAGGGATTTCTCAATCCTCTATGAGAAGTAAGGTACAACTCTGTGAGTGGGATGCACACGTCACAAAGCAGTTCCCTGGAAAACTTCTCTCCGGTTTCTATCTGAACAGATTTCCCTTTTCACTGTAAGCCTCAAAGCGCCCCCGAATATGCCTTCACACCCTAAAAATAAACAGTGTTAGGAAACTGCTCAATGAAAAGAAAAGCTTACCTGGGTGAGGGGAATTCACATGCCACATAACAGTTTCACAGAAAGCTACTTTCTGGTTTTTATCTGAGGATAGTTCTTTCTCCATATTATAAGAGCGTTCTAATGTCCTTAATCAGATTCCACAGAAGCAGTGATTTCAAACTGCTCCATCCAAAGAATGGTTTTACACTAGGAGATGAATACACACATCAAAAAGCAGTTGCTCAGAAAGCTTCTCTGTAGTTTTCATGGGAAGACATTTCGTTACTCACCCCAGGCTTCCGGGCACCACTAAATATCCCCTCACAGTTTCGTGAAAGACAGAGTTTCCAAACTGGGCAACGTAGAGAAAACTTTAACTCTGTGAAATGAATGCACATATCAGAGAGGAGATTCTTGGAACGCTTCTTTCTGGGTTTTATTTGAGGATATTTCACTTTTCGCCATAGTCTTCAAGGGGCTCCAATATCACATTGTCTGTTTTACAGGAACAGTGTTCAAACACTGCCTTAGGAGAAAAGAGGTGTAATTCCCATAGTGGAATGTACACATCACAATGCAGTTTCTCCAAAAGCTTCTCTCCAGTTTTTATCTGAAGATATTTCCTATTTCACAATAGGCCTGTATGTGCTCCCGAATGTCCCCTCATGAATCCGTCCATAACGACATTTCAAAACTGCATAATAGAAAGAAAGTTTTACCTAAGTGAGATGAATAAACATATCTATCACAAAACAGTTTCACAGAAAGCTTCTTTCCAGTTTTTGTCTGAGGATATTTCCTTTTTTGCCATAGCCGTCCATATAGTGCCGAATGTCCCTTGGTAGCTTTTTCTGCAAAAGAGATTCCCCAATCCTCTATTAGAAGAAAGGTTTAATTCTGTGAGTTGAATGCCCACGTCACAAAACAGCTGCTCAGAAGGCTTCTCTCCAGGTTCTATCTGAAGATATTTCAGTTTTCACCATAAGCCTCAAAGTGCTCCCGAGTATCCCTAAGCTGACTAAACTAAAGCAGTGTTAGAATACTGCTCAATGAAAACTGTAGCTTAACTGTGCAAGTGGAATGGACATGACACAGCAGTTTCACAAAAAGCTTCCTTCTGGTTTTTATCAGAGGGTATTTGTTTTTCAAAATAATCTTAAGAGCACTCCCAAGTGTCCTTTCTCAGGTTCCACAGAAAGAGTGATTTCAAACTGCTCAATCCAAAGAATGATTTAACACTATGAGATGAATACACACATCACAAAGCAGTTGCTCAGAAAGCCTCTCTCCAGTTTTCAATGGAAGACATTTCATTGCTCGTCACAGGCCTCCAGTTGCCACTTAATATCCCTTCACAGAATCCTCAAAGACAGACTATCCAAACTGAGAAATGTAGAGTAGCTTTAACTCTCTTAAATGAATGCACACGTCAAAGTGCAATTTCTTGGAACACTTCTTTCTGGGTTTTATTTCAGGATATTTCACTTTTCACCATAGTCTTCCATGCACTCCAAAATACTACATTTTTCATTTCACAGGAAAAATGTCCCAACACTGCCTTATGAGAAAAATGGTATAAATCCCTGAGTGGAATGCATACATCACAAAGCAGTTACTGAGAAAGCTTCTATCCAGTTTTTATCTGAAGATATCTCATTTCTTACCGTAGCCCTGAATGTGCTCCCAATGTCCCTTCACGGATCTATCCATGATACAGTTTCCAAACTGCAAAATATAAGGAAAGTTTTATCTATGTGAGATGAATAAGCATATCTATCAAAAAGCAGTTTCACAGAAATCTTCTTTCAGGTTTTGTCTGAGGATATTTTCTTTTTCACTGTAGCCATCTGTGTACTCCAAAATGTCCCTTGGTAGCTTTTTCTCCAAAAGGGATTCCCCAATCCTCTATGAAAAGAAAGTTATAATTCAATGAGTGCAATGCACACGTCACAAAGCAGTTCCTCGGAAATCTTCTCTTCAGTTTCTATCTGAAGATATTTCCTTTTTCACCATAAGCCTCAAAGCGCTCCCGAATATCCCTTCACAGACTAAAGAAAAAAAGTGTTAGAATAATGCTCGATGAAAAGAGAAGCTTTACTGTGCGGGCAGAATTCACACAACACAGAACAGTTTCACAGAAAGCTTCCTTCTGGTTTCTATCTGAGGTTATTTCTTTTTCAGGATATTCTAAAGAGCGTTCTCAACTATCCTTTCTCAGATTCCACAGAAACAGTGATTTCAAACTGGTCAATCCAAAGAATGATTTAACTATGAGATGAGAACACACATCACAAAAGAGTTGCTCAGAATGCTTCTCTCCAATTTTCAACGGAAGACATTTCCTTGCTCATCACAGGCCTCCGGTTGCCACTTAATGTCCATTCGCAGAATCCTCAAAGAAAGACTTTCCAAACTGGGAAATGTAGAATACGCTTTAACTTTTCAAATGAATGGACATGTCAGAGAGCAGTTTCTTGGAATGCTTCTTTCCGGGTTTTATTTCAGGATATTTCAATTTTTGTCATAGTCTTCCATGTGCTCTGAAATGTTACTTTTTCAGTTTTACAGGAACAGTGTTCAAACACTGCCTTATGAGGAAAAATGTATAACACCCTGAGTGGAAGGCACACATTACAAAGCAGTTTCTCAGAAAGCTTCTATCCAGTTTTTATCTGAAGATATCTCCTTTTTCACCGTAGGACTGAATGTGCTCCTGAATGTCCCATCGTGGATCCATCCATGATGGAGTTTCCAAACTGTTTAATATAAGAAAACTTTTATCTCTGTGAGATGAATAAATATGTCTATCACAAAGCAGTTTCACAGAAATCTTCTTTCCAGTTTTTATCTGTGGATATTTCCTTTTTCACCACAGCTGTCCTTATACTCCCTAATGTCTCTTCGTAACTTTTTCTACAAAAGGGATTCCCCAATCCTCTATGACAAGAAAGGTATAATTCTGTGAGTGGAATGCACACGTCACAAAGCAGCTCCTCGGAAAGCTTCTCTCCTGTTTCTCTCTGAAGATATTTCCTTTTTCACTGGAAGCCTCAAAGTGCTCCCGAATATCCCTTCACAGAGTAAACAAAAACAGTGTTAGAATACTGCTGAATGAAAAGAGAAGCTTAACTGTGTGAGCAGAATTCACACGACGCAGAGCAGCTTCACAGAAAGTTTCCTTCTGGTTTCTATCTGAGATTATTTCTTTTCAGGATACTCTAAAGAGCGTCCCCAAATGTCCTTTCTCAGATTCCACAGAAACTGTGATTTCAAACTGCTCAATCCAAAGAATGATTTAACTCTATGAGATGAATACAAACATCACAAAAAAGTTTTTCAGAAAACTTCTCTCCAATTTTTGACAGAAGACAGTTCCTTGCCTGCCACAGGCCTCTGGTTGCCACTTAATATCCCTTCGCAGAATTCTCAAAGACAGACTTTCCAAATAGGGAAATGTAGACTAACCTTTAACTCTGTGAAATGAATGGACATTTCAGAGAGCATTTTCTTAAAATGCTTCTTTCTGGGTTTTATTGGACAACATTTCACTTTTCGCCATAGTCTTCAATGCACTCCGAAATATCCCTTTTTCGATTTTACAGAAACAGTGTTCAAACAGTACCTTATGAGAAGAAAGGTATTACTCCCTGTGTGGAATGCACACATGACCAAGCAGTTTCTCAGAAAGCTTTTCTCCAGTTTTCATCTGACGATATTTCCCTTTTCATCATAGGCCTGAATGTGTTCCCAAATATCCCTTCATGGATCCATCCATGACAGAGTTTCCAAGCTGCATAATGTAAAGAAATCTTTATCTATGTGACATGATTTAAACGTAGCCAAAAGCAGACTCACAGAATGCTTCTGTTCAGTTTTTATCTGAAGATATTACCATTTTTACCATAGTCCTGAATGTGCTCCCGAATATCCCTTCGCTGATCTGACCATGACAGTTTCCAAGCTGCGTAATATAAAGAAAGCTTTATCTATGTGAAATGAAAACACATAGCACAGAACAGTTTCACAGAAAGATTCTTTCCAGTTTCTGTCTGAGGCTATTTCCCTTTTCACCATAGGCGTCAATCTGCTCGCAAATATCCCTTGATACCTTTTTGTCCAAAAATGTTTCCCCAATGCTGTATGAGAAAAGAGGTATAACACAGTGATTGGAATGCACACGTCACAAAGCAGTTCTTCGAAAAGCTTCTCTCCAGTTTCTATCTTAACATATTTCCTTTTTCACTGTAATCTTCAAAGCGCTCCCAAATATCGCTTCACACGCTAAACATAAAGAGCATTTGAAAACTGCTCAACAAAGAGAAGCTTATCTGAGTGAGAGGAATTCAAACTACACATAGAAGTTTCATAGAAAACTTCCTTCTGGTTTTTATCTGAGGATATTTCTTTCTCCATATCCTGAGGTGCGTTCCCAAATGTCCTTCCTCAGATTCTACAGAAACAGTGATTTCAAACTGCTCAATCCAAAGAATGATTTACCTCTATGAGATGAATAGACACCTCACGAAGCAGTTGCTCAGAAAGTTTCTCTGAAGTTTTCAATGGTAGGCATTTCCTTGCTCCCAAGAGGCCTCCGGGCAACACTTAATATCCCTTCCCAGATTTTTCAAAGATAGAGTTTCTAAACTGGGCAATGTATAGTAAATTTAACTCGCTGAAATGAACTCACATATCAGATACCAGTTTCTTTTAACAATTCTTTCTGGGTTTTATTTGAGGATATTTCACTTTTTGCCATAGTCTTCAATGCGCTCTGAAATAACACATTTTTGGTTTTACAGGAACAGTATTCAAACACTGCCTTATGAGAAAAGAGATATAAGTCCCTGAGTGGAATGCACACATCACAAAGCACTTTCTCAGAAAGCTTCTCTCCGGTTTTTATCTGAAGATATTTTGATTTTCATTATAGTCCTGAATGTGCTCCCGAATGTCCCTTAGCAGATCCGTCCATGACAGAGTTTCCAAACTGTATTATATAAAGAAAGATTTATCTATGTGAGATGAATAAATATATCTATCACAAAGCAGTTTCACAGAAAGCTTCTTCCCAGTTTTTGTTTGAGCATAATTCCTTTTTCACCAAGCCATCCATATACTCTGAAATGTCCCTAGGAGGCTTTTTCCCCAGAAAGGAATCCCCAATCCTCTATGAGAAGAAAGGTATAACTCTGTGAGTGTAATGCACACGTCACAAAGCAACTCCTCAGAAAGCTTCTCTTCAGTTTCTATCTGAAGATATTTCCATTTTCACCATGAACCTCCAAACGCTATCTAATATCCCTTCACTGACTAAACAAAAACAATGGTACAATACTGCTCAATGAAAAGAGAAGCTTAACTGTGCAAGTGGGATTCGCATGATTCAGAGAAGTTTCACAGAAAGCTTACTTCTGGTTTTTATCTGAGGGTATTTCTTTTTCAACATATTCTAAGGAGTGTTCCCAAATGTCCTTTCTCAGGTTCCACAGCAACAGTGATTTCAAGCTTCTCAATCCAAAGAATGTTTTAACTCTGAGAGATGAAAACACATATCACAGGCAGTTGCTCAGAAAGCTTCTCTACAGTTTTCAATGGAAGAGATTTCCTTGCTCACCACAGGCCTCCGGGCGCAACTTAATATCCCCTCGCAGATTCCTCAATGACAGATTTTCCAAAGTGGGCAATGTAGACTAAGTTTTAACTCTGTGAAATGAATGCACATATCAGAGAGCAGTCTCTTGAAACGCTTCTTTTTGGATTTTATTTGACAATATTTCGCTTTCCGCCATATTCTTCAATGGTCTCCGAAATATCACTTTTTCGGTTTCACAGGAACAGTGTTCAAGCCCTGCCTTAGGAGAAAAGTGGTATAACTCCCTGAGTGGAATGCACACATCACAAAGCAGTTTCTCAGAAAACTTCTCTCCAGTTTTATATGAAGATATTTCCTTTTTCTCCCTAGGCCTGAATGTGATCCCGAATATCCCTTCGCAGATCCATCCATGACAGAATTTGAAAGCTGCATAATGTAAAGAAAGCTTTATCTGTGTGAGATGAATACACATAGCAAAAAGCAGATTCACAGAAAGCTGCTATCCAGTTTTAATTTGAATATATTTCCTTTTTAACCATAGTACAGAATTTGCTCCCGAATGTCCATTGTGTATCTGTCCGTGACAGAATTTTCAAACTGTGTAATGTAAAGAAAGCTTTATCTATGTGACATGAATACACATATCACAGAGCAGTTTCACAGAAAGCTTCCTTCCTGTTTCTGTTTGAGGCTATTTCCCTTTCCACCATAAGCATTAATGTGTCCCCGAATATCTCTTGGTACCTTTTTCTCCAAAAGGATTTCCCTGATGCTGTATGAGAAGAGAGGTAGAACACTATGAGTGGAATGCCCACGTCACAAAGCAGTTCCTTGGAAAGCTTCTCTACAGTTTCTATCTGAACATGTTTCCTTTTTCACTGTAAGCCTCAAAGAACTCCCGAATATCCCTTCACACGCTAAACATAAACAGTGTTAGAAAATTGCTCAATGTAAAGAGAAGGTTACCTGAGTGAGAGGTATTCACATGACACATAGCAGTTTCACTGAAAGCTTCCTTCTTTCTTTTTATCTGAGGGTATTTCTTTCTCCATATTCTAAAGAGCATTCCCAAATGTCCTTCCTCAGATTCCACAGAAACAGTGATTTCAAACGGCTCAATCCAAGGTATGATTTAATTCTATGAGATGAATATGCACATCACAAAGCAGTTGCTCAGAATAATTCTTTCCATTTTTCAACGGAAGGCGTTTTCTTGCTCACCACTGGCCTCCGGGTGCCACTTAATATCCCTTCGCAGTTTTCTCAAAGACAGAATTTCCAAACTGGACAATGTAGAGAAAGCTTTACTTCTGTGAAATGAATGCACATATCCAAGAACAGATTTTTGGAACGCTTCTTTCTGGGTTTTATTTGAGGATATACCACATTTCACCTTAGTCTTCAATGCACTCCGAAATATCACTTTTTTGTCTTACAAGAACAATGTTCAAACACTGCCTTATGAGAAAAAAGGTATAACTCCCCAAATGGAATGCACACATCACAAAGCTGTTTCTCAGAAAGCTTCTCTCCAGTTTCTACCTGAACATATTTCCTTTGTCGTGGTAAGCCTCAAAGCACTCCCGAATATCCCTTTGCACACTAAACATAAACAGTGTTAGAAAACTACTCAATGAAAAGAGAAGCTTAACTGAGTGAGAGGAATTCACACGACATATAGCAGTTTCACAGAAAGTTCCTTCTGGTTTTTCTCTGAAGATATTTCCCTTTTCACCATAGTCCTGAATGTGCTCCTGAATGCCCTTCACGGATCCATCCATGACAGAGTTTCCAAGCTGCGTAATGTAAAGAAAGCATTGTCTACCTGAAATGAATAACCATAGCAAAACACAGATTCACAGAAAGCTTCTTTCAAGTTTTTATCCACAGATAATTCCTTTTTCACCATAGACTTGAATGTGTTCCCGAATGTCCTTCATGGATCCATCCATGACAGAGTTTTGAAGCTGCATAATGTAAAGAAAGCTTTATCTATGTGAGATGAATAAACATAGCAAAAGCAGATTCAGAGAAAGCTTCTTTCCAGTTTTTATCTGAAGATATTTCCTTCTTCATCATAGTCCTGAACGTGATCCCGAATGTCCCTTCATGGATCCGTCTATGACAGAGCTTCCAGGCTGCGCAGTGTAAAGAAAGCTTTATCTATGTGAGATGAATACACATATCACAGGGCAGTTTCATAGAAAGCTTCTTTCCAGTTTTTGTCTGAGGCTATTTCACTTTTCACCACAGGCATCAACATGATCCCGAATATCACTTGGTACCTTATTCTCCAAAAGGGTTTACCCAATGCTGTATGAGAAGAAAGATATAATTCTGTGAGTGGAATGCACACATCACAAAGCAGCTCCTTGGAAAGCTTCTCTCCTATCTCTATCTGAAGATATTTCCTTTTACACCATAAACCTCAAAGCCCTCTCGAATATCCCTTCGCAGACAAAGCAAAAACAGTGTTAGAATACTGCTCAATGAAAACAGAAGCTTAACTGTGTGAGCAGAATTCACGCGACACAGAGCAGTTTCACAGAAAGCTTCCTTCTGGATTCTATTGGAGGTTATTTCTTTTTCAGGATATTCTAAATAGCGTTCCCAAATATCCTTTCTCAGACTCCAAAGAAACAGTGATTTCAAACTGCTCAATCCAAAGAATGATTTAACTGTATGAGATGAATACAATCATCACAAAAGAGTTGCTCAGAAAGCTTGCCTCCAATTTTCAATGGAAGACATTTCCCTGCTCACCACAAGCCTCCGGTTGCCACTTAATATCCCTTTGCAGAATTCTCAAAGACAGACATTCCAACCTGGGAAATGTAGAGTATGCTTTAACTCTGTGAAATGAATGGACATGTCAGAGAGCAACTTCTTGGGATTCTTCTTTCTGGGTTTTATTGGACAACATTTCACTTTCTGACATAGCCTTCAATGGGTTACAAATATCACTTTTTTAGTTTTACAAGTACAGTGTTCAAACAGTGCCTTATGACAAGAAAGGTATAACTCCCTGAGTGGAATTCACACATCACCAAGCAGTTTCTCAGAAAGCATCTCTCCTTTTTTTATCTGATGATATATCCTGTTGCACCATAGGCCTGAATGTGATCCCGAATATCCCTTTGCGGATCCATCCATGACAGACTTTTCAAGCCATGTAATGTAAAGAAAGCTTTATCTATGTGAGGTGAATAAACATACCAAAAAGCAGATTCACAGAAAGCTTCTTTCCAGTTCTTCCCTCAAGATATTTCCTTTTTCACCATAGTCCTTAATGTGCTCCCGAATGTCCATTCGTGAATCCGTCCACGACAGAGTTTCCGACTGCATAATGTAAACAAGGCTTTATCTATGTGAGGTGAATACACTTATCATACAGCAGTTTCATAGAAAGCTTCTTTCCAGTTTTTATCTGAGGCTATTTCCCGTTTCACCATAGGCATCAACATGCTCACGAATATCACTTGGTACCTTTTTCTCCAAAAGGGTTTCCGCAATGCTGTATGAGAAGAGAGGTATAACACTGTGAGTGGAAAGCACACGTCAGAAAGCAGTTCCTCAGAAAGCTTCTCTCTAGTTTCTGTCTCAACGTATTTCCTTTTTCACCATAAGCCTCATAGCGTTCCCAAATATCCCTTGATATACTAAACTTAAACAGGGTTAGAAAACTGCTTAATGGAAAGAGAGGCTTAACTGAGTGAGAGGAATTAAGATGACACACAGCAGTTTTACAGAAAGATTCTTTCTGGGTTTTACCTGTGGATATTTCTTTCTCCATATTCTAAGCAGCATTCTAAAATGTCCTACCTCAGATTCCAGAAAAACAGTGATTTCAAACTGCTAAATACAAAGAATTATTTAACTCTATGAGAAGAATACACACATCACAAAGCAGTTGATCACAAAGCTTGTCTCCAGTTTTCATCGGAAGACGTTTCCTTGCTCATCACAAGTCTCTGGGCGCCACTTGATATCCATTCACAGATTCCTAAAGACAGAGTTTCCAAACTCGGCAACATAGAGTAAGCTTTAACTATGTGAAATGAATGCACATATTGGAGAGCAGTTCCTTGGAACGCTTCTCTCTGTGTTTTATTTGAGGATATTTCATTTTTCACTATAGTTTTCAATGTGCTCCGAAATATCACTTTTTTGGTTTTACAGGAACAGTGTTCAAACACTGCCTTATGAGAAAAGGTGTATAATGCCCTGAGTGGAATGCACACATCAACAAGTGGTGTCTCAGAAAGCTTCTCTCCAGCTTTTATCTGAAGATATTTCCTTTTTCACTATAGACCTGAATGTGCTACTGAATTTCCCTTCACGAATCCGTCCATGACGGAGATTCCAAATTGCATAATAGAAAGAAAGTTGTATCTATGTGAGATGTATAAGCATATCTATCACAAAGATGTTTCACAAAAAGCTTCTTTTCAGTTTTTGTTTGAGGATATTTCCTTTTTCAACATAGCCGTCCATATACTCCCGAATGTCCCCAGGTAGCTTTTTCTCCAAAAGGGATTCCACAATCCTCTATGAGAAGAAAAGTATAACTCTGTGAGTGGAATGCACACGTCACAAAGCAGCCTCTTGGAAATTTTCTCCTCAGTTTCTATCTGAAGATATTTCCTTTTTCACCATAAGCCTCAAAGTGCACCCGAATATCCTCTAGCTGACTAAACTAAAACAGTGTTAGAATATTGCTCAACGAAAACAGAAGCTTAACTATGTGAGTGGAATTCACGAGACACTGAGCAGTTACACAGAAAGCTTTCTTCTAGTTTTAATCGGATGGTATTCCTTTTTCAGCATATTCTTAACAGCATACTCAAATGTCCTTTCTCAGGTTCCACAGTAAGAGTGATTTCAGACTGCTCAGTCCAAAGAATGATTTAATTCTATGAGATGAAAACACACATCACAAAGTAGTTGCTCAGAAAGCTTATCTCCAGTTTTCAACGGAAAACCTTTCCTTGGTCACCAGAGGCCTCCAGTCACTCTTTAATATCCCTTCGCAGAATCCTCAAAGACAGACTTTCCAAACTGGGAAATGTAGAGTAAGCTTTAACTGTGTGAAATTAATGTACATCTCACAGAGCAGTTTCTTGGAATGCTTCTTTCTGGGTTTAATTTGACGGCATTTCAGTTTTCACCATAGCCTTCAATGTGCTCTGAATATCACTATTTTAGTTGTACAAAAACAGTGTTCAAACAGTCCCTTATGAGAAAAAAGGTATAACTCCCTGAGTGAAATGCACACATCATCAAGCAGTTTCTCAGAAAGCTTCTTGCCAGTTTTTATCTGACGATATTTCCTTTATCACCATAGGCCCGAATGTAATCTCGAATATCCCTTCGTGGATCCATCCATGACGGAGTTTCCAAGCTGTGTAATATAAAGAAAATTTTTTCTATGTGAGATGAATAAACATAGCAAAAAACAGATTCACAGAAAGCTTCTTTCCAGTTTTTATCTAAAGATATTTCCTTTTTCACCATAGTCCTGTATGTGCTCCCGAATGTCCCTTCGTGGATCCGTCCATGACAGAGTTTCCAAGCAGCGTAATGTAATGAAAGTTTTATCTATGTGAGATGAATACACATATCACAGAGCAGTTTCATAGAAAGTTTCCTTCCAGTTTCTGTCTTAGGCTATTTCCTTTTTCACCATAGACATCCATATAGTCCTGAATGTCCCTTGGTAGCTTTTTCTCCAATAGGAATTTCCCAATCCTCTATGAGAAGAAAGCTATAATTCTGTGAGAGGAATGCACAAGTCACAAAGCAGCTCCTCAGAAAGTTTCTCTCCAGTTTCTATCAGAAAATATTTCCTTTTTCACCGTAAGCCTCAAAGCGCTCCTGAATATCCCTTTGCAGACTAAACAAAAACAGTGGTAGAATACTGCTCAATAAAAAGAGAAGCTTAACTGGGTGAGCAGAATTCATGCAACGCAGAGTAGTTTCACAGAAAGCTACCTTCTGGTTTCTATTTGAGGTTATTTGTTTTTCAGGATATTCTAAAGAGCGTTCCCAAATGTCCTTTCTCAGATTCCACAGAAACAGTGTTTTCAAACTGCTCAATCCAAGGAATGATTTAACTCTGTGAGATGAACACAAACATCACAAAAGAGTTGCTCAGAAAGCTTCTCTGCAATTTTCAACCTAAAACATTTCCTTGCTTGCCACAGGCCTCCTGTTGCCACTTAATATCCCTTCACAGAATCCTCAAAGACAGACTTTCCAAACTGGGAAATGTAGATAAAGCATTAACTCTGTGAAATGAATGGCATGTCAGATAGCAGTTTCTTGGAATGCTTCTTTCTGGGTTTTATTGGACGACATTTCGCTTTCCGCCATAGTCTTCAATGTGCTCCAAATATCCCTTTTGTAGTTTTACAGGAACTGTGTTCAAACAGTGCCTTATGAGAAAAAAGGTATAACTCCCTGAGTGGAATGCACACATCATCAAGCAGTTTCTCAGAAAGCTTCTCTCCAGTTTTTATCTGACGGTATTTCCTTTTTCACCATTGGCCTGAATGTGATCACCAATATCCCTTCCCGGATCCATCCATGATGGAGTTTCCAAGCTTCGTAATGTACAGACAGCTTTATCTATGTGAGATGAATAAAGATAGCAAAAAGCAGATTCACAGAAAGGTTCTTTCCAGTTTTTATCTGAAGATATTTCCTTTTTCACCATAGTCCTGAATTTGCTCCCGAATGTCCCTTGTCAGATCCCTGCATGACGGAGATTACAAAATGCATAATGTAAAGAAAGTTTTATCTATGTGAGATGAATACACATAACACAGAGCAGTTTCACAGAAAGCTTCTTTCCAGTTTCTGTCTGATGCTATTTCCCTTTTCACCATAAGCATTAATGTGCCCCTGAATAATGCTTGGTACCTTTTTCTCCAAAAGGGTTTCCCTGATGCTGTATGAGAAGAGAGGTATAACACTGTGAGTGGAATGCCAACGTCACAAAGCAGTTCGTTGGAAAGCTTCTCTACAGTTTCTATGTGAACATGTTTCCTTTTTCACAGTAAGCCTCAAAGAACTCCCGAATATCCCTTCACATGCTAAACCTAAACAGTGTTAGAAAATTGTTCAATGAAAAGAGAAGCTTAACTGAGCGAGAGGTATTCACACGACACATAGTAGTTTCACAGAAAGCTTCCTTCTTTTTTTTTAATCAGAGAGTAATTCTTTCTCCGTATTCTAATGAGTTTTCCCAAAAGTCCTTCCTCAAATTCCACAGAAACAGTGATTTCAAACAGCTCAATCCAAAGTATGATTTAATTCTATGAGATGAATACACACATCACAAAGCAGTTGCTCAGAATGATTCTCTCCAGTTTTCAACGGAAGACGTTTCCCTGCTCACCACAGCCCTCCGGGCACCACTTAATATCCCTTTGCAGATTTCTGAAAGACAGAATTTCCAAACTGGGAAATGTAGAGTAAGCTTCACCGCTGTGAAATGAATGCACATATCCGAGAACAGTTTCTTGGAACGCTTATTTCTGGGTCTCATTTGAGGATATATCACTTTTTGCCATAGTTTTCAATACACTCTGAAATATCCCTTTTTCGTTTTACAGGAACAGTGTTCAAACACTGCCTTATGAGAAAAGAGGTATAACTCTCTGAGTAGGATGCACACATCAAAAAGCAGTTTCTCAGAAAGCTTCTCTCCAGTTTCTACCTGAACATATTTCCTTTTTCATGGTAAGCCTCAAAGTGCTCCCAAATATCCCTTTGCACGCTAAATTAAACAGTGTTAGAAAACTGCTCAATGAAAAGAGAAGCTTAACTGAACGAGAGGAATTCACACGACACATGGCAGTTTCACAGAAAGCTTCTTTCCAGTTTTTATCCGAAGATATTTCCTTTTTCACCATAGTCCTGAATGTGCTCCTGAATGTCCTTTTGTGGATCCGTCCACGTCAGAGTTTCCAATCTGCGTAATGTAAAGAATGCTTTATCTATGTAAGATGAATACACATAGCACAGAGCAGTTTCACAGAAAGCTTCTATCCAGTTTCTGTGTGAGGCTAGTTTCCTTTTCATCATAGGCGTTAATATGCCCCTGAATATGTCTTGGTACCTTTTTCTTCAAAAGGGTTTCCCAGATGCAGTATGAGAAGAGAGGTATAACACTGTGAGTGGAATGCACACGTCACAAAGCAGTTCCTCGGAAAGCTTCTCTCCAGTTTCTATCTGAACATATTTCCTTTTTCTCCATAAGCCTCAAAGCCCTCCCGAATATCCCTTCACACGGTAAAAATAAACACTGTTAGAAAATTGCTCAAGGAAAACAGAAGTTTAACTGAGCAAGAGGAATTCACACGACACATGGTAGTTTCACAGAAAGCTTCCTACTTTTGTTTATCTGATTATATTTCTTTCTCCATATTCTAAAGAGCGTTCTCAAATGTTCTTCCTCAGATTCCACAGAAATAGTGACATCAAACTGCTCAATTCAAAGTATGATTTAACTCTATGAGATGAACACACACATCACAAAGCAGTTGCTCAGAAAGCTTACCTCCAGTTTTCAATGGAAGTTGTTTCCATGCTCACCAAATGTCTCTGGGGGCCACTTACTATCCCTTCGCAGATTTCTTAAAGATAGAGTTGCCAAACTGGGCAATGTAGATAAGCATTATCTCTGTGAAATGAATGCACATATCAGAGAGCAGTTTCTTGGAATGCTTCTTTCTGGGTTTCATTTGAGGATATTTCACTTTTCGCCATAGTCTTCAATGCGCTCCGAAATATCACTTTTTTGGTTTTACAGGAACAGTGTTCAAACACTGCCTTATGAGAAAAGAGGTATAATTCCCTGAGTGGAATGCACACATCAAAAAGCAGTTTCTCAGAAAGCTTCTCTCCAGTTTTTATCTGAAGATATTTCCATTTACCCAGAGTCCTCAATGTGCTCCCGAGTGTCCCTTCAGGGATCCGTCCATGACAGAGTTACCAAGCTGCGTAATGCAAGGAAAGCTTTATCTATGTCAGATGAATAAACACAGCAAAAAAGTAGATTCACAGAAAGCTTCTTTCCAGTTTTCGTTTGAAAATATTTCCTTTTTCAACATAGTCCTGAATGTGCTCCCAAATGTCCCTTCGTGGGTCCTTCTATGACAGAGATTCCAAGCTTCGTACTGTAAAGGAAGCTTTATCGATGTGAGATGAATACATATATCACAGAGCAGTTTTCCAGAATGCTTCTTTCCTGTTTTTATCTGAGGCTATTTCCCTTTTCACAATAAGCATCAACATGCTCCCGGATACCCCTTGGTAAATTTTTCCCCAAAGGGGTTTCCCTGATGCTGTATGAGAAGAGAGGTATAACACTGTTAGTGGAATGCACACGTCACAAAGTAGTTCCTTGGAAAGCTTCTTTCCAGTTTGTATCTGAACATATTTAATTTTTCACCGTAAGCCTCAAAGCGCTTCTGAAAATCACTTCGCACGCTAAACATAAGCAGTGTTAGAATACTGCTCAATGAAAATAGAAGCTTAACTGTGTGAGTAAAATTCACACAACACAGAGCAGTTTCACAGAAAGCTTCCTTCTGGTTTTTATCTGAGGGTATTTCATTTTCAGCATATTCTGAAGAGCATTTCCAAATGTCCTTTCTCAGGTTCCACAGAAAGAGTGATTTCAAACTGCTCAATCCAAAGAATGATTTAACTCTATGAGATGAAAACACACATCACAGGCAGTTTCTCAGAAGGCTTCTCTACAGCTTTCAATGAAAGAGATTGCCTTGCTCACGACAGGCCTCAGGGCACCACTTAATATCCTTTCTCAGGTTCCACAGAAAGAGTGATTTCAAACTGTTCTATCCAAAGAATGATTTCAAACTATGAGATAAATACACACATCACAAAGCAGTTGCTCAGAAAGCTTCTCTCCAGTTTTCAATGGAAGACATTTTTTTACTCGCCAGAGGCTCACCACTTAATATCCCTTCGCAGAATCCTCAAAGACAGACTTTCTAAGCTGCGAAATGTAGAGTAAGCTTTAACTCTCTGAAATGAATGGACATGTCAGAGCAGATTCTTGGAAAACTTCCTTCTGGGTTTTATTTCAGGATATTTCACTTTTCGCCCTAGTCTTCAATGCACTCCAAAATATCACTTTTTCGGTTTTACAGGAACAGTGTTCAAACACTGCCTTATGAGAAAAGAGGTGTAACTCCCTGAGTGGAATGCAGATATCACAAAGCAGTTTCTCAGAAAGCTTCTATTCAGTTTTTATCTGAAGTTATCTCCCATTTCACCATAGGCCTGAAATGCTCCCAAATGTCCTTTCACGGATCCGTCGTCTCGGAGCTGCGTAATAGAACGAAAGTTTTATCTATATGGGACGAGTAAACATATGTATCACAAAGCAGTTTCACAGAAAACTTCTTTCCTGTTTTGTCTGAGGATATTTCCTTTTTCAACATAGCCCTCCATAAGGTGAATGTCCCTTGGTAGCTTTCTTTCCAAAAGGGATTTCATAATCCTCTATGAGAAAAGAGATGTAACTCTATGAGTGGAATGCACATGTCACAAAGCAGTTCCTTAGAAAGTTTCTCTCCAGTTTCTATCTGAAGATATTTCCTTGTTTCACCGTAAGTTTCAAAGCGTTCCCGACTCTCCCTTACACAAAAGTTGCTCAGAAAGCTTCTCTCCAATTTTCCACAGAAGATATTTACTTGCTCGCCACAAGCCTCCATTTGCCACTTAATATCCCTTCACAGTATCCTCAAAGACAGACTTTCCAAACTGGGAGATGTAGAGTAAGCTTTGACTGTCTGAAATGAATGTACATGTCAGAGAGCAGTTTCTTGGAGCACTTCTTTCTGGGTTTTATTTCAGGATATTTCACTTTTGGGTATATTCTTCCATGTGCTCTGAAATATCACTTTTTTGGTTTTAGAGGAACAGTGTTCAAATACTGCCTTATGAGAAAAGAGGTATAACTCCCTGAGTGGAATGCACACATCAGAAAGCTTTTCTCCAGTTTTTCTCTGAAGAAATTTCCTTTTTCACTATAGGCCTGAATGCACTTTCAAATATCCCATTGTGGATCCATCCATGAGGGAATTTCAAAACTGCATAATATAAAGGAAGTTTTATCTATGTGAGATGAATAAACATAACAAAAAGCAAATTCACAGAAAATTTCTTTCCAGTTTTTATCTGAGGATATTTCCATTTTCAGCATAGTCCTGAATGTGCTCCTGAATGTCCCTTCATGGATTCATCCATGGCAGAGCTTCCAAGCTGGGTAATGTAGAAAAAGCTTTATCTTTGTGAGATGAATACACATATCACAGAACAGTATCACAGAAAGAGTTTCCCTGATGCTGTATGAGAACAGAGGTAGAACACTGTAAGGGGATTGCACATGTCACAATGCAGTTCTGCGGAAAGCTTCTATCTAGTTTCTATCTGAACATATTTCCTTTTTCACCGTAAGCCTCAAAGCACTCCCAAATATCCCTTCACATGCTAAACATAAACAGTGGTTGAAAACAGCTCAATGAAAACAGAAGCTTCACTGAACTAGAGAAATTCACATGACAGAGACCAGTTTCACAGAAAGCTCCCTTCTGGTTTTTATCTGAGGATATTTCTTTCTCCATATTGTAAAGAGCGTTCCCAAATGTCCTTCCTCAGGTTCCATAGAAACAGTGATTTCAAACTGCTCAATCCAAAGTATGATTTAACTCTATGAGATGAATACACACGTCAAAAAGTAGTTGCTCAGAAAGCTTCTCTCAAGTTTTCAACGGAAGACATTTCCTTGCTCACCACAGGCCTCCGGGTGCCAATTAATATCCCTTAGCAGATTTCCTCAAGGGAGAGTTTCCAACCTGGGAAACCTAGAGTAAGATTTATTTCTGTGAAATAAATGCACATATAAGAGAGCATTTTCATGGTTTTAATGGAGGATAGTACACTTTTCGCCATAGTCTTTGAAGCACTCTGAAATATCACTTTTTCGGTTTTATAGGAACAGTGTTTATTTATTCATTTATTTTATTTTTATTTTTATTTTTATTTTTTTTGAGACGGAGTTTCGCTCTGTCACCCAGGCTGGAGTGCAGTGGCCAGATCTTGGCTCACTGCAAGCTCCACCTCCAGGTTTAGGCCATTCTCCTGCCTCAGCCTCCCAAGTAGCTGGAACTACAGGTGCCCGCCACCTCACCTGGCTAGTTTTTTCTATTTTTTAGTAGAGACGGAGTTTCATCAGGTTAGCCAGGATGGTCTCGATCTCCTGACCTTGTGATCCGCCCATCTCGGCCTCCCAAAGTGCTGGGATTACAGGCTTGAGCCACCACACCCGGCCAGGAACAGTGTTTAAACACTGCCTCATGACAAAAGAGGTATAACTCCCTGAGCGGAATGCACACATCACAAAGCAGTTTCTCAGAGTTCCTCCTCCTTTTTTATCTGAAGATATTTCCTTTTTCACCATAGACCTGAATGTGCTTCCAAATGTCACTACGCAGATGCGTCCATGATGGAGTTTCCTAACTGTGCAATATAAAGAAGGTTTTATCTATGTAGATGAATAAGCATATCAATCACAAGGCAGTTTCACAGAAGGCTTCTTTCCAGTTTTTGTCTGACGATATTTCCTTTTTAACTGTAGCCATCCATATACTCCCAAATGTCCCCTGGCAGCTTTTTCTCCAAAAGGGATTCCCCAATCCTCTATGAGAAGGAAGGCATAACACTTTGAGTGAAGTGCACACATCACAAACAGCTCCTTGGAAAGCTTCTCTCCAGTTTCTATCTGAACATATTTCTGTTTTCACCATAAGCCTCAAAGTGCCCCCGAAATTCCCTTCACAGACTAAACAAAAACAGTGTTAGAATACTGTTCAATGAAATGAGAAGCTGAACTGAGTGAGTGGAATTCACACGAGACAGAGCAGTTTCACAAAAGTTTCCTACTGATTTTTATCTGAGGGTATTTCTTTTTCAGCATATTCTAAGGAGCATTCCCAAATGTTCTTTTTCAGGTTCCACAGAAACAGTGATTTCAAACTGCTCAACCCAAAGAATGATTTAACTCTATGACATAAATACACACATCCCAAAGCAGTGGCTCAGAAAGCTTCTCTCCAGTTTTCAACGGATGACATTTCCTTGCTCAACACAGGCCTCCAGGCACGGCTTAATATCCCTTTGCAGATTCCTGAAATACAGAGTTTCCAAACTGGGCAATGTACAGTAAGTTTTAACTCTGTGAGATGAATGCACATATCACACAGTAGTTTCTTGGAATGCTTCTTTCTGGGTTTTATTTGAGGATATTTCACTTTTTGCCATAGTCTTCAATGCACTCCGAAATACCACTTTCTCGGTTTTACAGGAACAGTGTTCAAACACTGCCTTATGAGAAAAGAGGTAAAACTCCCTGAGTGGAATGCACACATCAAAAAGCAGTTTCTCAGAAAGCTTCTCTGCGGTTTTTATCTGAAGATATTTCCTTTTTCACCATAGTCCTGAATGTGCTTCTGAATGTCCCTTCGCAGATCAGACCATGACGGAGTTTCCAAGCTGCATAATGTAAAGAAAGCTTTATCTATGTGAAATGAATAAACACAGCAAAAAGCAGAATCACAAAATGCTTCTTTCCAGTTTTTATCTGAATATATTTCCTTTTTCACCAGAGTCCTGAATGTGCTCCGAAACGTCACTTTGCAGATCAGTCCATGACTTAGTTTCCAAGCTGTGTAACATAAAAAAGCTTTATGTATGTGAGATTAATACACATAGCAAAAGCAGGTTCACAGAAAGCTTCTTTGCAGTTTTTATCTGATGATATTTCCTTTTTTAACCTAGTCCTGAATGTGCTCCTGAATGTCCCTTCGCAGATCCGTCCATGACAGAGTTTCCAAGCTACATAATGTAATGAAAGCTTTATCTATGTGAGGTGAATACACATAGTATAGAGCAGTTTCACAGAAAGCTTTTTTTCTCTTTTTGTCTGAGGCTATTTCCCTTTTCACCATAGGTGTCAATATGCTCCCGAATATACCTTGGTACCTTTTCTTCCAAAAAGGCTTCCCCTATGCCGTATGAGAACAGTGGTATAACACTGTGAGTGGAATGCACACGTCACAAAGCAGCTACTCAGAAAGCTTCTCTCCAGTTTCGGTCTGAACATATTTCCTTTTTCACTGCAAGCCTCAAAGTGCTCCTGAATATCCCTTCGCACGTTAAACAAAAACAGTGTTAGAAAACTGCTCAATGAAAAGAGAAGCTTAACTGAGTGAGAGGAATTCACACCACACATAGCAGTTTCACAGAAAGCTTCCTTCTGGTTTTTATCTGAGGCTATTTCTTTCTCCATATTCTAAAGAGCATTCCCAAATGTCCTTCCTATGATTTCAAAGAAACAGTGATTTCAAACTGCTCAATCCCAAGAATGATTTAACACTATGAGATGACTACACAAGTTACAAAGCAAGAGCTCAGAAAGCTTCTCCCCAGTTTTCAACGGAAGACCTTCTTTGCTCATCACAGGCCTCTGGGCACCACTAAATATCCCTTTGCAGATTTCTCAAAAATGGTGTTTCCAAACTGGGCAATGTAGACCAAGCTTTAACTCTGTGAACTGAAAGCAAATATCAGAGAGCAGTTTCTTGTAACGTTTCTTTCTCGTTTTTATTTGAGGATAGTTAAATTTTTGCGATAGTCTTCAATGCACTCTGAAATATCACTTTTTCGGTTTTAAAGGAACAGTGTTCAAACATTGCCTTATGAGAATAGAGGTATAACTCCCTGAGTAGAATGCACTCATCATGAAGCATTTTCTCAGAAAACTTCTACCCAGTTTTTATCTGAAGATCTCTCCTTTTCCACCATAGGCCTGAATGTGCTCCCGTATGTTCCTTCATGGATCTGTCCATGATGGAGCTCCCAATCTGCGTACTGTAAAGGAAGCTTTATCTATGTGAGGTGAATACATATATCACAGAGCAGTTTCACAGAATGCTTCTATCCTGTTTTTGTCTGAGGCTATTACCCTTTTCACAAAAGGCATCAATATGCTTCCAGATATCCCTTGATTAATTTTTCCTCAGAGGGATTTCCCTGATGCTGTATGAGAAGAGAGGTATAACACTGTAAGTGGAATGCACACGTCACAAAGCAGTTCTTCGGAAAGCTTCTCTCCAGTTTCTATCTGAACATATTTCCTTTTTCACCATAAGCCTCAAGAGCTCCCGAATATCCCTTCACACGCTAAACATAAACAGGGTTACAAAACTGCTCAATGAAAAGAGAGGCTTAACTGAGCGAGATGAAATAAAAAGACACAGAGCAGTTTCACAGAAAGGTTTCTTCTTGATTTTACCTGAGGATATTTCTTTCTCCATATTCTATGGAGCGTTCTCAAATGTTCTTCCTCAGGTTCCATGGAAGCAGTGATTTCAAAGTGCGTAATCCAAAGAATGGTTTAACTTTATGAGATGAATATGCACATCACAAAGCAGTTGCTTAGAAAGCTTCTCACCAGTTTTCATCGGAAGACGTTTCCTTGCTCACCCCAAGCCTCCGGGCGCCACTAAATATCCCTTCAGAGATTCCTCAAAGACAGAGTTTCCAAATTGGGCAACATAGAGTAAGCTTTAACTCTATGAAATGTATCCACATATGAAAGAGCAGTTTTTTGAAACTCTTCTTTCTGGGTTTTATTTGGGGATATTTCACTTTTCAACATAGTCTTCAATGTGATCCGAAATATCACTTTTTCGGTTTTACAGGAACAGTGTTCAAACAATTCCTTATGAGAAAAGAGATATAACTCCCTGAGTTGAATGTACACATCACAAAGCAGTTTCTCATAAAGCTTCTCTTCTGTTTTAATCTGAAGATATTTCATATTTCAACATAGGCCTGAATGTGCTGCCAAATGTCCCTTTGTGAATCTGTCCATGACGGCGTTTCAAAACAGGGTAAGAGAAAAAAAGTTTTATCTATGTGAGATGAGTAAACATATCTATCACAAAACAGTTTCACTGAAAGCTTCTTTTCAGTTTTTGTGTGAGGATATTTCCTTTTTCACCATAGCCATTCATATACTCCCGAATGCCCCCTGGTAGCTTTTTCTCCAAAAGGGATTCTCCAATCCTCTATGAGGAGAAAAGTATAACTCTGTGATTGGAATGCACACGTCACAAAGCTGCTCCTCAGAAATCTTCTCTCCAGTTTCTATCTGAAGATATTTCCATTTTCACCGTAATCCTCAAAGTGCTCCCGAGTATCCCTTAGTTGACTAAACTAAAAAAGTGTTAAGATGCTGCTCAGTGAAAACAGAAGCTTAACTATGCGAGTGGAATTCACATGACACAGAGCATTTTCACAGAAAGTTGCCTTCTGGTTTTTATCTAAGGGTATTTCTTTTTCAGCCTATTCTAAAAACCATTCCCAAATGTCCTTTATCAGATTCCACAGAAACAGTGATTTCAAACTGCTGATTCCAAGGACTGATTTAACTCTATAGGATGAATACACACATTAGCTGCATAATGTTAATAAAGCTTTATTTATGTGACACGAATAAACACAGAAAGGAGCAGATTCACAGAAAGTTTCTTTCCAGGTTTTATCTGAAGATATTTCCCTTTTCACCATATTCCTGAATGTGCTCCCAAATGTCCCTTCTCTGAACCATCCATGACGTAGTTTCCAAGCTGCATAATGTAAAGAAAGCTTTATCTATCTGAGATGAATACACATATCCCAGAGCAGTTTCACAGAAAGCTTCTTTCCAGTTTTTGTCTGAGGCTATTTCCGTTTTCACCATTGGCGTCAATATGCAAACGAATATAGCTTGATACCTTTTTTTCGAAAGGGTTGCCCCATTGATGTATGAGAAGAGAAGTATAATACTGTGCGTGGAATGCACATGTCACAAAGCAGTTCCTTTAAAACCTACCCTCCTGCTTCTATCTGAACATATTTTCTTTTTCACAGTAAGCCTCAGAGTGCTTCCGAATATCCCTTCATATGCTAAACATAAACAGTGTTAGAAAACTGCTCAATGAAAAGAGAAGCTTAACTGAGCGAGAGGAATTCACACAACACATAGCAGTTTCTCTGAAAGCTTCCTTCTGGTTTTTATGTGAGGATATTTATCTCCATATTTTAAACAGTGTTTCAGGATATTCTAAAGAGTGTTCCCAAATATTCTTCCTGAGATTCCACAGAAACAGGATTTTCAAACTGCTCAATCCAAAGAATGATTGAACTCTATGAGATGAATACACACTTCAGAAAGCAGTTGTTCTGAAAGCTTCTCTCCAGTTTTCAACGGAAGACATTTCCTTGCTCACCACAGGCCTCCAGGCGCCATTAATATCCCTCCGCAGATTCCTCAAAGACAGAGTCTCCAAACTGGGCAATGTAGAGTAAGCTTCAATTCTGTCAAGTGACTGCACATATCAAAGAGCAGTTTCTTGGAATGGTTCTTTCTGGGTTTTATTTGAGGATAGTTCACTTTTCACCATAGTCTTCAGTGTGCTCCGAAATATCACTTTTTCAGTTTTACAAGAACGGTGTTCAAACATTGCCTTATGGAAAAAGAGGAATAGCTCCCTGAGTCGAATGCAAATATCAGAAGTCAGTTTCTCAGAATGCTTCTGTCCGGTTTTCATCTGAAGATATTTCCTTTTTCACCATAGGCCTGAATGTGCTCCCGAATATCTCTTCGCGGTTCGTCCATGACGGAGTTTCCAAGCAGAGTAATGTAAAGAAAGCTTCATCTATGTGAGATGAATAAACATAGTAAAAAGCAGAGTCACCGAAAGCTTCTTTCCAGTTTTTTCAAAGATATTTTCTTTTTCACCATAGTCCTGTAGGTGTTCCCGAATGACCTTTTGTGGATCCGTCCATGACAGAGTTTTCCTGCTGTGTAACATAAAGAAAGCTTTATCTATGTGAGATGAATACACATATCACAGAGCAGTTTCACAGAAAGCTTCTTTCCAGTTTTTGTCTGAGGCTATTTCACTTTTCAACATAGGCATCAATATGCTCCCGAATATCCCACGGTACCTTTTTTCCAAAAGGTTTTCCCCAATGTTGTATGAGAAGAGTGGTATAACACTGTGAGTGGAATGCACACGTCAGAAGCTGTTCCACGGAAAGCTTCTCTCCAGTTTGTATCTGAACATACTTTCTTTTCCACCGTAGCTTCAAAGCGCTTCTGAATATACCTTTACACACTAAACATAAACAGTGTTAGAAAACTGCTCAATGAAAAGAGATGCTTAAATGAGCGAGAGAAATTCACATGACACATAGAAGTTTCACAGAAAACTTCCTTCTGGTTTTTTTCTGAGGATACTTCTTTCTCCATATTCTATAGAGCATTCCAAAATGTCCTTCATCAGATTCCACAGAAATAGTGATTTCAAAGTGCTCAATCCAAAAAATGCTTTAATTCTAGGAGAAGAATACACACATCACAAAGCAGTTGCTCAGAAAGCTTCTCTCCAGTTTTCACCGGAAGGCATTTCCTTGCTCACCACAGGCCTCCGGGTGCCACTTAATACCCCTTCACAGATTCCTCAAAGAGAGTTTTCGAACTGGGTAATGTAGAGTAAGCTTGAACTCTGTGAAATGAGTGCACATATCAGAGAGCAGTTTCTTGTAACGCTGCTTTCTGGATTTTATTTGAGGATATTTCACTTTTCGTCATAGTCCTCAATGCGCTCCAAAATATCACTTTTTGGTTTTACAGGAACAGTGTTCAAACACTGCCTTAAGAGAAAAGAGGTATAACACCCTGAGTGGAATACACACATCATAAAGCAGTTTCTCAGAAAGCTTCTCTCCAGTTTTTATCTGAAGATATTTCCTTTTTCACCATCGTCCTGAATATGCTCCCGGATGTTCCTTCGCGGATCTGTCCATGACAGATTTTCCGAACTGTGTAATGTAAAGAAAGCTTTATCTATGTGAGTTGAATAAACATAGCAAAAAGCAGATTCACAGAAAGCTTCTTTCCAGTTTTTATTTGAAGATATTTCCTTTTCCACCATAGTCCTGAATATGCTCCCAAATGTCCCTTTGCAGATCTGTGCATGACAGAGTTTCCAAGCTGCGTAATGTAAAGAAAGCTTTATCTATGTGAGATGAATACACATATAACAAAGCAGTTTCACAGAAAGCTTCTTTCCAGTTTTTGCCTGAGGCTCTTTCCCTTTTCACCTTAGGCGTCAATATGCTCGCCAATATCCCTTGGTACCTATTTCTCCAAAAGGGTTTCCCCAATGCTGTATGAGAAGAGAGGTATACCATTTGAATGGAATGCACACGTCACAAAGCAGTGCAGGGGAAAGCTTCTCTACAGTTTCTATCTGAACATATTTCCTTTTTCACCGTAAGCCTCAAAGCCCTCCTGAATATCTGTTCACACGTTAAACATAAACAGTTTTGGAAAACAGTTCAATGAAAAGAGAAGCTTAACTGAGCGAGAGGAATTCACACAACATGTAGCAGTTTCATAGAAAGCTTCCTTCTGGTTTTTATCTGAAGATATTTCCCTTTTCACCATAGTCCTGAAGGTACTCCTGAATGCCCTTTGCGTATCTGTCCATGACACAGTTTCCAAGCTGCGTAATATAAAGAAAGCTTTATCTACATGAGATGAATAAACATAGCAAAAAGCAGATTCACAGAAAGCTTCTTTCTGGTTTTTATCTGAAGATATTTCCTTTTTCACCGTCGTCCTGAATGTGCTCCCGAATGTCCCTTTGCGAATCCATCCATGACAGAGTTTCAAAGCTGCGTAATGTAAAGAAAGCTTTACCTCTGTGAGGTGAATACATATATCACAAAGCAGTTTCACAGAAAGCTTCTTTCCAGTTTTTGTCTGAGGCTATTTCCATTTTCACCATAGGCATCAATATTCTCCCGAGTATCCCTGGTACCTTTTTCTCCAAAAGTGTTTCCCCGATGCCATATGAGAAGAAAGTTATAACACTGTGAGTGGAATGCACACATTACAACAGTTTTTCAGAAAGCTTCTCTTCAGTTTCGGTCTGATCATATTTCCTTTTTCACCATAAGCCTCACAATGCTCCCAAATATCCGTTCGTACACTAATCAAAAACAGTGTTAGAAAAGTGCTCAATGAAAAGAGAAGCTTAAATGAGTGAGTAGAATTCACACAAAACATAGCAGTTTCACAGAAAGCTTACTTCTGATGTTTACCTGAGGGCATTTCTTTTTCAGCATATTCTAAAGAGCGTTCCCAAATGTCCCTTCTCAGGTTCCACAGAAACAGTGATTTCAAACTGCTCAATTCAAAGAATGATTTAACACCATGAGATGAATACACAGGTCACAAAGCAGTTGCTCAGAAAGCGTCTCTCCAGTTTTAAACGGAGGACATTTCCCTGCTCAATACAGACCTCTGGGTGACACTTAATATTCCTTTGCAGATTCCTCAAAGACAGAGTTTCCAAACTGGGCAACGTAGAGTATGCATTAACTCTGTGAAATGAATGCACATATCAGAGAGCAGTTTCTTGGAAGGCTTCTTTCTGGATTTTATTTGAGGATATTTCACTTTTCGCCATAGTCTTCAATGTGCTCTGAAATATCACTTTTTCGGTTTTACAGGAACAGTGTTCAAACACTGCCTTATGAGAAAAGAGGTATAACTCCGTGAGTGGAATCTACACATCACAAAGCAGTTTCTCAGAGAGCTTCTCTCTAGTTTTTATCTGAAGATATTTCCTTTTTCACCACAGGCCTGAATATGATCTCGAATATCCCTTTGTGGATCCGTCCATGATGGATTTTCTGGCTGTGTAATGTAAAGAAAGCTTTATCTATGTGACATAAATAAACATAACAATAGCAGATTCACAGAAAACATCTTTCCATTTTTTATCTGAAGATATTACCTTTTTCACCGTAGTAATGAATATGCTCCCGAATGTCCCTTCCCGGATCCATCCATGACAGAGATTCCAAGCTGCATAATGTAAAGAATGCTTTATCTATGTGAGATGAATACACATATCACAGAACAGTTTCACAGAAAGCTCCTTTCCTGTTTTTGTCAGAGGCTACTTCCCTTTGCACCATATGCATCAATATGCTCCCGAATATCCCCTGGTACCTTTTTCTCCAAATGGGTTTACCCAATGCTGTATGAGAAGAGAGGTATATCACTGTGAGTGGAATGCACACGTCACAAAGCAGTTCCATGAAAAGCTTCTCTCAAGTTTATATCTGAGCATATATCCTTTTTCCACTAAGCCTCAAGCTCTCCCGAATATCTATTTGCATGTTAAACATAAACAGTGTTAGAAAACTGCTTAGTGAACACAGAATCTTAACTGAGTGTGAGGAATTCACACGACACATGGCAGTTTCACAGAAAGCTTCCTTCTGGCTTTTATCAGATTATTTCTCCATATTATAAAGATCGTTCTCAAATGTACTTCCTCAGATTCCACAGAAAGAGTGATTTGTAACTGCTCAATCCAAAGAATGATTTAACTCTATGAGATGAATACACACATCACAAAGAAATTGCTCAGATAGCTTCTCTCAAGTTTTCAACGTAAGACATTTCCTTGTTCTTCTCAGGCCTCTGGGCACCACTTAATATCCCTTCAGAGATTCCTCAAAGACAGAATTTCCAAACTGGGAAATGTAGAGTAAGCTTTAAGTCTGTGAAATGAGTACACATATCAGAGATCAGTTTCTTGGAATGCTTTTTTCTGGGTTTTATTTCAGGATAGTTGACTTTTCACCATAGACTTCAATGCACTCCGAAGTAACACCGTTTTGGTTTTACAGGAAGAGTGTTCAAACATTGCCTTATGAGAAAAGAGGCATAACTCCTTGAGTGGAATGCACACATCACAAAGCAGTTTCTCAGAAAACTTTGCTCCAGTTTTTATCTGAAGATATTTTCTTTTTCACCACAGGCCTGAATGTGATCCCAAATATCTCTTCGTGGATCCATTTATTAGGAACTTTCCAAGCTGCATAAGGTAAAGAAACCTTTATCTTTGTGAAATGAATAAACGTAGCAAAAATCAGATTCATAGAAACTTCTTTAAAGATTTGTTTGAAGATATTTTCTTTTTTTCCACAGTCCTGAATGTGCTCCCGAATGTCCCTTCGGGATCCATCCATGACAGAGTTTCCAATCTGCATAATGTAAAGAAAGGTTTATCTATGTGAAATGAGTACACATAGCACAGAGCAGTTTCACAGAAAGCTTCCTTCCAGTTTTTGTCTGAGGCTTTTCCATTTTCACCATAGGCATCAATATGTCCCTGAATATCCCTTGGTACTTTTTCTCCAAAAGGGTTTCCCAGATGCTGTATGTGAAGAGAGGTATAACACTGTGAGTGGAATGCACACGTCACAAAGCAGTTCCTCAGAAAGCTTTTCTCCAGTTTCTATCTGAACATATTTCCTTTCTCACCATAAGCCTCAAAACGCTTCTGAATATCCCTTCACATGCTAAAAACAAACAGTGTTAGAAAATTGAACTGTGTGAAATGAATGCACAAATCAGAGAGCAGATTCTTGGAATGCTTCTGTCTGGGTTTTATCTGAGGATATTTCACTTTTTTCCATAGTCTTCAATGTGCTCAGAAATATCAGTTTTTCAGTTTTACAGGAACAGTGTTCAAACACTTCCTCATGAGAAAAGAGGTATAACTCCCTGAGTGGAATGCACACATCACAAAGCAGTTTCTCAGAAAGCTTCTCTCTGATTTTTATCTGAGGATATTTCCTTTTTCACCATAGGCCTGACTTTGTTCCCGAATGTCAATTTGCAGATCCGTCCATGATGGAGTTTCCAAACTTCGTAATATAAAGAAAGTTTTATCTATGTGAGATGAATAAACATATCTATCACAAAGCATTTACAGGGAAAGCTTCTTTTCAGTTTTGCCTGAGGATAGTTCCTTTTTCACTGTAGTTCTCCATATGGTGAATGTCCCTTGGTAGCTTTTTCTCCAAAAGAGATTTCCCAATCCTCTATGAGAAAAAAGGTATAACTCTGTGAGTGGTATACACACGTCACAAAGCAGCTCCTCAGAATGCTTCTCTCCAGTTTCTACCTGAAGATATTTCCGTTTTGACCATAAGCCTCAAAGTGCTCCAGAATATCCCTTCACAGACTAAACATAACCAGTTTTAGAAAACTGCTCAATGAAAATAGAAACTTAACGAGGGAGAGGAATTCACTTGACACATAGCAGTTTCACAGAAAACTTCCTTCTAATTTTCATCTGAGGATATTTCTTTCTCCATACTCTAAAAAGCGTTCCCAAATGTCCTTCCTCAGATTCCACCTAAACATTGATTTCAAACTGCTCAATCCAAAGAATGGTCTAACTCTATGAGATAAATACACACATCACAAAGGAGTTGTTCAGAAAGCTTCTCTCCAGTTTTCATCAGAAGACATTTCCTTGCTCACCACAGGCCTCCTGACGTCACTTAATATCCCTTCGCACATTCCTCAAAGACAGAGTTTCCAAACTGGGCAACGTAGAGTAACCTTTAACTCTATCAGAGAGCAGTTTCGTGGAACGCTTCTGTCTGAGTTTTATTTGAGGATATTTCACTTTACACCATAGTCTTCAAGGTGCTCCAATATATCACTTTTTCGGTTTTATAGGAACAGTGTTCAAACACTGCCTTAGGAGAAAATAGGTATAACTCCCTGAGTGGAATGCACAGATCACAAGGCAGTTTCTCAGAAATCTTCTCCCCAGTTTTTATCTAAAGATATTTCCTTTTTCACCATAGGTCTGAATGTGCTCCCGAATGTCCCTTTGCAGATACGTCCATGATGGAGTTTACAAACTGCGTAATATAAAGAAAGTTTTATCTATGTTATATGAATATACATATCTATCACAAAACAGTTTCACAGAAATCTCCTTTCCAGTTTTTGTCTGAGGACCTTTCCTTTTTCACCATAGTCCTGAATGTGCTCCCGAATGTCCCTTCATGGATCGGACCATGACAGAGTTTCCAAGCTGTGTAATGTAAGCAAAGTTTTATCTATGTGAGATGAGTACACATAGCACAGAGCAGTTTCACAAAAAGCTTCTTTCCATTATTTGTCTGAGGATATTTCACTTTTCACAATAGGCCTCAATATGCTCCCCATTATCCCTTGGTACCTTTTTCTCCAAAAGGGTTTCTCCGATGTTGTATGAGAAGAAAGGTGTAATTCTGTGAGTGGAATTCACACATCACAAAGCAGCTCCTTGGAAAGTTACTCTCCAGTTTCCATCTGAAGATATTTCCATTTTCACCATAAGCCTCAAAGCACTCCAGAATATCACTTAGGAGACTAATCTAAAACGGTATTAGAATACTTCTCAATGAAAACAGAAGCTTAACTGTATGAGTGGAGTTCAGACTACACAAAGCAGTTTCAGAGAATGCCTCCTTCTGGTTTTTATCTGAGGGTCTTTCTTTTTCAGCATATTCCTAAGAGCTTTCCCAAATGTCCTTTCTCAAGTTCCACAGAAACAGTGATTTCAACCTGCTCAATCCAAAGTATGATTTAACTCTATGAGATGAATACAAACATCACAAAGCAGTTGTTCACAAAGCTTCTCACCAGTTTTCAACAGAAGACATTTCCTTGCTCAACACAGGCCTCTGGGCGCCACTTAGTACCACTTTGCAGATTATTGAAAAACAGAGTTTCCAAACTGGGCAATGTAGAGTAAGCTTTAACCCTGTGAAATGAATGCACATATCACTGAGCAGATTCTTGGAACGCTTCTTTCTCGGTTTTATTTGATTATATTTCCCTTTTCACCATAGTCTTCAAGGTGCTACGAAATATCACTTATTTAGTTTTACAGGAACAGTGTTCAAACACTGCCCTATAGGAAAAGAGGTATAACTCCCTGAGTGGAATGCACACATCACAAAGAAGTTTCACAGAAAGCTTCTTACCAGTTTTCCTCTGAGACTATTTCCCTTTTCACCCTACGCGTCAATATGTTCCCGAATATCACTTGGTACCTTTTTCTCCAAAAGGGTTTCCCTGATGCTGTATGTGAAGAGAGATATAACACTTTGCGTGGAATGCACACGTCACGAAGAGGTTCCTCAGAAAGCTTCTCTACAGTTTCTATCTGAACATATTTCATTTTTCACCCTAAGCCTCCAAGTGCTCCTGAATATCCCTTCCTACACTAAACATAAACAGGATTATAAAACTGCTCAAGGAAAAGAGAGGCTTAACTGAGAGAGAGTAATTAGGATGACACAGAGCAGTTTCACAGAAAGCTTCATTCCGGATTTTACCTGAGGATATTTCTTTCTCCTTATTCTAGTGAGCGTTCCCAAATGTCCTTCCTCAGATTCCACAGAAACAGGGATTTCAAACTGCTCAACCCAAAGAATAATTTAACTCTATGAGAGGAATACAAACATCACAAAGGAGTTGCTCAGAAATCTTCTCTCCAATTTTCAATGGAAGACATTTCCTTGCTCATCACAGGCATCCAGTGCCACTTAATATCCCTTCGCAGAATCCTCAAAGTCAGACTTTCCAAGCTGGGAAATGTAGAGTAAACTTTAACACTGTGAAATGAATAGACATGCCAGAGAGCAGTTTCTTGGGATGCTTCTTTCTGGGTTTTATTTGCTGACATTTCACTTTTCGCCATAGCCTTCAATGTGCTCTGAATATCACTTATTTAGTTTTACAGGAACAGTGTTCAAACAGTGCCTTATGAGAAGAAAGGTATAACTCCCTGAGTGCAATGCACACATCACCAAGCAGTTTCACAGAAAGCTTCTCTCCAGTTTTTATCTGACGATATTTTCTTTTCACCATGGGCCCAAATGTGATCCCGAATATCCCTTCATTGATCTGTCCATGATGGAGTTTCCAAGCTGTGAAATGTAAAGAAATCTTTATCTATGTGAGATGAATACACATATCACAGAGCAGTTTCACAGAAAGCTTCTTTCCAGTTTTGTTCTGAGGATATTTCCCTTTTCGACATAGGTGTCAACATGCTCCCAAATATCATTTGGTACCTATTTCTACAAAAGGGTTTCCCCGATGCTCTATGAGAAGAAAGTTAAATCTCTCTGAGTGGAATGCACACGTCACAAAGCAGCTCCTCTGAAATCTTCTTTCTAGTTTCTATCTGAAGGTATTTCCGTTTTCTCCATAAGCCTCAAAGTGCTCCCGAATATCACTTCGCACACTAAACACAGGGTTAGAGTACTGCTCAATGAAAAGAGAAGCTGAACTCTGTGATTAGAACACACATGACAAAGAGCTGTTTCAGAGAATACTTCTTTCCAGTTTTTATCTGAGGGTTTTTTTTTAGCATATTCTAAAGAGCATTCCCAAATGTCCTTTCTCAGGATCCACAGAAACAGTGATTTCAAACTGCTCAATACAAAGAATTATTTAACTCTATGAGATGAATACACACATCACAAAGCTGTTGCTCAGAAAGATTCTTTCCAGTTTTCATCAGAAGACATTTCCTTGCTCATCACAGGTCTCCAGTTGCCACTAAATACCCTTTGCAGATTCCTCAAAGATAGAGTTTCCAAACTGAGCAACGTAGAGTAACTTTTAACACTTTGAAATGAATGCACATATCAGAGGGTAGCTTCTTCAAACGCTTCTTTCTGGGTTTTATTTGAAGATAGTTCACTTTTTGCCATAGTCTTCAATGCGATCTGAAATATCACGTTTTCGGTCTTACAGGAACAGTGTTCAAACACTGCCTTATGAGAAAAGAGGTATAACTCCCTGAGTGGAATGCACATATCACAAAACTGTTTCTCAGAAAGTTTCTCCCCGGTTTTTATCTGAAGATATTTCCTATTCCTCCATAGGCCTGAATGTGCTCCCCAGTGTCCCTTCGTGGATCTGTACACGATGGAGTTTCCAAGCTGCGTAATGTAAAGAAAGCTTATCTATGTGAGGTCAATTCACATAGCACAGAGCAGTTTCACAGAAAGCTTCTTTCCAGTTTTTGTCTGAGGCTATTTCCGTTTTCTCCATAGGCGTCAATATGCTCCTGAATATCCCTTGGTTCCTTTTTCTCCAAAAGGGTTTCCCCGATGCTGTATGAGAAGAGAGGTATAGCACTGTGAGTGGAACGTACACGTCACAAAGCAGTTCTTCCGATAGCTTCTCTCCAGCGTCTATCTGAGCATATTTCCTTTCTCACTGTGAGACTCAAAGTGTTTCCGAATACCCCTTCGCATGCTAAACCTAAACAGTGTTAGAAAACTCTTCAATGAAAAAGGAAGCTTAAGTGAGCGAGAGGAGTTCACACGACACATAGCAGTTTCACAGAAAGCTTCCTTCTGGATTTCATCTGGGGATATTTCTTTCTCCATATTCCAAAGAGCAATCCCAAATGTCCTTCCTCAGATATGACAGAAACAGTGATTTCAAACTCCTCAATCCAAGGAATGCTTTAACTCTATGAGATGAATACACACATCACAAAGCAGTTTCTCAGAAAGCTTCTCTCCAGTTTTCATCGGAAGACGTTTCCTTGCTCACCACAGGCTTCCAGGGCGCCACTTAATATCCCTTCACAGATTCCTCAAAGACAGAGTTTCCAAACTGGGCAATGTAGAGTACACTTTAATTCTGTGAAATGAATGCACATATCACAGAGCTGTTTCTTGGAATGCTTCTTTCTGGGTTTTATTTGAGGATATTTCACTTTTCACCAAAGTCTTCAATGCACTCCAAAATAACACTTTTTCATTTTTACAGGAATGGTGCTCAAACACTGCCTTATGAGAAAAGAGGTATAATTCCCTGAGTGGAATGCACACATCACAAAGCAGTCTCTCAGAAAGCTTCTCTCCAGTTTTTATCTGAAGATATTTCCTTTTTCACCATATGCCTGAATGTGCTCAGGAATGTCCCTTTGCGGATCGGTCCATGAGGGAGTATCCAAACTGCGTAATATAGGAAAGTTTTATCTCTTTGAGATGAATAAACATATCCATCACAAACCAGTTTCACAGAAAGGTTCTCTCCAGTTTTTGTCTGAGGATACTTACTTTTCCACCATAGTCGTCCATATACTCCCAAATGTCCCTTGGTAGCTTTTTCTCCAAAAGGGATTCCCTAATCCTCTATGAGAAAAAAGGTATACATCTGTGAGCAGAATGCATATGTCACAAAGTGGTTCCTTGGAAAGATTCTCTCCAGTATCTATTCCAACATATTTCCTCATTCTCCATAAGCCTCAAAGCGCTCCCGAATATCCCTTCACAGACTGAACACAGTGTTAGAATACTGCTCCATGAAAAGAGAAGCTTAAGTGTGTGAGTGGAATTCACACGACATACAGCAGTTTCACAGAAAGTTTTCTTTTGCTTTTAATCTGAGGGTATTTCTTTTTCAGCATATTCTAAAGAGTGTTCCCAAATGTCCTCTCTCAGGTTACACAGAAACAGTGATTTCAAACTGCTCAATTCAAAGAATGATTTAACTCCATGAAATGAATACACACATCACAAAGCAGTTGCTCAGAAAGCTTCTCTCCAGTTTTCATCGGAAGACGTTTCCTCGCTCACCACAAGCCTCCGGGAGCCACTTAATATCCCTTCACAGATTCCTCAAAGACAGAGTTTCCAAACTAGGCGATGTAGAGTAAGCTTTAACTCTGTGAAATGAATGCACATGTCAGAGAGCAGTTTCTTGGAATGCTTCTTTCTGGGTTTTATTTGAGGATATTTCACTTTTCGCCATAGTCTTCAATGCGTTTCAAAATACCACTTTTTCGGTTTTACAGGAACAGTGTTCAAACACTGCCTATGAGAAAAGAGGTATAACTCCCTGAGTGGAATACATGCATCACAAAGCAGTTTCTCAGAAAGCTTCTGTCCAGTTTTTATCTGAAGATATTTCCTATTTGACCATAGGCCTGAATGTGGTCCCGAATGTACCTTTGTGAATCCGTCCATGATGGCGTTTCAAAACTGTGTAACATAAGGAAAGATTTATCTCTTTTAGATGAATAAACGTATCCATCACAAACCAGTTTCACAGAAAGTTTCTCTCCAGTTTTTGTCAGAGGATACTCACTTTTCCACCATAGCCATCCATATATCCCCGAATGTCCCTTAGTACCTTTTCCTCCAAAAGGGATTCCCCAGTCCTCTATGAGAAAAAAGCCATAAATCTGTGAGTGGAATGTACCCGTTACAAAGCAGTTCCTTGGATAGCTTCTCTCCAATTTCCATCTGAACATATATCCTTTTTCACTGTAAGCTTCAAAGTGCTCCTGAATATCCCTTTGCAGACTAAACACAGTGTTAGAATACTGCTCCATGAAAAGAGAAGCTTAACTGTACGAGTGGAATTCACACGACATAGAGCAGTTTCACAGAAAGCTTCCTTCTGCTTTTTATCTGAGGATATTTCTTTTTCCACATATTCTAAAGAGCTTTCCTCAATGTCCTCTCCCAGGTTCCACAGAAACAGTGATTTCAAACTGCTAAATCCAAAGAATGATTTAACTCTATGAAAGGAATACACACATCACAAAGTAGTTGCTCAAAAAACTTCTCTCCAGTTTTCATCTGAAGACGTTTCCTTGCTCGCCACAAGCCTCTGGGCACCACTTAATATCCCTTCACAGATTCCTCAAAGACAGAGTTTCCAAACTGGGCGATGTAGAGTAAACTTTAACTCTGTGTAGTGAATGCACATATTAGAGAGCAGTTTCTTGGAATGATTCTTTCTGGGTTTTATTTAGGATATTTCACTTTTTGCCATAGTCTTCATTGTGCTCCGAAATATCACTTTTTCGGTTTTACAGGAACAGTGTTCAAACACTGCCTTATGAGAAAAGAGGTATACCTCCCTGAGTGGAATGCACGCATCACAAAGCAGTTTCTCAGAAAGCTTCTGTCCAGTTTTTATCTGAAGATATTTCCATTTTCAACATAGGCCTGAATGTACTCCTGAATCTCCCTTCGCGGATCTGACCATGATGGAGTTTCCAAACTACGTAATAAAAGGAAAGTTTTATCTATGTGAGATGAATAAACATATCTATCACAAAGCAGTTTCACAGAAATCTTCTTTCCAGTTTTTCTCTGAGGATATTTCCCTTTTCACCACAACCGTCCACATACTCCTGAATGTCCCTTGGTAGCTTTTTCTCCATAAGGGATTCCTCAATCCTCTATGAGAATAAAGGTATAATTATAAGAGTGAAACACACACGTCACGAAGTAGCTCATCGGAAAGCTTCTATACACTTTCTATCTGAAGTTATTTGGTTTATAACCATAAGCCTCAAAGCGCTCACGAATATCCCTTCACAGATTAAAAAACAGTGTTAGAATACTGCTCAATGAAAAGAAAAGCTTAACTGTGCAAGCGGGATTCATGCGACCCAGAGCAGTTTCACAGAAAGCTTCCTTCTGGTTTCTATCTGAGGTTATTTCTTTTTCAGGATATTTTAAGAGCGTTCCAAAATGAACTTTCTCAGATACCACAGAAACCGTGATTTCAAACTGCTCAATCGAAAGAATGATTTAACTCCATGAGATGAATACAAACATCACAGAAAGGATGCTCAGAATGGTTCTCTCAAATTTTCGATAGAAGACAGTTCTTGCTGGCCACAGGTCTCCAGTTGCCACTTAATATCCCTTCACAGAACCCTCAAAGACCAACTTTGCCAAATGGAAAATGTAGAGTTAGTTTTAATTGTGTGAAATGAATGGACATGCCAGAAAACTGTTTCTTGGAATGCTTCTTTCTGGATTTTATTGGCCGACATTCCATTTTTCGCCCAAGTCTTCAATGTGCTCTGAATATCACCTTTTCAGTTTTACAGGAACAGTGCTCAAACAGTGCCTTATGAGAATGAAGGTAAAACTCCCTGAGTGGAATGCACACATCACTAAGCAGTTTCTCAGAAAGCTTCCCTCCAGTTTTTATCTGATGCTATTTCCTTTTTCACCATATGCTCGAATATGATCCAGAATATTCCCTCACAGATGTGTCCATGATGGAGTTTCCAAGCTGCCTAATGTAAAGAAGCTTTATCTATGTGAGATGAACACACATAGCAAAAACAGATCCACAGAAAGCTTCTTTCCAGTTTTTCTCTGAAGATATATCCTTTTACACAATCGGAATATCAGTTCTCAGATTTCACAGAAACAAGGCTAGCAAACAGCTCCATGAAATACAGCTGTAACTCAGTGAGTACAAGTCACACATCACAAAGCAGTTTTTCAGAAAGCTTCTTTCCAGTTTTTTTCTGAAGATATTTCCTTTTACACCATCGGAATATTAGTTCTCAGATTCCAAAGATATAAGGTGAGCAAACAGCTTCACGAAATACAGCTGTAACTCAGTGAGTTGAAGTCACACATCACAAAGCAGTTTCTCAGAAATCTTCTTTCCAGTTTTTCTCTGAGGATATTTTCTTTTTCACGATAGTCCTCTATGGGCTTCCAAATATCACTTTGCGAATTCCCCAAGAACAGTCTTAGTGAAAGGCTACTTGAGGAGGAAAGCTGTACCTCTGGGAGATGAACTCAAGATCACAAAGAAGTTCCTCAGAAAACTTCTTTGTCATTTTTATCGGAGAATATTTCCTTTGGCCCTATAGTCTTCAAAGGGATCCGAAATATCATTTCTCAGATTCCACAGAAATAACAATAGCAAACAACTCCATGAAATACAGATTTAACTCAGTGAGTGGAAGTCACACAGCACAAAGCAGAGTCTCAGAAAGCTTCTTTCAGTTTTCATCTGAGGATATTTTCTTTTTCAAAGTAGCCCTCCATGGGCTTCCAAATATCACTTTGCAAATTCCAAAAGAATAGCCTTAGTGAACAGCTTCCTGAGAGGAAAGCTGTAACTCTGTGTGATGAATTCACAGATCACAAAAAAGATTCTGAGAAAGCTATTTTCTCTTTTTTTTTCGGAGGATAATTTCTTTCTCACCATAGCCCTCCATGGGCTTCCAAATGTCACTTTGCAAATTCCACAAGAACAGTCTTAGCAAAAGGCATCTTAAGGGGAAAGCAGTAACTCTGTGAGATGAATTCACAGATCACAAAGAGGTTTCTCAGAAAGCTTCTTTCGAATTTTGATCGGAGGATATTTTCTTTGGCCCCATAGACTTCAAAGGGATTCAAATATAAGTTATCAACTTCCACAGAAATAAGGCTAGCAAACAGCTCCAAGAAATACAGCAGTAACTCAGTGAGTTGAAGTCAAACATCACAAAGAAGTTTCTCAGAAAGCTTCTTTCCACTTTTTATATGAGGATATTTCCTTTTTCACCATAGCACGGGCATCCAAATATCACTTTGCAAATTCCACAAGAACAGTCTTAGCGAATGGCTTCTTGAGGGGAAAGTTGTAACTCTCTGAGATGAATTCACAGATTACAAAAAAGATTCTCAGAAATCTATTTTCTATTTTTTATCGTAGGATATTTGCCTTAGCACTATAGTCTTCCAAGGGATCCGAAATATCAGTTCACAGCTTCCACAGAAATAAGGCTAGCAAACAGCTCCACGAAATACAGCTGTAACACAGTGAGTGGAAGTCACACATCACCAAGCAGGTTCTCAGAAAGCTTCTTTCCAGTTTTTATCAGAGGATATTTTCTTTTTCAACATAGCCCACCATGGGCTTCCAAATACCACTTTGAATATTCTAGAAGAACAGTCTTAGTGAAAGGCTTCTTGAGGAGAAAGCGGTAATTATGTGAGATGTATTCACAGATCACAAAGAAGATTCTCAGAAAGCTTCCTTCTCATTTTCATCGGAAGATATTTCCTTTGGACCTATACTCTTCAAAGGGATCCGAAACATCAGTTCTCAGATTCCACAGAAATAAGACTGGAAAACAGAGCCAGGAAATACAGCTGTAACTCAGTGAGGGGAAATCACACATTACATAGCAGTTTCTCAGAAAGCACTTTCCAGTTTTTATCTGAAGATATTTTCTTTTTCACCTTTGCCCTCTATGGGCTTGCAAATATCAATTTGCAAATTACAAAAAAACAGTCTTAGCGAAAGGCTTCTTGAGGGGAAATATGTAACTCTGTGAGATGAATTCACAGATCACAAAGAAGTTTCTCTGAAAGCTTCTTTCTCAATTTTATCAGAGGATATTTCCTTTGGCCCTATAGTCTTCAAATTGATGAGAAATATCAGTTCTCAGATTCCGCAGAAATAAGGCTAGCAAACAGCTCCATTAAATACAAATGTAACTCAGTGAGTGGAAGTCACACATAACAAAGCAGTTTCTCAGAAAGCTTCTTTCCATTTTTTTTCTGAGGATACTTTCTTTTTCACCATAGCCCTTCATGGGCTTCCTAATATCACTTTGGAAATTCCACAAGAACAGTCTTAGCGAAAGGCTTCTTGAGAGGAAAGCCCTAACTCTGTGAGAAGAATTCCCAGATCACAAAGAAGTTTCTCAGAAAGCTTCTTTCTCATTTCTATTGGAGGATATTTCTTTTGGCCCTATAGTCTTCAAAGCGACCCGAAATATCAGTTCTCAGATTTCACAGAAATAAGACTAGCAAAGACCTCCTCGAAATACAGCTGTAATTCTGTGACTGGAATCACACATCACAAAGCAGTTTCTCAGAAAGCTTCTTTCCAGTTTTTATCTGAGGATAATTTCTTTTTCAGCATAGCCCTCTATGGGCTTCCAAATATCAGTTTGCAATTTCCACAAGAACAGTCTTACCGAACGACTTCTTGAGGGGAAAGCTGTAACTCTGTGAGATGAATTCAGAGAACACAAAGCAGTTTCTCGGAAAGCTTCTTTCCAGTTTTTATCAGAGGTTATTATCTTTTTCACCACAGCCCTCCACGGGCTTCCAAATATCACTTTGCAAATTCTGCAAGAAAAGTCTTAGCGAAATGCTTCTTGAGGGGAATGCTGTAAGTCTGTGAGATGAATTCAGAGATCAGAAAGCAATTTCTCAGAAAGCTTCTTTCTCATTTCTCTCAGAAGATATTTCCGTTGGCCCTATAGTCTTCCAAGGGATCCAAAATATCAGTTCTCAGATTCCACAGAAATAACTCTCGCAAACAGCTCCATGAAATACAGCTGTAACTCAGGGAGTGAAAGTCACAAATCACAAAGCAGTTTCTCAGAAAGCTTCTTTCCAGTTTGTATCTGAGGATATTTTCTCTTTCACCATACCCCTCTATGTGCTTCCAAATATCACTTTGCAAATTCCACAAGAAGAGTCTTAGCGAACGACTTTTGAGGAGAAAGCTTTAACTCTGTGAGATGAGTTAAGAGAACACAAAGCAGTTTCTCAGACAGCTTCTTTCCAGTTTTTATCTGAGGGTACTTTCTTTTTCACCATAGCGCTCCATGGACTTCCAAATATCACTTTGCAAATTTCAGAAGAACAGTTTTAGTCAAAGGCTTCTTGAGAGGAAAGCGGTAACGCTGTGAAATGAATTCACAGATCACAAAGAATTTTCCAGAAAGCTTCTTTCTTATTTTTATCGGATGATATTTCCTTTGGCCCTATAGTCTACAAAGGGATCCAAAATAGCAGTTCTCAGATTCCACATAAATAAGGCTAGCAAACAGATCCACAAAATACAACTGAAACTCAGTGAGTGGAAGTCACACATCACAAAGCAGTTTCTCAGAAAGGTTCTTTCCAGTTTTTATATAGGCTTCCAAGGGATCAGAAATATCAGTTCTCAGATTTAACAGAAATAAGGCTAGCAAACAAGTGCATGAAATACAGCTGTAACTCAGTGAGTGGAAGTCACACATCGCAAAGCAGTTTCTCAGAAACGTCTTTCCAGTTTTTATCTGAGGATATTTTGATTTTCACCTATATGGGCTTCCAAATATCACTTTGCAAATTCCAAAAGAACGGTCTTAGCGAACTGCTTCTGAAGGGCAAAGCAGAAATTCAGTGAGATGAATACACAGAAATCAAAAGAGTTTCTCAGAAAGCTTCTTTCCAGTTTTTATCTGAGGATACTTTCTTTTTCTCCATAGCCCTTCATGGGCTTTAAAATATCACTTTGTAAATTCCACTAAATATTCTTAGCAAAAGGCTTCTTGAGGGGAAAGCTGTAACCCTGTGAGGTGAATTCACAGAACACAAAGAAGTTTCTTAGCGAGCTTCTTTCCTGTTTTCATCTGAGTATATTTTCTTTTTCCCCATAAACCTCCATGGGCTTCCAAATATCACTTTCCAAATTCCACATGAACAGTCTTAGCAAAAGGCTTCTTGAGAGGAAAGTTGTAACTCTGTGAGATGAATTCATAGATCACAAAGAAGTTTATCAGAAAGCTTCTTTCTCATTTCTATGGGAAGATATTTCCATTGGCCTTATAGTCTTCCAAGGGATCCGAAATATCAGTTCTCAAATTCCAAAGAACTAAGGCTAGCAAAGAGTTCCACGAAATAGAGCTGTAACTGTGTGAGCGGAAGTCAGATATCACAAAGCAGTTTCTCAGAAAGCTTCTTCCCAGTTTTTATCTAAGGATATTTTTTTTCCCCATAGCCCTCCATGGGCTTCCAAATATCCCTTTGCAAATTCCACAAGAACAGCCTTAGCGAAAACCTTCTTGAGGGGACAGCTGTAACTCTGTGAGATGAATTCACAGATCACAAAGAAGGTTCTCAGAAAGCTTCTTTCTCATTTCTACCGGAGGATATTTCCTTTGGCCCTATACTCCTCCAAGGGTTCCAAAATATCACTTCTAAGATTTTCTTTTTCACCATAGGCCTCTATGGGCTTCCAAATATCACTTTGCAAATTCCACAAGAACAGTCTTAGCGAAAGGCTTCTTGAGGGGAAAGCCGTAACTCTGTGAGATGATTGCACAGAACACAAAGAAGTTTCTCAGAAAGCTTCTTTCTCTTTTTTATCGGAAAATATTTCCATTGGACCCAGAGTCTTCAAAGGGATTCGAAATATCAGTTCTCAGATTCCACAGAAAAAAGGCTAGCCAACAGCTCCACGAAGTACAGCTGTAACTCTGTGAGTGGAAGTCACACATCACAAAGCTGTTTCTCAGAAAGCTTCCTTCCAGTTATTCTCTAAGGATATTTTCTTTTTCACCGTAGCCCTCTAGCGGCTTCCAAATATCACTTTACAAATTCCACAAGAATAGTGTTAGCCAACGGCTTCTGGAGGGGAAAGCTGTAACTCCGTGAGATGAATTAACAGAACACTAAGCAGTTTCTCAGAAAGCTTCCTTCCACTTTTTATCTGAGGATATTTTCTTTTTCACAATAGCCTTCCATGGGCTTCCAAATATCACTTTGGAATTTCCACAAGAACCGTCTTATTGAAAGGCTTCTTGAGGGGAAAGCTATAACTCTTTGAGATGATTTCACAGAACACAAAAAAGTTTCTCAGAAATCTTCTTTCCCTTATTTATCGGAGGATATTTCCTTTGGCCCTATAGTCCTCAAAGGGATCCGAACTATCAGTTTTCAGATTCCACAGAAATAAGGCTAGCAAAGAGCTGCAGGAAATACAGCTGTAACTCTGTGAGTGGAAGTCAAACATCACAAAGCTGTTTCTCACAATGCTTCTTTCCAGTTTTTCTCTGAGGATATTTTCGTTTTCACCATAGCCCTCTATGTTCTTCCAAATATCACTTTGCCGATTCCACAAGAACAGTCTTAGCGAACGGTTTCTTGAGGGGAAAACAGTACCTTTGTGAGTTGAATTAACAGGACACTAAGTAGTTTCTCAGAAAGCTTCTTTCAAGTTTTTATCTGAGGATATTTTCTTTTTCACCTTAGCCCTCCTTGGGCTTCCAAATATCACTTTGCAAATTGCACAAGAAGAGTCTTAGCGAAAAGCTTCTTGAGGGGAAAGCTGTAACTCTGTGCGATGAATTAACAGAACAGTAAGCAGTTACTCAGAAAGCTTCTTTCTCTTTTCTATCGGATGATATTTCCTTTGGCACTATAGTCTACAAAGGGATCCGAAATATCAGTTTTCAGATTCCACAGAAATAAGGCTAGCAAACTGCTCCACGAAATACAGCTGTAACTCTGGGATGGAAGACACACATCACAAAGCAGTTTCTCAGAAAGCTTCTTTCCAGTTTTTCTCTGAGGATATTGTGTTTTTCACCATAGCCCTCCAAGGGCTTCCAAATATCTCTTTTCCAATTCCACAAGAACAGTCTTAGCGAACGGCTTCCTGAGGGGAAAGCTGTAACTCTGATAGATGAATTGACAGAACACTAAGCAGTTTCTCAGAAAGCCTGTTTCCAGTTTTTATCTTAGGATACTTTCTTTTTCACTGTAGCCATCCATGGGCTTCCAAATATGACTTTGCAAATTCCACAAGAACAGTCTTAGCAAACAGCTTCTTGAGGTTAATCCTGTAACTCTCTGAGATGAATTAACCGAACACTAAGCAGTGTCTGAGAAAGCTTCTTTTCAGTTTTTATCTGAGGATATTTTCTTTTTAACCATAGCCCTCCATGCACTTCCAAATATCACTATGCAAATTACACAAGAAGAGTTTAAGGGCACAGATTCTTGAAGAGAAAGCTGTAACAGTTTGAGATTAATTAACAGAACACTAAAACGTTTCTCAGAAAGATTCTGTCCACTTTTTATCTGATTTAATTTTCTTTTTCACCAAAGCCATCCATGGGCTTCCAAATATCACTTTGCAAATTCCACAAGAATATTCGTAATGAAAGGCTTCTTGAGTGGAAAGCTGAAACTCTGGAAGATGATTTCTGAAAACACAAAGAAGTTTCTTAGAAAACTTCTTTCTCTTTTTTATCGGAGGATTTTTCTTTGGCCCTAAGTCTTCAAGGGAATCCGAAATTTCCATTCTCATATTCCACAGAAATAAGGCTAGCAAACAGCTTCACGAAATACAGCTGTAATTCTGTGAGTTGAAGTCACACATCACAAAGCAGTTTCTCAGAAAGCATATCTCTGGTTTCTCTCTGAGGATATTTTCTTTTTCACGATAGCCCTCTATGGGCTTCCAAATATCACCTTGCAAGTTCCACAAGAACAGTCTTAGAGAACCGCTTCTGGAGGGGAAAGTTGTAACTCTGTGAGATGAATTAACAGAACCCTAAGAAGTTTCTCAGAAAGCTTCTCTCCAGTTTTTCTCCGAGGATATTTTCTTTTTCACCATAGCCCTCCATGGGCTTCCAAATATCACTTTGCAAATTCCACAAGAACAGTCTTAGTGAAAGGCTTCTTGAGGGGAAAGCTGTAACACTGTGAGATGATTTCACAGAACACAGAGCAGTTTCTCAGAAAGCTTCTTTCCAGTTTTTATCTGAGGATATTTCCCTTTTCACCATAGCTCTCCAAGGGCTTCCTAATATCATTTTGTCAATCCCACAAAAACAGTCTTAGCGAATGGCTTCTTTCAGGGCAAGCTGTAACACTGTGAGATGATTTCGCAGAAAACAAGGAAGTTTCTCAGAATGCTACCTTCTCTTTTTTATCGGAGAATTGTCCTTGGGCCCTATAGTCTTTAGGGGGATCCGAAATATCAGTTCTGAGATTCCACAGAAATAAGATTAGCAAAGAGCTCATCGAAATAAAGCTGTAACACTTTGAGTGGAAGTCACACACCACAAAGCAGTTTCTCAGAAAGGTTCTTTCCAGTTTATCTCTGAGGATATTTTCTTTTTCACCATAACCCTCTACGGGCTTCCAAATATCACTTTGTAAATTCCACAAGAAAAATCATAGCGAACGGCTTCTTGAGGGGAAAGCTGTAACTCTGCGAGATGACTTAACAAAACAATAAGCAGTTTCGCAGAAAGCTTCTCTCCAGTTTTTATCTGAGGATATTTTCTTTTTCCCCATAGTCCTCCATGGGCTTCCAAATATCACTTTGAAAATTCCACAAGAACAGTCTTAGCGAAAGGCTTCTTGAGCTGAAAGCTGTAACACTGTGAGATGATTTCACAGAACATGAACTAGTTTCTCAGAAAGCTTCTTTCTCTTTTTTATCGGAGGATATTTCCTTTGGCCCTATAGTCTTCACATGGATGCGAAATACCAGTTCTCAGATTCCACCGAAATAAAGTTAGCAAACAGCTCCACGAAATAGAGCTGTAACACTGTGAGTGGAAGTCACACATCACAAAGCAGTTTCTCAGAAAGCTTCTTTCCAGTTTTACTCTCAGGATATTTTCTTTTTCACAAGAGCCCTCCATGGGCTTTCACATATCACTTTGCAAATTCCACAAGAACAGTCTTAGCGAACGGCTTCTTTATTGTCAAGCTGTAACTCTGTGAGATGAATTAACAGAACACTAAGCAGTTTCTCAGAAAGCTTCTTTCAGTTTTTATTTGCGGATATTTTCCCTTTCACCATAGCCCTCCATGGGCTTCCAAATATCACTTTGCAAATTCCACAAACACAGTCTTAGCGAATGCCTTCTTGAGGTGAAAGCTGTAAACCTGTGAGATGATTTCAAAGCACACAAAGAAGTTTCTCAGAAAGCTTCTTTCTCCTTTTTATCAGAGGATATTTCCTTTTAACCTCTAGTCTTCAAAAAGATCCAAAATATCAGTTCTCAGATTCCAGAGAAATAAGACTAGCAAACAGCCCAACGATATACAGCTGTAACTCTGTGACTGGAAGTCACGCATCACAAAGCAGTTTCTCAGAAAGCTTCTTTCTACTTTTTCTCTGAGGGTATATTCTTTTTCACCATAGCCTTCCAAGGGATTCCAAATATCACTTTGCAAATTACACAAGAACACGCTTAACGAACGGCTTCTTGAGGGGAAAAATGTAACTCTGTGAGATGAAATAACAGAACATTAAGCAGTTTATCAGAAATCTTTCCAGTTTTTATCTGAGGATATTTTCTCTTTCACCGTAGCCCTCCATGGGCTTCCAAATATCACTTTGCAAAATCCTCAAGAACAGTCATAGCGAGAGGCTTCTTGAGGGGTAAGCTGTAACACTGTGAGATGATTTCACGGAACACAAAGAAATTTCTCAGAAAGCTACTTTCTCTTTTTTATCAGAATATTTCCCTTTGGCCCTATAGTTTTCAAGGGGATCCGAAATATCAGTTCTCAGATTCCACAGAAATAAGGTTAGCAAAGAGCTCCACGAAATACACCTGTAACTCTGTGAGTGGAAGCCACACATCACAAAGCAGTTTCTCAGAAGGCTTCTTTCCAGTTTTTCCCTGAGGATATTTTCTTTTTCTCCATAGCCCTCTATGGGCTTCCAAATATCACCTTACAATTTCCACAAGAACCGCTTTGGCAAACGGCTTCTTGAGGGGAAAGCTGTAACTCTGTGAGATGAATTAACGGACCATCATGCAGTTTCTCAGAAAGCTTTTTTCCAGGTTTTATCTGAGCATATTTGTTTTTTCACCATAGCCCTCCATGGGCTTCCAAATATCAGTTTAAAAATTCCACAGGAACAGTCTTAACGAAAGGCTTCTTGAAAGGAAAGCTGAAACTCTGTTAAATGATTTCAGAGAACACAAAGAAGTTTCTCAGGAAGCTTACCTCTCTTTTTTATCGGAGGAAATTTCCTTTGGCCCTCTAGTCTTCAAAGAGATCCAAAATATCAGTTTTCAGATACCACAGAAATAATGCTAGCAAACAGATCCAAGCATTTCAGCTGTAACTCTGTGAGTGGAAGTGAAACATCAAAAAGCAATTTCTCAGAATGCTTCTTTCCAGTTTTTCTCTGAGGATATTTTCTTTTTCACGATAGCCCTCCATGGGCTTCCAAATATCACTTTGCAAATTCCACAAGAACAGTCTTAGCGAGAGACTTCTTGAGGGGAATGCTGTAACTCTGGGAGATGATTCCACAGAACAAAAAGAAGTTACTTAGAAAGCTTCTTTCTCTTTTTTATCGGAGGATATTTCCTTTGGCCCTATAGTCTTCAAAGGGATCCGAAATATCCATTCTCAGATTCCACAGAAATAAGGCTAACAAACATATCCACGAAACACAGCTTTCACTCTGTGAGTGGAAGTCACACACCATAAAGCAATTGCTCAGAAAGCTTCTCTCCAGTTTTTCTCTGAGAATATTTTGTTTTTCACCATAGCCTTCCATGGGCTTCCAAATATCACTTTGGGGATTCCACAAGAACAGGCTTAGCGTACGGCTTCATGAGGGGAAAGCTGTAACTGTGTGAGATGAATTAACAAAACGCTAAGCAGTTTTCAGAAAGCTTCATTCCTGTGTTTATCTGAGGATATTTTGTTTTTCACCATAGGCCTCTATGGGCTTCCAAATATCACCTTGCAAGTTCCACAAGAACAGACTTAGCCAACGGCTTCTTGAGGGCAAAGCTGTAACTCTGTGAAATAAATTGACAGAATACTAAGCAGTTTCTCAGAAAGCTTCTCTCCAGTTTTTATCTGAGGATATTTTCTTTTTCACCATAGCCCTCCATGGGTTTCCATATATCACTTGGCATATTCCACAAGAACAGTCTTAGCGAACGGCTTCTTCAGGGGAAATCTGTAACTGTGAGACCTATTAAGAAAACACTAAGCAGTTTCTCAGAAAGCTTCTTTCCAGTTTTTCTCTCAGAATATTTTCTTTTTGACCACAGCCCTCCAAGGGCTTCGAAATATCACTTTGCAAATTCCACAAGAACAGTCTTAGCGAACGGCTTCTTGAGGCAAAAGCTGTAACTCTGTGAGATGATTTCACAGAATACAAAGAAATTTCCCGGAAAGCTTCTTTCTCTTTTTTATCGGAGGATATTTCTTTTGGCCCTCTAGTCTTCAAAGGGATCCAAAATATCATTTCTCAGATTTCACAGAAATAAGGCTGGCAAAGAGCTGCACGAAATACTACTGTAACTTTGTGAGTGGAGGTCACACATCACAAAGCAATTTCTCAGAAAACTTCTTTCCAGTTTTTCTCTGAGGATATTTTCTTTTTCCCCATAGCCTTCCAAGGGCTTCCAAATATCACTTTGCAAATTCCACAAGAACAGGCTTAGCGAACGGCTTCTTGAGGGAAAACCTGTAAGTTTGTGAGATGAGTTAATGGAACACTAAGCAGTTTCTCAGAAAGCTTCTTTCAAGTTTTCATCTGAGGACATTTTCTTTTTCATTGTAGCCCTCGATGGGCTTCCAAATATCACTTTGCAAATTCCACAAGAACAGTCTTAGCGAAAGGCTCCTTAAGGAAAAAGCTGTAACACTGTGAGATGATTTCACAGAACACAAAGAAGTTTCTCAGAAAGTTTCTTTATCTTTTTTATCGGAGGACATTTCCTTTGGCCCTATAGTCTTCAAAGGTTTCCAAAATATCAGTTCTCAGATTCCAGAGAAACAAGGCTATCAAACAGCTTCACGAAATATAGCTGTAACTCTGTAACTGGAAGTCACACATCTCAAAGCAGTTTCTCAGAAAGCTTCTTTGCAGTTTTTCTCTGAGGATCTTTCTTTTTCACCATAGCCATCCGTCGTCTTCCAAATATCACTTTACAAATTCCACAAGGACAGTCTCAGCGAAAGGTTTCTTACCGGAAAGCTGTACCTCTTTGAGATTATTTCACAGAACAGAAAGAAGTTTCTCAGAAAGCTTCTTTCTCCATTGTATCGGAGGATACTTCCTTTGGCCCTATAGTCAGCAAAGGGAACCGAAATATCAGTTCTCAGATTCCTCTGAAATAAGGCTATCAAACAGCTCCACGAAATACAGCTGTAACTCTGTGATTGGAAGTCACACATCACAAAGCAGTTTCTCAGAAAGCTTCTTTCCAGTTTTTCCCTGAGGATTTATTCTTTTTCGCCATAGACCTCCATGGGCTTCCAAATATCACTTTGCAAATTCCACAAGAACAGTTTTATCAAAAAGCTTCTTGAGGGTAAAGATGTAACTCTGTGAGATGATTTTGCAGAAGAAGAAGTGTCTCAGAAGGCTTCTTTCTCTTTTTTATCAGAGGATATTTCCTTTGGCCCTATAGACTTCAAAGGGATCGGAAATATCAGGTCTCAGATTCCACAGAAATAAGGTTACCAAACAGCTCCACCAAATACAGCTGTAACTCAGTGAGTGGAAGTCACACATCACAAAGCAGTTTCTCAGAAAGCTTCTTTCCAGTTTTCATATGAAGATATATTACTTTTCACCGCAGGCCTCTATGGGCTTACAAATATCCCTTTGCAAAATCCACAAGAACAGTCTTAGAGAACGGCTTCTGCAGGGGAAAGCTGTAACTCTGTGCGATGAATTCACAGAACACAGAGCAGTTTCTCAGAAAGCTTCTTTCCAGTTTTTAATCTGAGGATAATTCCCTTTTCACCATAGCCCTCCATGGGCTTCCAAATATCACGTTGCAAATTCCACAAGAACAGTTTCAGTGAAAGGCTTCTTGAGGGGAAAGCTGTAACTCTGAGAGATGAATCCAAAGGTCAGAAGGAAGTTTCTCAGAAAACTTCTTTCTCATTTTGACCGGAGGATATTTCCTTTTGCCCTATAATCTTCCTAGGGATCCGAAATATCAGTTCTCAGATTCAACAGAAATAAGGCTAGCAAACACTTAAAGGAAATACAGCTGTAACTCAGTGAGTGCAAGTCACACATCACAAAGCAGTTTCTCAGAAATCTTCTTTCCAATTTTCTTTTCTTTTTTTTCTTTTTTTTCTTTTTTTTTTTTTTTGAGACAGAGTCTCGCTCTATGGCCCAGGCTGGAGTGCAGTAGCCGGATCTCAGTTCACTGCAAGCTCCGCCTCCCGGGTTTACGCCATTCTCCTGCCTCAGCCTCCCGAGTAGCTGGGACCACAGGCGCCCGCCACCTCGCCCAGCTAGTTTTTTGTATTTTTTAGTAAAGACGGGGTTTCACCGTGTTAGCCAGGATGGTCTCGATCTCCTGACCTCGTGATCCGCCCGTCTCGGCCTCCCAAAGTGCTGGGATTACAGGCTTGAGCCACCGCACCCGGCCCTTTCCAATTTTCATCTGAGGACATTTTCTTTCTCACCTTAGGCCTCTATGAGCTTCCAAATATCCCTTTGCAAATTCCACAAGAACAGTCGTAGCGAACGGCTTCTTGAGGGGAAAGCTGTAACTCTGTGAGATGAATTCACAGAACACAGAGCAGTTTCTCAGAAAGCTTCTTTCCAGTTTGTATCTGAGGATATTTCCCTTTTCACCATAGCCTTCCAAGGGCTTCCAAATATCACTTTGCACATTCCACAAGAACAGTCTTAGCGAAAGGCTTCTTGAAGGGAAAGCTGTTACTCTGTGAGATGAATTCACAGATCAGAAGGAAGGTTCTCAGAAAGCTTCTTTCTCATTTTAATCGAAGGATATTTCCTTTGGCCATATAGTCTTCCTAGTGATCCGAAATATCAGTTCTCAGATTCCACAGAAATAAGGCTAGCAAACAGCTCCACGAAATACAGCTGTAACTCAGTGAGTGGAAGTCACACATTACAAAGCAATTGCTCAGAAAGCTTCTTTCTAATTTTTATCTGAGGATATTTCCCTTTTCACCACAGACCTTCATGGGTTTCCAAATATCACTTTGCAAATTCCACAAGAACAATCTTAGCGAAAGGCTTCCTGAGGGAAACTGTAACTCTGTGAGATGAATTCACAGATCACAAGGAAGTTTCTCAGAAACCTTCTTTCTCATTTTCATCGGAGGATATTTCCTTTTGCCTTATAGTCTTCCAGGGGATCTGAAATATCAGTTCTCAGATTCCACAGAAATAAGGCTAGCAAACAGCTAAACGAAATACAGCTGTAACACAGTGAGTGGAATTCCCACATCATAAAGCAGTTTCTCAGAAAGCTTCTCTCCAGTTTTCATCTGAGGATATTTCTTTTTCACCATAGAATTCTATGGGCTTCTTAATATCCCTTTGCAAATTCCGCAAGAACAGTCTTAGCGAACAACTTCTGGAGGGGAAAGCTGTAACCCTGTGAGATGAATTCACAGAACACCGACCAGTTTCTCAGAAAGTTTCTTTCCCGTTTTTATCTGGGGATACGTCCCTTTTCAACATAGCCCTCCATGGTCTTCCAAATATCACTTTGCACATTCCCCAAGAACAGTCTTAGCGAAAGGCTTCTGGAGGGGAAAGCAGTAACTCTGTGAGATGAATTCACACATTGCAAAGAAGTTTCTCAGAAAGCTTCTTTCTCATTTTGATCGGAGGATATTTCCTTTGGCCGAATAGTCTTCAAAGGGATCCGAAATATCAGGTCTCAGATTCCACAGAAATAAGGCTAGCAAACAGCTCCTCGAAATAGAGCTGTAACTCAGTGAGTGGAAGTCACACATCCCAAAGCAGTTGCTCAGAAAGCTTCTTTACAGTTTTCATCTGAGGATAATTTCTTTTTCACCGTAGGCCACTATGGGCTTCCAAATATCCCTTTGCAAATTCCACAAGAACAGTCTTAGCGAACGGCTTCTGCATGGGAAACCTGTAATCTCTGAGATGAATTCAAAGAACACAGAGCAGTTTCTGAGGATATTTCCCTTTTCACCATAGCCCTCCATGGGCTTCAAAATATCCCTTTGCAAGTTTCACAAGAACAGTCTTAGCGAAAGGCTTCCTGAAGGGAAAGCTGTAACTCTGTGAGATGAATCCACAGATCACAAAGAGGTTTCCCAAAGAGATTCTTTCTCATTTTGATCAGAGGATATTTGCTTTGGCCCTATAGTATTCAAAGGCATCCGAAATATCAGTTCTCAGATTCCACAGAAATAAGGTTAGCGAAAAGCTCCAGGAAATACACCTGTAACTCAGTGAGTGGAAGTCCCACATCACAAAGCAGTTGCTCAGAAAGCTTCTTTCCAGTTTTCATCTGAGGATATTTTCTTTTCACCATAGGCCAGTATGGTCTTCCAAATATCCCTTTGCAAATTCTACAAGAACAGTCTTAGCGAACGGATTCTGCAGGGGAAGCCGTAATCTGTTAGATGAATTCACAGAACACAGAGCACTTTCTCAGAAAGATTCTTTCCGGTTTTTATCTGAGGATATTAGCCTTTTCACCATAGCCCTCCATGGGCTTCCAAATATCACTTTGCAAATTCCACAAGAACAGTCAGAGCGAAAGGCTTCCTGAGGTGAAAGCGGTAACTCTGTGAGATGAATTCACAGATCACAAGGAAGTTTGTCAGAAATCTTCTTTCTCATTTTGATCAGAGGATATTTCTTTTGTTCCTATAGTCTTCAAAGGGATCCGAAATATCAGTTCACAGATTCCACAGAAATAACGCTAGCAAACAGCTCCATGAAATACAGCTGTAACTCAGTGAGTGGAAGTCACACATCACAAAGCAGTTGCTCAGAAAGCTTCTTTCCAGTTTTCATCTGAGGATATTTTCTTTTTCACCGTAGGCCTCTATGGGCTTCCAAATATCCCTTTGCAAATTCCGCAAGAACAGTCTTAGCAAACGACTTCTGGAGGGGAAAGCTGTAACTCTGTGAGATGAATTCACAGAACACAGAGCAGTTTCTCAGAAAGCTTCTTTCCCGTTTTTATCGGGGGATATGTCCCTTTTCACCATAGCCCTCCATGGGCTTCCAAACATCACTTTGCAAATTCCCCAAGAACAGTCTTAGAGAAAGGCTTCTTGAGGGGAAAGCAGTAACTCTGTGAGATGAATTCACACATCACAAAGAAGTTTCTCATAAAACTTCTTTCTCACTTTGATCGGAGGATATTTCCTTTGGCCCAATAGCATTGCAAGGGATCCGAAATATCAGTTCTCAGACTCCACAGAATTAAGGCTAGCAAACAGATCCTCGAAATACAGCTGTAACTCAGTGAGTTTAAGTCACACATCCCAAAGCAGTTGCTCAGAAAGCTTCTTCACAGATTTTATCTGAGGATATTTTCTTTTTCACCGTAGGCCTCTACGGATTTCCAAATATCCCTTTGCAAATTCCACAAGAACAGTCTTAGCGAACATCTTCTGGTGGGGAATGGTGTAACTCTGTTAGATGAATTCACAGAACACAGAGCAGTTTCTCAGAAAGCCTCTTTCCAGTTTTATCTGAGGATATATCCCTTTTCACCATATTCCTCTATGGGTTTCCAAATATCACTTTGCAAATTACACAAGAAAAGTCATAGGGAAGGCTTCCTGGGGGGAAAGCTGTAACTCTGTGAGATGAATTCACAGATCACAAGGAAGTTTGTCAGAAAGCTTCTTTCTCATTTTGATCGGAGGATATTTCCTTTGGCCCTATAGTCTTCAAAGGGATCCGAAATATCTCTTCTCAGATTCCACAGAAATAAGGATAGGAAACAGATCCACGAAATACAGATGTAACTCTGTGAGTGGAAGTCACACATCACAAAGCAGTTTCTCAGAAAGTTTCTTTCCAGTTTTTCTCTGAGGATAATTTGTTTTTCACCATAGCCGTCTATGGGTTTCCAAATATCACTTTGCAAATTCCACAAAACAGGCTTAGCGAACAGCTTCTTCAGGGGAAACCTGTATCTATGTGAGATGAATTAACAGAACACTTAGCAGTTTCTCAGAATGCTTCTTTCCAGTTTTCATCTGAGGATCTTTCCTTTTTCACCATAGCCCTCCATGGGCTTCCAAATATCACGTTGCAAATTCCACAAGAACATTCTTAGCGAAAGGCTTCTGGAGCAGAAAGCTGTAACTCTGTGAGATGAATTCACAGAACACAAAGAAGTTTCTCAGAAAGCTACTTTCTGATTTTGATCAGAGGATATTTGCTTTGGCCCTATAAGCTTTCAACGGATCCGAAATATCAGTTCTCAGACTCCACAGAAATAAGGCTAGCAAACAAATCCACGAAATACAGATGTAACTCTGTGAGTGGAAGTCACACATCACAAAGCAGTTTCTCAGAAAGTTTCTTTCCAGTTTTTCTCTGAGGATAATTTGTTTTTCACCATAGCCCTCTATGGGCTTCCAAATATCACTTTGCAAATTCCACAAGAACAGTCTTAGCAAAAGGCTTCCTGAGGGGAATGCTGTAACTCTGTGAGACGAATTCACAGTACACAAAGAAGTTTCTCAGAAAGCTTCTTTCTCTTTGTTATCGGAGAATATTTCCTTTGAGCCCTATACTCCTCAAAGGGATCCGAAATATCAGTTCTCAGATGACACAGAAATAAGGCTAGCAAACAGCTATACGAAATACTGCTGTAACTCAGTGAGTGAAAGTCCCACATCACAATGCAGTTTCTCGGAAAGCTTCTTTCCAGTTTTCATCTGAGGTCATTCCTTTTTCACCATAGCGCTCCATGGTCTTCCAAATATCACTTTGCAAATTCCACAAGAACAGTCTTACCGAAGGGCTTCTTGAGGGTAAAGCTGTATCTCTGCGAGATGATTTCACAGAACAGAAAGACGTTTCTCAGAAAGCTTCTGTCTCTTTATTATCGGAGGATATTTCCTTTGGCCCTATAGTCCTCAAAGGGATCCGAAATATCCGTTCTCAGATTCCACAGAAATAAGGCTAGCAAACAGATACATGAAATAACGATGTAACTCTGTGAGTGGAAGTCACACATCACAAAGTGGTTTCTCAGAAAACTTCTTTCCAGTTTTTCTCTGATGATATTTTGTTTTTCACCATAGAGCTCTATGGGGTTCCAAATATCACTTTGAAAATTCCACGAGAACAGGCTTAGTGAACGGCTTCTTCAGGGCAAAGCTGTAACTCTGTGAGATGAATTAACAGAACACTAANTATCACTTTGCAAATTCCAAAAGAACAGGCTCAGCGAACGGCTTCTTGAGGGGAAAGCTGTAACACTGTGAGATGAATTAACAGAACACTAAGCTGTTTCTCAGAAAGCTTCTTTCCAATTTTCATCTGAGGATATTTTCTTTTTTACCGTAGCCCTCTATGGGCTTCCAAATATCACTTTGCAAATTCCACTAGAACAGTCTTAGCAAAAGGCTTCCTGAGGGGAAAGCTGTAACTCTGTGAGACGAATTCACAGAACACAAAGAAGTTTCTCAGAAAGCTTCTTTCTATTTGTTATCAGAGGATATTACCTTTGGCCCTATACTCCGCAGAGGGATCCGAAATATCAGTTCTCAGATGACACAGAAATAAGGCGAGCAAACAGCTCCACGAAATACAGCTGTAACTCAGTGAGTGAAAGTCCCACATCACAATGCAGTTTCTCGGAAAGCTTCTTTCCAGTTTTCATCTGAGGATATTTTCTTTTTCACCATAGGCCTCTATGGGATTCCAAATATCCCGTTGCAAATTCCACAAGAACAGTCTTAGAGAACGGCTTCTGGAGGAGAAAGCTGTAACTCTGTGAGATGAATTCACAGAACACAGAGCAGATTCTCAGAAAGCTTCTTTCCAGTATGTATCTGAGGATATTTGCCTTTTCACAATAGCCTTCCAAGGGCTTCCAAATATCACTTTGCACATTCCACAAGAACAGTCTTAGGGAAAGGATTCTTGAAGTGAAAGCTGTAACTCTGTGAGATGAATCCACAGATCACAAGGAAGTTTCTCACAAAGCTTCTTTCTCATTTTGATCGGAGGATATTTCCTTTGGCCCTAGAGTCTTCCAAGTGATCCGAAATATCAGTTCTCAGATTCCACATAAATAAGGATAGGAAACAGCTCCATGAAATACAGTTGTAACTCAGTGAGTGGAAGTCACACATTACAAAGCAGTTTCTCAGAAAGTTTCTTCCCAATTTTTATGTTAGGTTATTTCCCTTTTCAAAATAGCCCTCAATGGGCTTCCAAATATCACTTTGCAAATTCCACAAGAACAGTCTTAGCGAAAGGCTTCCTGAGGGGAAAGCTGTAACTCTGTGAGATGAATTCACAGATCACAAAGAAGTTTCTCNAATTCCACAAGAACAGTCTTAGCGAAAGTCTTCTTGAGGGGAAAGCTGGAACTCTGTGAGATGAATTCACAGATCACAAAGAAGTTTCTCAGAAATCTTCTTTCTCATTTTGTTCGGAGGATATTTCCTTTGGCCCTATAGTCTTCAAAGGGATCCTAAATATCAGTTCTCACATGGCACAGAAATAAGGCTAGCAAACAGCTCCACAAAAAACAGCTGTAACTCAGTGTCTGCAAGTCACACATCACAAAGCAGTTCCTCAGAAAGCTTCTTTCCAGTTCTCAACTGAGGATATTTTCTTTTTCACCATAGGCCTCTATGGGCTTCCAAATATCGCTTTGCAAACTCCACATGAACAGTCTTAGTGAAAGGCTTCTTGAGGGGAAAGCTGTAACACTGTCAGATGAATTCACAGATCACAAAGAAGTTTGTCAGAAAGCTTCTTTCTCATTTTGATCGGAGGCTACTTTCTTTGGCCCTATAGTCTTCAAAGCGATCCGAAATATCAGTTCTCAGATTCCACAGAAATAAGTCTAGCAATCATCTCGACGAAAAACAGCTGTAATTCAGTGACTAGAAGTCACACATCACAAAGCAGTTGCTCCGAAAGCTTCTTTCCAGTTTTCATGTGAGGACATTTTCTTTTTCACCATAGGCCTGTATGGGCTTCCAAATATCGTTTTGCAAATTCCAGAACAGTCTTATCGAACGGCTTCTGGAGTGCAAAGCCGTAACTCTATGAGATGAATGCACAGAATACAGAACAGTTTCTCAGAAAGCTTTTTTCCAGTTTTTATCTGAGGATATTTTCCTTTTCACAATAGCGCTCCATGGGCTTCTAAATATCACTTTCCAATTCCACAAGAACAGTCTTAGCGAAAGACTTCTTGAGGGGAAAGCTGGAACTCTCTGAGATGAATTCACAGATCACAAAGAAGTTTCTCAGAAAGTTTCTTTCTCATTTTGTTCGGAGGATCTTTCCTTTGGCCCTATAGTCTTCAATGGGATCCGAGATATCAGTTCTCAGATTCCACAGAAATAAGGTGAGCAAACAGCTCCATGAAATTCAGCTGTAATTCAGTGAGTGGAAATCACACATCACAAAGCACTTGCTCAGAAGGCTTCCTTCCAGTTTTCATCTGAGGATATTTTCTTTTTCGCCTTGGGCCTCTCTGGGCTTCCAAATATCCCTTTCGAAATTCCACGAGAACAATCTTAGCGAACGGATTCTGGACAGGAAAGCTGTAACTCTGTGAGATGAATTCACAGAACACGGAGCAGTTTCTCAGAAAGCTTCTTTCCATTTTTTACCTGAGGATATTTCCCTTTTCACCATTGCCCTCCATGGGCTTCCAAATATCACTTTGCAAATTCCTCAAGAACAGTCTTATCGAAAGCCTTCTTGAGGGGAAAGCTGTACTTCTGTGAGATGAATTCACAGATCACAAAGAAGTTTCTCAGGAAGCTTCTTTCTCATTTTGATCGGAGGATATTTCCTTTGGCCCTATAGTCTTCAAAGGGATCCGAAATATTAGTTCTCAGATTCCACAGAAATAAGGCTAGCAAACAGCTCCACGAAATACAGCTATAACTCAGTGAGTGGAAGACCCACATCATAAAGCAGTTGCTCACAAAGCTTCTTTCCAGTTTTCATCTGAGGATATTCTCTTTTTCACCATAGACCTCTATGGGCTTCCAAATATTTCTTTGCAAATTCCACAAGAACAGTCTTAGCAAATGGCTTCGGAGGGCAAAACTGTAACTCTGTGAGATTAATTCACAGAACACAGAGCAGTTTCTCAGAAACCTTCTTTCCAGTTTTTATCTGAGGAAATTTCCCTTTTCACCATAGCCCTCCATGGGCTTCCAAATATTACTTTGCAAATTCCACAAGAACAGTCTTAGCGAAAGGCTTCTTTAGGAGAAAGCTGTAAGTCCGTGAGATGAATTCACAGATCACAAAGAAGTTTCTCAGAAAGCCTCTTTCTCATTTTGGTTGGAGGATATTTCCTTTGGCCCTATAGTCTTCAAAGGGATCTGAAATATCTGTTCTCAGATTCCACAGAAATGAGGCTAGCAAAGACATACACGAAATACAGATGTAACTCTGTGAGTGGAAGTCACACATCACAAAGCAGTTTCTCAGAAAGCTTCTTTCCAGATTTCATTTGAGGATAGTTTCTTTTTCCCCATAGCCCTCTATGGGCTTCCAAATATCACTTTGCGAATTCCACAAGAACTGTCTTAGCGAAAGGCTTCTTGAGGAGAAAGCTGTAAATTTGTGAGATGAATTCACAGATCACCAATAAGTTTCTCAGAAAGCTTTTTCTCATTTTGATCGGAGGATATTTCTTTGACACTATAGTCTTCAAAGGGATCCGAGATATCAGTTCTCAGATTCCACAGAAATAAGGCTAGCAAACAGCTCCATGAAATACAGCTGTAACTCAGTGACTGGAAGTCACACTTCACAAAGCAGTTGCTCAGCCAGCTTCTTTGCAGCTCTCATATGAGGATATGTTCTTTTTCACCATAGGCCTCTGTTGGTTTCCAAATATCACTTTGAAAAATCCACAAGAACGGTCTTAGCGAATGGCTTCTGGAGGGGAAAGCTGTAGCCCTGTGAGATGAATTCACAGAACACCAAGCAGTTTCTCAGAAAGCTTCTTTCCAGTTTTTATCTGAGGATATTTCTCTTTTCACCATAGCCCTCCATGGGCTTCCAAATATCACTTTGCCAATTCCACAAGAACAGTCTTAGCGAAAGGCTTCTTGAGGGGAAAGCTGTACCTCTGTGAGATGAATTCACAGATCACAAAGAAGTTTCTCATAAAGCTTCTTTCTCATTTTCAACGGAGGATATTTCCTTTGGCCCTATAGTCTTCAAGGGGATGCGAAATATCAGTTCTCAGGTTCCACAGAAATAAGGCTAGCAAACAGCTCCACGTAAAAGAGCTGTAACACAGTGACTGGAAGTCACACATCACAAAGCAGTTGCTCAGGAAGCTTATTTCCCGTTTTCATCTGAGGATATTTTCTTTTTCACCATAGGCCTCTATGGGCTTTCAAATTACGTGTTGCAAATTCCACAAGAACAGTTTTTGCCAACGACTTCTGAAGGGGAGAGCTGTAACTATCTGAGATGTATTCACAGAACAAAGAGCAGTTTCTCAGAAAACTTCTTTCCAGTTTTTATCTGAGGATATTTCCCCTTTCTCCATAGCCCTCCATGGGCTTCCAAATATCACTTGGTCAATTCTAAAAGAACAGTCGTAGCGAAAGGCTTCTTGAGGGGAAAGCTGTACCTCTGTGAGATGAATGCACAGATCACAAAGAAGTTTCTCAGAAAGCTTCTTTCTCATTTTGATCGGAGGATATTTACTTTATCCCTATAGTCTTCAAAGGGATCCGAGATATCAGTTCTCAGATGCCACAGAAAGAAGGCTAGCAAAGAGCTTCACGAAATACAGCTGTAACTCAGTGACTGGAAGTCACACAACATAAAGCAGTTGCTCAGAAAGCTTCTTTCCAGTTTTCGTCTGAGGATATTCTCTTTTTCTCCATAGGCCTCTAGGCGCTTCCAAATATCACTTTGCAAATTTCACAAGAACAATCACAGCGAACGGCTTCTGGAGGGGAAAGCTGTCACACTGTGAGATGAATTCACAGAACACAGAGCAGTTTCTCAGAAAGCTTCTTTTCAGTTTTTATGTGACGATATTTTCCTTTTCCCCATAGCCCTCCATGGGCTTCCAAATATCACTTTGCAAATTCAGCAATAACAGTCTTAGCGAAAGGCTTCTTGAGGTGAAAGCTGTAACTCTGTGAGATGAATTCACAGATCACAAAGTATTTTCTCAGAAAGCTTTTCCTCATTTTGATCGCAGTATATTACTTTGACCCTATAGTCTTCAAAAGGATCCAAAATATCAGTTCTCAGATTCCACAGAAATAAGTCTAGCAAACAGCTCCACGAAATACAGCTGTAACTCAGTGACTGGAAGTCACACATCACAAAGCAGTTGCTCAGAAAGCTTCTTTCCAGTTTTCATCTGAGGATATTTTCTTTTTCACCATAGGCCTCTATGAGCTTCTAAATATCCCTTTTCAAATTCCACAAGAACAGACTTAGCGAACGGTTTCTGTAGGGGAAAGCTGTAACTCTGTGAGATGAATTCACAGAACACAGAGCAGTTTCTCAGAAAGCTTTTTTCCAGTTTTTATCTGCGGATATTTCCCTTTTCAACATAGCCCTCCAAGCGTTTCCAAATATCACTTTGCCAAATACACGAGAACAGTCTCAGTGAAAGGATTTTGAGGGGAAAGCTGTAACTCTGTGACATGAATTCAGAGATCACAAAGAACTTTCTCAGAAAGCTTCTTTCTCATTTTGATCGGAGGATATTTCTTTGACCTTATAGACTTAAAAGGGATCTGAAATATCACTTCCCAGATTCCACAGAAATAAGGCTAGCAAACAGCTCCACGAAATACAGCTGTAACTCAGTGACTGGAAGTCACACATCACAAAGCAGTTTCTCAGAAAACTTCTTTCCAGTTTTCATCTGAGGATTTTCTCCTTTTCAACATAGGTCTCTATGGGCTTCCAAATATCCCTTTGCAAATTCCACAAGAACAGTCTTAGCGAATGGCTTCTGGAGGGGAAAGCTGTAACTCGGTGAGATGGATTCACAGAACACAAAGCAGTTTCTCAGAAAGCTTTTTTCCGCTTTTTATATGAGGATATTTCTCTTTTCACCACAGCCCTCCAAGGGCTTCCGAATATCACATTGCCAATTCCAAAAGAACAGTCTTAACGAAAGGCTTCTTGAGGGGAAAGCTGTAACTCTGTGAGATGAATTCACAGATCACAAAGAAGTTTCTCAGAAAGCTTCTTTCTCATTTTGATCGGAGGATATTTCCTTTGGCCCTATAGTCTTCAAAGGGATCCGAATTATCAGTTCTCAGATTCCACAGAAATAAGGCTAGCATACAGCTCCACGAAATACAGCTGTAACTCAGTGACTGGAAGTCACACATCACAAAGCAGTTGGTCAGAAATGTTCTTTCCAGTTTTCATCTGATGATATTTTCTTTTTCACCATAGGCCTCTATGGGCTTCCAAATATCCCTTTGCAATTTCCACAAGAACAGCCTTAGTGAACGGCTTCTGTAGGGGAAAGCTGTAACTCTGTGAGATGAATTCACAGAACATAGAGCAGTTTCTCAGAACGCTTCCTTCCAGTTTTAATCTGAGGTTATTTCCCTTTTCACCATAGGCCTCTATGGGTTTCCAAATATCTCTTTGCGAATTCCACAAGAACAGTTTAGTGAACGGCTGCTGGATGTGAAAGCTGTAACTCTGTGAGATGAATTCACAGATCACAAAGAAGTTTCTCAGAAAGCTTCTTTCTCATTTTAATGGGAGGATATTTCCTTTAGCCTTATAGTCTTCAAAGGGATCCGAAATATCACTTCCCAGATTCCACAGAAAAAAGGCAAGCAAACAACTCTACGAAACACAGCTGTAATTCAATGAGTGGATGTCACACATCACAAAGCAGTTGCTCAGAAATCTTCTTTAAAGTTTTCATGTATCGATATTTTCTTTTTCACCGTAGGCCTCTATGGGCGTTCAAATATCCCTTTTCAAATTCCACAAAAACAGTCTTAGCGAACATCTTCTGGATTGGAAAGCTCTAACTCTCTGAGATGAATTCACAGAACACAGAGCAGTTTCTCAGAAAGTTTTTTTACAGTTTTTATCTGAGAATATTTCCCTTTTCACCATAGCCCTCCATGGGCTTCCAAATATCACTTTGCAAATTCCACAAGAAGAGTCTTAGCGAAAGGTTTCTTGAGGGGAAATCTGTAACTCTTTGAGATGAATTCACAGATCACAAAGAAGTTTCTCAGAAAGCTTCTTTCTCATTTTGACCGCAAGATATTTCCTTTGGCTCCGTAGTCTTCAAAGGGATCCGAAATATCAGTTGTAATATTCCACAGAAAAAAGGCTAGCAAACAACTCCATGAAACACAGCTGTAATTTAATGATTGGAAGTCACACATCACAAAGCAGTTGTTCAGAAAGCTTTCTTCCAGTTTTCATCTATCGAAATTTTCTTTTTCACCGCAGGCCTCTATTGTCTTCCAAATATCCCTCAGCAAATTACACAAGAACAGTCTTAGCGAATGGCTTCGGGAGGGGAAAGCTGTAACTATGTGAGATGAATTAACAGAACACAGAGCAGTTTCTCAGAAAGTTTCCTTTAAGTTTTTATGTGAGGATATTTCCCTTTTCAAAATAGCCCTCCATGGGCTTACAAATATCACTTTGTAAATTCCACAAGAACAGTCTTGGCGAAAGGCTTCTTGAGGGAAAGCTGTAACTCTGTGAGATGAATTCACAGATCACAAAGAAGTTTCTCAGAATGCTTCTTTCTCATTTTGCTCGGAGGATATTTCCTTTGGCCCTATAGTCTTCATAGGGAACCGAAATATCAGTTCTCAGATTCCACAGAAATAACGCTAGCAAACAGCTCCACGAAATACAGCTGTAACTCAGTGAGTGTAAGACTTACATCACAAAGCAGTTGCTCAGAAAGCTTCTTTCCAGTTTTCATCTGAGGATATTTTCTTTTTCACCATAGGCCTCTATGGGCTTCCAAATATCCCTTTGCAAATTCCACAAGAACAGTCTTAGCGAACGGCTTCTGGAGGTGAAAGCTGTAAGTCTGAGAGATGAATTCACAGAACACAGAGCAGTTTCGCAGAAAGTTTGTTTCCAGTTTTTATCTGAGGATATTTCCCTTTTCACCATAGCACTCCATGGGCTACCAAATATCACTATGCAAATTCCACAAGAACAGTCTTAGCGAATGGCTTCTTGAGGGGAATGCTGTAACTCTGTGAGATGATTTCACGGATCACATAGAAGTTTCTCAGAAAGCTTCTTTCTCATTTTGATCGGAGGATATTTCCTTAGGCCCTATAGTCTTCATAGGGATCCGAAATATCAGTTCTAAGATTCCACAGAGATAAGGCTAGCAAACAGCTCCACGAAATACAGCTGTAACTCAGTGAGTGGAAGTCACACAACACAAAGCAGTTGCTCAGAAATTTTCTTTCAAGTTTTCATCTGAGGATATTTTCTTTTTCACCGTAGGCCTCTAGGGGCTTCCAAATATCCCTTTGCAAATTCCACAAGAACAGTCTTAGCGAACGGCTTCTGGAGGGGAAAGCTGTAACTCTCTGAGATGAATTCACAGAACACAGAGCAGTTTCTCAGAAAGATTCTTTCCAGTTTTTATCTGAGAATATTTCCCTTTTCACCATAGCCCTCCATGGGCTTCCAAGTATCACTTTCCAAATTACACAAGAACAATCTTAGCGAAAGTCTTCTTGAGGGGAATGCTGTAACTCTTTGAGATGAATTCACGGATCACAAAGATGTTTCTCAGAAAGCTTCTTTCTCAATATGATCAGAGGATATTTCCTTAGGTTGAATAGTCTTCAAGGGATCAGAAATATCAGTTCTCAGATTCCACAGAAATAAGGCTAGCAAATAGCTGCACGAAATACAGCTGTAACTCAGTGAGTGGAATTCACACACCACAAAGCAGTTGCTCAGAAATCTTCTTTCCAGTTCTCATCTGATGATATTTTCTTTTTCACCGTAAGCCTCTATGGGCTTCCATATATCCCTTTGCAAATTCTACAAGAACATTATTAGCGAACGGTTTCTGGAGGGAAAAGCTGTAACTTTGTGAGATGAATTCACAGAACTCAGAGCAGTTTCTCAGAAAGCTTCTTTCCGGTTTTTATCTGAGGATATTTCCTTTTCACCATAGCCCTCCATGGGCTTCCAAATATCACTTTGCAAATTCCACAAAAACAGTCTGAGCGAAAGGTTTCTTGAGGGAAAAGCTGTAACTCTGTGAGATGAATTCACGTATCACAAAGAAGTTTCTCAGAAAGCTTCTTGCTCATTTTGATCGGAGGATATTTCCTTAGGCCTTATAGTCTTCAATGGGATCCGAAATATCAGTTCTCAGATTCCACAGAAATAAGGCTAGTAAACAGCTCCACGAAATACAGCTGAAACTCAGTGAGTGGAAGTCACACATCACAAAGGATTTGCTCACAAAGCTTCTCTAAAGTTTTCATCTGAGGATATTTTGTTTTTCATCACAGGCCTCTATGGGCATCGAAATATCCCTTTGCAAATTCCACAAGAACAGTCTCAGCGAACGGCTTCTGGAGGGGAAAGCTGAAACTCTGTGAGATGAATTCACAGAACACACAGTAGTTTCTCAGAAACCTTCTTTCCAGTTTTTATCTGAGGATATTTCCTTTTCACCATAGCCCTCCATGGGCTTCCAAATATCACTTTGCAACTTCCACAAGAGCAGTCTGAGTGAAAGGCTTCTTGGGGAAAAGCTGTAACTCTGAGAGCTGAATTCATGGATCACAAAGAAGTGTCTCAGAAAGCTTCTTTCTCATTTTGATCGGAGGATATTTCCTTTTGCGCTATAGTCTTCTAAGGAATCCGAAATATCAGTTCTCAGATTCCACAGAAAAAAGGGTAGCAAACAACTCCACGAAATAGAGCTGTAATTCAACAAGTGGAAGTCAGTCATCACAAAGCTGTTGCTCAGAAAGCTTCTTTCCAGTTTTCATCTGAAGATATTTTCCTTTTCACCAGAGGCCTCTATGGGCTTCCAAATATCCCTTTGCAAATTCCACAAGAACAGTCTTAGCGTACGGCTTCGGGACGGGAAAGCTGTAACTCTGTGAGATGAATTCACAGAACACGGAGCAGTTTCTCAGAAAGCTTCTTTCCAGTTTTTATCTGAAGATCTTTCCCTTTTCACCAGAGCCCTCCATGGACTTCCAAATATCACTTTGTAAATTCCACAAGAACAGTCTTGGCGAAAGGCTTCTTCAGGGGAAAGCTGTAACTCTGTGAGATGAATTCACAGATCACAAAGAAGTTTCTCAGAAAGCTTCTTTCTCATTTTGATTGGAGGATATTTCCTTTTGCGCTCTAGTCTTCAAAGGGATCCGAAATACCAGTTCTGAGATTCCACAGAAAAAAGATAACGAACAGCTCCACGAAATACAGCTGTAACTAAGCGAGTGGAATTCACACATCATAAAGCAGTTGCTCAGAAAGCTTCTTTCCAGTTTTCATCTGAGGATATTCTCTTTTTTACCAGAGGCCTCTATGGGCTTCCAAATATCCCTTTGCGAATTGCACAAAATCAGACTTAGCGAACGGATTCTTGAGGGGAAAGTTGTAACTCTGTGAGACGAATTCACAGAACACAGAGTAGTTTCTCAGAAAGCTTCTTTCCAGTTATTATGTGAGGATATTTCCCTTTTCACCATAGCCCTCCATGGGCTTCCAAATATCACTTTGCAAATTCCACAAGAACAGTCTTAGCGAAAGGCTTCTTAAGGGGAATGATGTAACTCAGTGACATGTATTCACGAATCATAATGAAGTTTCTCAGAAAGCTTCTTTCTCATTTGGATCGGAGGATATTTCCTTAGGCCCTATAGTCTTCATAGGGATCCGAAATATCAGTTTTCAGATTCCACAGAAATAAGGCTAGCAAACAGCTCCACGAAATACAGCTGTAACTCAGTGAGTGGAAGTCACACATCACAAAGCAGTTGCTCAGAAAGCTTCTTTCCAGTTTTCATCTGAGGATATTTTCTTATTCACCATAGCCCTCTAATGTCTTCCAAATATCACTTTGCGAATTCCACAAGAATTGTCGCAGCGAAAGGCTTCTTGAGGGGAAAGCTGTAACTGTGTGAGATGATTTCCCAGAACACAAAGAAGTTTCTCAGAAAGCTTCTTTCTCATTTTTATCGGAGGATATTTCCTTTGGCCCTATAGTCTTCAAAGGGATGCGAAATATCAGTTCTCATATTCCACAGAAATAAAGCTAGCAAACAGCTCCACGAAATACAGCTGTAACTCAGTGAGTGGAAGTCAATCATCACAAAGTATTTGCTCAGAAAATTTCTTTCCAGTATTCATCTGACGATATTTTCTTTTTCACCAGAGGCCACTGTGGGCTTCCAAATATCTCTTTGCAAATTCCACAAGAACAGTCTTAGTGAACAGCTTCTGGAGGGGAAAGCGTTAATTCTGTGAGATGAATTCAAAGAACACAGAGCAGTTTCTCAGAAAGCTTCTTTCCAGTTTTTATCTGAGGATCTTTCCCTTTTCACCACAGCCCTCCATGGGCTTCCAAATAACACTTTTCAAATTCCACAAGAACAGTCTGAGCGAAAGGCTTCTTGAGGGGAAAGCTGTAACTCTGTGAGATGAATTCACAGACACAAAGAAGTTTCTCAGAATTCTTCTTCCGCATTTTGATCGTAGGGTATTTCCTTTGTCCCTATATTCTTCAAAGGGGTCCGAAATATCAGGTCTCAGATTCCACAGCAATAAGGCTAGCAAACAGCTCCACGAAAAACAGCTGTAAGTCAGTGAGTAGATGTCACCCATCACAAACCAGTTGCTCAGAAAGCTTCTTTCCTGTTTTCATGAGGATATTTTCTTTTTCACCATAGGCCTCTATGGGCTTCCAAATATCCCTTTGCGAATTACACGAGAACAGTCTTAGCGAACGGCTTCTGGAAGGGAAAGCTGTAACTCTTTGAGATGAATTCACAGAAAACAGAGCAGTTTCTCAGAAAGCTTCTTTCCAGTTTTTATCTGAGGATATTTCCATTTTCACTGTAGCCCTCCATAGGCTTCCAAATATCACTTTTCAAACTCCACAAGAACAGTCTTAGCAAAAGGCTTCTTGAGGGGAAAGCTGCAACTCTGTGAGATGAATTCACAGAACACAGAGCAGTTTCCCAGAAAGTTTCTTTCCAGTTTTTATCGGAGGATATTTCCCTTTTCACCGTTGCCCTCCATGGTCTTCCAAGTATCACTTTGCAAACTCCACAAGAATATTCTTAGCGAAAGGCTTCTTGCGGGGAAAGCTGTAACTCTGTGAGATGTATTCACAGATCACAAAGAAGTTTCTCAGAAAGCTTCTTTCGCATTTTGATCAGAGGATATGTCCTTTGGCCCTATATTCTTCAAAGGGACCCGAAATATCAGTTCTCAGATTCCACAGAAATAAGGCTAGCAATCAACTCCAAGAAATACTGCTGTAACTCAGTTAGTAGAATTCACACATCACAAAGCAGTTGCTCAGAAATCTTCTTTCCAGTTTTCATCTGATGATATTTTCTTTTCACCATAGGCCTCCATGGTCTTCCAAATATCGCTTTGCAAATTCCACAAGAACAGTCTCAGCGAACGGCTTCTGGAAGGGAAAGCTGTAACTCTGTGAGATGAATTCACAGAACACAGTGCAGTTTCTCAGAAAGCTTCTTTCCAGTTTTTATCTGAGGATAATTCCCTTTTCACCATAGCCCTCCAAGGGCTTCCAAATATCACTTTGCAAATTCCACAACAACAGTCTTAGTGAAAGGCCTCTTGAGGGGAAAGCTGAACCTCTGTGAGATGAATTCGCAGATCACAAAGAAGTTTCTCAGAAAGCTTCTTTCTCATTTTCATCGGAGAATATTTACTTTGGCCATATAGTCTTCAAAGGGATCTGAAATATCAGTTTTCAGATTCCACAGAAATAAGGCTAGGAAGCAGCTACACGAAATACAGCTGTCACTCAGTGAGTGGAAGTCACACATCACAAAGAAGTTTCTCAGAGGGCTACTTTCCAGTTTTCTTCTGATGATGTTTTCTTTTTCACCATAGGCCTCTATGGTCTTCCAAATATCCCTTTGCAAATTAAACAATAACAGTCTTAACGAACGGCTTCTGGAGGGGAAAACTGTAACTCTGTGAGATGAATTCACAGAACACAGAGCAGTTTCTCGGAAAGCTTCCAACCAGATTTTAGGTGAGGACATTTCCCTTTTCATCATAGCCCTCCATGGGCTTCCAAATATCACTTTATAAATTCCACAGGAACAGACTTAGCGAAAGGCTTCTTGAGGGGAAAGCTGTAACTCTGAGAGATGAATTCACAGATCACAAAGAAGTTTCTCAGAAAGCTTCTTTCTCATTTTAATCAGAGGATATTTCCTTTGTCCTTATAGGCTTCAAAGAGATCCGAAATATCAGTTCTCAGATTCCACAGAAATAAGGCTAGCAAATAGTTCCACGAAACACAGCTGAAACTCAGTGAGTGGAAGTCACACATCACAAAGGCGTTGTTGAGAACGCATCTTTCCAGTTTTCATCTAAGGATAATTACTATTTCACAATAGGCCTCTATGGGCTTCCAAATATCCCTTTGCAAATTCCACAAGAACAGTCTTAGCGAACGGCTTCTGGAGGGGAAAGCTGTAACTCTGTGAGATGAATTCAGAGAACACAGAGCATTTTATCAGAAAGATTCTTTCCAATTTTTATCTGAGGATATTTCCCTTTTCACCATAGCCCTCCATGGGCTTCCAAATATCACTTTGCCAATTCCACAAGAACAGTCTTAGCGAAAGGCTTCTTGAGGGGAAAGCTGTACCTCTGTGAGATGAATTCACAGATCACAAAGAAGTTTCTCTGAAAGCTTCTTTCTCATTTTCTTTGGAGGATATTTCCTTTTGCCCGATTGTCTTAAAAGGGATTCTAAATATCAGTTCTCACATTCCACAGAAATAAGGCTAGCAAACAGCTCCACGAAATACAGCTGTAACTCAGTGAGTGGAAGTCACACATCACAAAGCAGTTGCTCAGAAAGCTTCTTTCCATTTTTCATCTGAGGATATTTTCTTTTTCACCATTGGCCTCTATGGGCTTCCAAATATCCCTTTGCAAATTCCAGAAGAACATTTCTCTCTTTTCTTCTTTATTAGTCTTGCTAGCGTTCTGTCAATTTTGTTGATCGTTTCAAAAAACCAACTCCTGGATTCATTGATTTTTTGGAGGGTTTTTTGTGTCTCTATCTCCTTCAGTTCTGCTCTGATCTTAGTTATTTCTTCCCTTCTGCTAGCTTTCGAATGTGTTTGCTCTTGCTTCTCTAGTTCTTTTAATTGCGATCTTAGAGTGTCAATTTTAGATCTTTCCTGCTTTCTCTTGCGGGCATTTAGTGCTATAAATTTCCCTCTACACACTGCTTTAAATGTGTTCCAGAGATTCTGGTATGTTGTATCTTTGTTCTCATTGGTTTCAAAGAAAATCTTTATTTCTGCCTTCATTTCGTTATGTACCCAGTAGTCATTCAGGAGCAGGTTTTTCAGTTTCCATGTAGTTGAGCGGTTTTGATTGAGTTTCTTAGTCCTGAGTTCTAGTTTGATTGCACTGTGGTCTGAGAGACTGTTTGTTATAATTTCTGTTCTTGTACATTTGCTGAGGAGTGCTTTACTTCCAATTACGTGGTCAATTTTGGAGTAAGTACGACGTGGTGCTGAGAAGAATGTATATTCTGTTGATTTGGGGTGGAGAGAACCACATGATTATCTCAATAGATGCAGAAAAGGCTTTTGACAAAATTCAACAGCCCTTCATGCTAAAAACGCTCAATAAATTCGGTATTGATGGAACGTACCTCAAAATAATAAGAGCTATTTATGACAAACCCACAGCCAATATCATACTGAATGGGCAAAAACTGGAAAAATTCCCTTTGAAAACTGGCACAAGACAGGGATGCCCTCT
>NC_037676.1:44152525-44181880 GCF_003255815.1 Theropithecus gelada | reverse complement strand
AAAGAGGACACAAACAAATGGAAGAACATACCATGCTCATGGATAGGAAGAATCAATATCGTGAAAATGGCCATACTGCCCAAGGTAATTTATAGATTCAATGCCATCCCCATCAAGCTACCAATGCGTTTCTTCACAGAATTGGAAAAAACTGCTTTAAAGTTCATATGGAACCAAAAAGAGCCCGCATCTCCAAGACAATCCTAAGTCAAAAGAAGAAAGCTGGAGGCATCACGCTACCTGACTTCAAACTATACTACAAGGCTACAGTAACCAAAACAGCATGGTACTGGTACCAAAACAGAGATATAGACCAGTGGAACAGAACAGAGTCCTCAGAAATAATACCACACATCTACAGCCATCTGATCTTTGACAAACCTGAGAGAAACAAGAAATGGGGAAAGGATTCCCTATTTAATAAATGGTGCTGGGAAAATTGGCTAGCCATAAGTAGAAAGCTGAAACTGGATCCTTTCCTTACTCCTTATACGAAAATTAATTCAAGATGGATTAGAGACTTAAATGTTAGACCTAATACCATAAAAATCCTAGAGGAAAACCTAGGCAGTACCATTCAGGACATAGGCATGGGCAAAGACTTGATGTCTAAAACACCAAAAGCAACAGCAGCAAAAGCCAAAATTGACAAATGGTATCTAATTAAACTAAAGAGCTTCTGCACAGCAAAAGAAACTACCATCAGAGTGAACAGGCAGCCTACAGAATGGGAGAAAATTTTTGCAATCTACTCATCTGACAAAGGGCTAATATCCAGAACCTACAAAGAACTCAAACAAATTTACAAGAAAAAAACAAACAACCCCATCAAAAAGTGGGCAAAGGATATGAACAGACATTTCTCAAAAGAAGACATTCATACAGCCAACAGACACATGAAAAAATGCTCATCATCACTGGCCATCAGAGAATTGCAAATCAAAACCACAATTAGATACCATCTCACACCAGTTAGAATGGCCACCATTAAAAAATCAGGAAACAACAGGTGCTGGAGAGGATGTGGAGAAATAGGAACACTTTTACACTGTTGGTGGGATTGTAAACTAGTTCAACCATTATGGAAAACAGTATGGCGATTCCTCAAGGATCTAGAACTAGATGTACCATATGACCCAGCCATCCCATTACTGGGGATATACCCAAAGGATTATAAATAATGGTGCTATAAAGACACATGCACACGTATGTTTATTGCAGCAATATTCACAATAGCAAAGACTTGGAATCAACCCAAATGTCCATCAGTGACAGATTGGATTAAGAAAATGTGGCACATAGAAACCATGGAATACTATGCAGCCATAAAAAAGGATGAGTTTGTGTCTTTTGTAGGGACATGGATGCAGCTGGAAACCATCATTCTTATCAAACTATCACAAGAACAGAAAACCAAACACCGCATGTTCTCACTCATAGGTGGGAACTGAACAATGAGATCACTTGGACACATGAAGGGGAACATCACACACCGGGGCCTATCATGGGGAGGGGGGATGGGGGAGGGATAGCGTTGGGAGTTACACCTGATGTAAATGACGAGTTGAGGGGTGCAGCACACCAACATGGCACAAGTATACATATGTAAAAAACCTGCACGTTATGCTCATGTACCCTACAACTTCAAGTATAATAATAATAAATAAATTTAAAAAAGAAAAAGGAAAAAAAAAGCCAGTATCAAAAGGAAAAAAAAAAAATTCCACAAGAACACTCTTAGCGAACGGCTTCTGGAGGGGAAAGCTGAAACTCTGTGAGATGAATTCACACAACACAGAGGAGTTTCTCAGAACGTTTCTTTCCAGTTTTTGACTAAGGTTATTTCCCTTTTCACCATAGCCCTCCATGGGTTTCCAAATATAACTTTGCAAATTCCACAAGAACAGTCTTAGCGAAAGGCTTCTTGAGGGGAAAGCTGTACCTCTGTGAGATGAATTCACAGATCACAAAGAAGTTTCTAAGAAAGATTCTGTCTCATTTTAATCAGAGGATATTTCCTTTGACCTTATACACTTCAAAGGGATCCGAAATATCAGTTCTCAGATTCCACAGAAAAAAGGCTGGCAAACAACTCCACGAAACGCAGCTGTAATTCAATGAGTGGAAGTCACACATGACAAAGCAGTTGCTCAGATCTTGTTTCCGGCATTCATCTATCAAGATTATCTTTTTCACCATAGGCCTCTACGGGCTTCCAAATATCCCTTTGCAAATTCCACTAGAACAGGCTTAGGGAGCAGCTTCTTGAGGGGAAAGCTGTAACTCGGTGAGATGAATTAACAGAAAACTAAGAAGTTTCTCAGAAAGCTTCTTTCGAGTTTTCATCTGAGGATATTTGGTTTTTCACCATAGCCCTCTACGGGGTTCCAAATATCACTTTACAAATTAGACAAGAACTGTCTTAGCGAAAGCCTTCTTGAGGGGAAAGCTGTAACTCTGTGAGATGATTTCACTGAACACAAAGAATTTCTCAGAAAGCTTCTTTCTCTTTGTCATTGAAGGATATTTCCTTTGGCAGTATACTCTTCAAAGGGATCTGAAATATCTGTTCTCAGATTCCACAGAAATAAGGCTAGCAAAGAGATCCACGAAATACAGATGTAACTCTGTGAGTGGAAGTCACACATCACAAAGTAGTTTCTCAGAAAGCTTCTTTCCATTTATTCTTTGAGGATATTTTCTTTTTCACCATAGCCCTCTAAGGACTTCCAAATATCCCTTTGCGAATTCCACAAGAACAGGCTTAGCGAGATCCTTCTTGAGGGGAAAGCTGTAACTCTGTGAGATGAATTAACAGAACACTAAGCAGTTTCTCAGAAAGCTTCTTTCCAGATTTCATCTGAGGATATTTGCTTTTTCAGCATAGCCCTCTATGGGCTTCCAAATATCACTTTGCAAATTCGACAAGAACTGTCTTAGTGAAAGGCTTCTTGAGGGGAAAGGTGTAACTCTGTGAGATGATTTCACAGAACACAAAGAAGTTTCCCAGAAAGCTTCTTTCTCTTTGTTATCGGAGGATATTTCCTTTGGCCCTCCAGTCTTCAAAGGGATCCGAAATATCTGTCCTCAGATTCCACAGCAATAAGGCTAGCAAAGAGATCCATGAAATACAGATGTAACTCTGTGACTGGAAGTCACACATCACAAAGCAGTTTCTCAGAAATCTTCTTTCCAGTTTTTGTCTGGGGATATTTTCTTTTTCACCATAGCCCTCTAGGGGCTTCGAAATATCACTTTGGGAATTCCACAAGAACAGGCTTAGCGACCGACTTCTTGAGGGGAAAGCTGTAACTCTGTGAGATGAATTAACAGAACACTAAGAAGTTCCTCAGAATGCTTCTTTCCAGATTTAATCTGAGGATATTTCCTTTTTCACCAGAGCCGTCTGTGCCCTTCCAATATCACTTTGCGAATTCCACAAGAACAGGCTTAGCGAGCGGCTTCTTGAGGGGAAAGCTGTAACTCTGTGAGATGAATTAACAGAACACTGAGTAGTTTCTCAGAAAGCTTCTTTCCAGATTTCATTAGAAGATATTTCCTTTTTCACCATAGCCATCTATGGGCTTCCAAATATTACTTTGCAAATTCCACAAGAACAGTCTTAGCGAAAGGCTTCTTGAGGGGAAAGCTGTAACTCTGTGAGATGATTTCACAGAACACAAAAAAGTTTCTCAGAAAGCTTCTTTCTCTGTGTTTTCGGAGGATATTTCCTTTGGCCCTATAGTCTTCAAAGGGGTCCGAAATATCTGTTCTCGGATTCCACAGGAATAAGGCTAGCAAAGAGATCCACGAAATACAGATGTAACTGTGTGAGTGAAAGTCACCTATCACAGAGCAGTTTCTCACAAAGCTTCTTTCCAGATTTCATCTGAGGATATTTCCTTTTTGCACCATAGCCCTCTACGGGCTTCCAAATATCACTTTGCCAATTCCACAAGAAGTGTCTTAGCGAAAGGCTTCTTGAGGGGAAAGCTGTAAGTCTGGGAGATGATTTCACAGAACACAAAAACGTTTCTCAGAAAGCTTCTTTCTCTTTGTTATCGGAGGATATTTCCTTTGGCCCTATAGTCTTCAAAGGGATCCGAAATATCTTTCCTCAGATTCCACAGAAATAAGGTTAGCAAAGAGATCCACGAAATACAGATGTAACTCTGTGAGTGGATGTCACACATCACAAAGCAGTTTCTCAGAAATCTTCTTTCCAGTTTTTGTCTGGGGATGTTTTCTTTTTCACCGTAGCCCTCTAGGGGCTTCCAAATATCGCTTTGCAAATTCCACAAGAACAGGTTAGAGAGCGGCTTCTTGAGGGGAAAGCTGTAACTATGTGAGAAGAATTAACAGAACACTAAGAACATTCTCAGAATGATTCCTACCAGATTTCATATGAGGATATTTCCTTTTTCACCATAGCCTTCTGGGCGCTTCCAATATCACTTTGCATATTCCACAAGAACAGGCTTAGCGAGCGGCTTCTTGAGGGGTAAGCTGTAACTCTTTGAGATGAATTCACAGAACACTGAGTATTTTCTCCGAAACCTTCTTTCCAGATTTCATCTCAGGATATTTCATTTTTCACCACAGCCCTCTATGGGCTTCCAAATATCTCTTTGAAAATTCCACAAGAACAGTGTTAGAGAAAGGCTTCTTGAGGGGAAAGCTGTAACTCTGTGAGATGATTTCACAGAACTCAAAAAAGTTTCTTAGAAAGATTCTTTCTCAGTGTTATCAGGGATATTTCCTTTGGCCCTATACTCTTCAAAGAGTTTGAAAATATCTGTTCTCAGATTCCACAGAAATAAGGGTAGCAAAGAGATCCATGAAACACAGATGTAACTCTGTGAGGGGAAGTCACACATCACAAAGCTGTTTCTCAGAAAGCTTCTTTTCAGTTTTTCTCTGAGGATATTTTCTTTTTCACCATAGCCCTCTAGGGACTTCCAAATATCACTTTGCGAATTCCACAAGAACAGGCTTAGCGAGCGGCTTCTTGAGGGGAAAGCTGTAACTCGGTGAGATGAATTAGCCGAAAACAAAGCAGTTTCTCAGAAAGCTTCTTTCGAGTTTTCATCTGAGGATATTTCGTTTTTCAACATAGCCCTCAACAGGGTTCCAAATATCACTTTAAAATTTCCACAAGAACTGTCTTAGCGAAAGTCTTCTTGAGGGGAAAGCTGTAACTCTGTGAGATGAATTCACAGAACACAAAGAATTTCTCAGAAAACTTCTTTCTCTTTTTCACGGGAGGATATTTCCTTTGGCCCTATACTCTTCAAAGGGATCCGAAATATCTGTTCTCAGATTCCACAGAAATAAGGCTAGCAAAGAGATCCACGAAATACAGATGGAACTGTGTGAGTGGAAGTCAAACATCACAAAGTAGTTTCTCAGAAAGCTTCTTTCCAGTTTTTCTCTGAAGATATTTTCTTTTTCACCATAGCCCTCTATGGGCTTCCAAATATCACTTTGAGAATTCCACAGGAAAAGGCTTAGAGAGCGGCTTCTTGAGGGGAAAGCTGTAATTCTGTGAGACGAATTCACAGAACACTAAGCAGTTTCTCACAAAGCTTCTTTCCAGATTTCCTCTGGGGATATTTTCTTTTTCACGATAGCCCTCTATGGGCTTCCAAATATCCCTTTGCAAATTCCACAAAAACTGTCTTAGCGAAAGGCTTCTTGAGGGGAAAGCTGTAACTCTGTGAGATGATTTCACAGAACATGAAGAAGTTTCTCAGAAAGCTTCTTTCTCTTTGTTATCGGAGGATATTTCCTTTGGCCCTATAGTCTTCAAAGGGATCCGAAATATCTGTTCTCAGATTCCACAGAAATAAGGCTAGCAAAGAGATCCACGAAATACAGATGTAACTATATGACTGGAAGTCACACATCACACAGCAGTTTCTCACAAAGCTTCTTTCCACTTTTTCTCTGAGGATATTTTCTTTTTCACCATAGCCCTCTAGGTGCTTCCAAATATCACTGTGCGAATTCCTCAAGAACAGGCTTAGCGAGAGGCTTCTTGAGGGGAAAGCTGTAACTGTGGGAGATGAATTAACAGAACACAGAGCAATTTCTCTGAAAGATTCTTTCGAGTTCTCATGTGAGGATATTTCCTTTTTCACCATAGAGTCTATGGTCTTCCAAATATCACTTGGCAAATTGCACAAGAACTGTCTTAGCAAAAGGCCTCTTTAGGGGAAAGCTGTAACTCTGTGAGATAATTTCACAGAACACAAAGAAGTTTCTCAGAAAGCTTCTTTCTCTTTGTTATCGGAGGATATTTCCTTTGGCCCTATAGTCCTCAAAGGGATCCGAAATATCTGTTCTCAGATTCCACAGAAATGAGGCTAGCGAAGAGATCCACGAAATACAGATGTAAGACTGTGACTGGAAGTCACACATCACACAGCAGTTTCTCACAAAGCTTCCTTCCAGGTTTTCTCTGATGATATTTTCTTTTTCACCGTAGCCCTCTAAGGGCTTCCAAATATCACTTTGCGAATTCCACAAGAACAGGCTTGGCTAGCGGCTCCTTGAGTGGAAAGCTGTAACTCAGTGAGATGAATTAACAGAACACTAAGCAGTTTCTCAGAAAGCTTCTTTCCAGGTTTCATCCGAGGATATTTCTTTTTTCACCATAGCCTTCTATGGGCTTCCAAATATCACTTTGCAAATTCCACAAGAACTGTCTTAGCGAAAGTCTTCTTGGGGGAAAGCTGTAACTCTCTGAGATGTTTCACAAAACACAAAGAAGTTTCTCACAAAGCTTCCTTCTCATTGTTAACGGTGGATATTTCCATTGGCCCAATAATCTTCAATGGGATACGAAATATCTGTTCACAGATTCCACAGAAATAAGGCTAGTAAAGAGATCCACAAAATAGAGATGTAAATCTGTGTGTGAAAGTCACACATCACAAAGCAGTTTCTCAGAAAGCTTCTTTCCAGTTTTTCTCTGAAGATATTTTCTTTTTCACCATAGCCCTCTAGGGGCTTCCAAATATCACTTTGCGAATTCCACAACAACTGTCTTAGCGACAGGCTTCTTGACGGAAAAGCAGTAACACTGTGAGATGATTTCACAGAACACAAAGAGGTTTCGCAGAAAGCTTCTTTCTCTTTGTTATCGGAGGATATTTCCTTTGGCCCTAGAGTCTTCAAAGGGATCCGAAATATCTGTTCTCAGATTCCACAGAACTAAGGCTAGCCAAGAGATGCACGAAATACAGATGTAACTCTGTGAGTGGAAGTGACAGGTCAAAAAGTAGTTTCTCAGAAAGCTTCTTTCCAGTTGTTCTCTGAGGATATTTTCTTTTTCACCACAGCCCTCTAAGGGCTTCCAAATATTACTTTGCGAATTCCAGAAGATCAGGTTTAGCGAGTGGCTTCTTGAGGGGAAATCTGTAACTCTGTGAGATGAATTAACAGAACACTAAGCAGTTTCTCAGAAAGCTTCGTACTAGATTTCATCTGAGGATAATTCCTTTTTCACCATAGCCCTCTATGGGCTTCCTAATATCAGTTTGCAAATTCCACAACAACTGTCTTGGCGAACGGCTTCTTGAGGGAAAAGCTGTAACTCTGTGAGATGATTTCACAGAACACAAAGAAGTTTCTCAGAAAGATTCTTTCCCTTTGATATCGGAGGATATTTCCTTTGGCCCTATAGTCGTCAAAGGGATACGAAATATCATTTTTCAGATTCCACAGAAATAAGGCTAGCAAAGAGATACACGAAATACAGATGTCACTCTGTGAGAGGAAGTCACACATCACAAAGCAGTTTCTCAGAAAGCTTCTTGACAGTTTTTCTCTGAGGATATTTTCTTTTTCACCATAGCCCTCTATGGGCTTCCAAATATCACTTTGCGAATTCCACAAGAACAGGATTAGCGAGCAGCTTCTTGAGGGGAAAGCTGTAACTCTGTGAGATGAATTAACAGAACACTAAGCAGTTTCTCAGAATGCTTCTTTCCAGATTTCACCTGAGCATATTTCCTTTTTCACCATTGCCCTCTATGGGCTTAAAAATATCACTTTGCGAATTCCACAAGAACTGTCTTAGCGAAAGGCTTCTTTAGGGGAAAGCTGTAACTCTGTGAGATGGTTTCAGAGAACAGAAAGAAGTTTCTCAGAAAGCTTCTTTCTGTTTGTTATTGGAGGATATTTCCTTTCGCCCTATAGTCTTAAAAGGGATATGAAATTTCTGTTCTCAGATTCCACAGACATAAGGCTAGCAAAGACATCCAAGAAATACAGATGTAACTCTGTGACTGGAAGTCAAACATCACAAAGCAGTTTCTCAGAAAGCTTCTTTCCAGTTTTTCTCTGAGGATATTTTCTTCTTCACCATAGCCCTCTATAGGCTTCCAAATATCACTTTGCGAATTCCACAATAACAGGCTTAGCGAGCGGCGTCTTGAGGGGAAAGCTGTAACTCTGTGAGATGAATTAACAGAACACTAAGCACTTTCTCAGAAAGCTTCTTTCCAGATTTCACCTGAGGATATTTCCTTTTTCACCATAGCGCTCTATGGGCTTCCAAATATCACTTTGCAAATTCCACAAGAACTGTCTTAGCGAAAGGCTTTTTGAGGGGTAAGCAGTATCTCTGTGAGATGATTTCACAGCAAAAAAAGAAGTTTCTCAGAAAGCTTCTTTCTCTTTGGTATCGGATGATATTTCTTTTGACCTTATAGTCTTCAAAGGGTTCGGAAATATCTGTTCTCAGATTCCACAGAAATAATGCTGGCAAAGAGATCAACGAAATACAGATGTAACTGTGTGAGTGGAAGTCACACATCACAAAGTAGTTTCTCAGAAGGCTGCTTTCCAGTTTTTCTCTGTGGATATTTTCTTTTTCACCATAGCCCTTATGGGCTTCCAAATATCACTTTGCGAATTCCACAAGAACGGGCTTAAAATGTGGCTTCTTGAGGGGAAAGCTGTACTCTGTGAGATGAATTAACAGAACACTAAGCAGTTTATCAGAATGCTTCTTCCCATGTTTCATCTGAGGTTTTTTCCTTTTTTATCTTAGCCCTCTTTGAGCTTCCAAATATCACTTTGAAAGTTCCACAAGAACTGTGTTAGAGAAAGGCTTCTTGAGGGGAAAGCTGTAACTTTGTCACATGGTTTCACAGAACACAAAGAAGTTTCTCAGAAAGCTTCTTTCTCTTTTTATCGGAGGATATTTCCTTTGCCCCTATAGTCTTCAAAGGGATCCGAAATATCTGTTCTCAGATTCCACAGAAATAAGGCTAGCAAAGAGATCCACGAAATACAGATGTAACTCTGTTAGTGGAAGTCACACATCACAAAGCAGTTTCTCAGAAAGCTTCTTCCCTGTTTTTCTCTGAGGATATTTTCTTTTTCACCATAGTCCACAATGGGTTTCCAAATATCACTTTTCGAATTCCCTAAAAACAGGCTTAGTGAGCGGCTTCTTGAGGGGAAAGCTGGAACTCTGTGAGATGAATTAACAGAACACTAAGCAGTTTCTCAGAAAGCTTCTTTCGAGTTTTCATCTGAGGTTATTTCCTTTTTCACCATAGCCCTCTAACGGCTGCCAAATATTACTTTGCAAATTCCACAAGAACTTTCTTAGCGAAAGGCTTCTTGAGGGGAAAGCTGTAACTCTGTGAGATGATTTCACAGAAAACAAAGAAGTTTCTCAGAAAGCTTCTTTCTCTTTGTTATGGGAGGATATTTCCTTTGGCCCTATAGTCTTCAAAGGGATCCGAAATATCTGTTCTCAGATTCCACAGAAATAAGGCCAGCAAAGAGATCCACGAAATACAGATGGATCTCTGTTAGTGGAAACCACACAACACAAAGCAGTTTCTCAGAAAGCTTCTTTCCAGTTTTTCTCTAGGATATTTTCTTTTTCACCATAGTCCTCTATGGGCTTCCAAATATCACTTTGCGAATTCCACAAGAACAGGCTTAGCGAGCGGCTTCTTGAGGGGAAAGCTGTAACTCTCTGAGATGAATTAACAGAACACTAAGCAGTTTCTCAGAAAGCTTCTTTCTACTTTTCTTCTGAGGTTATTTCCTTTTACACCATAGGCCTCTATGGGCTTCAAAATATCACTTTGCAAATTCCAAAAAATTGTCTTAGCGAAAGGCTTCTTGAGGGGAAATCTGTAACTCTGTGAGATGATTTCACAGAACACAAAAAAGTTTCAAAGAAAGCTTCTTTCTCTTTGTTATCGGAGGATATTTCCTTTGGCCCTCCAGGCTTCAAAGGGATCAGAAATATCTGTTCTCAGATTCCACAGAAATAAGGCTAGCAAAGAGATCCTGGAAATACAGATGTAACTCGGTGAGTGGAAGTCACACATCACAAAGCAGTTTCTCAGAAAGCTTCTTTCCAGTTTTTCTCTGAGGATACTTTCTTTTTCACCGTACTCCTCTATGGGTTTCCAAATCTCACTTTGGGAATTCCACAAGAACAGGCTTAGCGAGCGGCTTCTTGAGGGGAAAGCTGTAACTCAGTGAGGTGAATTATCAGAGCACTAAGCAGTTTCTCAGAAAGCTTCATTCCACATTTCATCTGAGGATATTTCCTTTTTCACCATAGCCGTCTATGGGCTTCTAAATATCACTTTGCAAATTCCACAAGAACTGTCTTAGGGAAAGGCTTCTTGAGGGGAAAGCTGTAACTCTGTGAGATGATTTCACAGAAGACAAAGAAGTTTCTCAGAAAGCTTCTTTCTCTTTGTTATAGGAGGATAATTCCTTTGGCCCTATAGTCTTCAAAGGGATCCGAAATATCTGTTCTCAGATTCCACAGAAATAAGGCTAGCAAAGCGATCCACGAAATACAGATGGAACTCTGTGAGTGGAAGTCACATATCACAAAGCAGTTTCTCAGGAAGCTTCTTTCCAGTTTTTCTCTGAGGATATTTGTTTTTCACCATAGCTGACTATGGGCTTCCAAATATCACTTTGCGAATTCCACAAGAACAGGCTTAGCGAGCTGCTTCTTCAAGGGAAAGCTATTACTCTGTGAGATGAATTAACAGAAAACTAAGCAGTTTCTCAGAAAGCTTCTTTCCAGATTTCATCTGAGGATATTTCCTATTTCACCATAGCCCTCTATGGGCTTCCAAATATCACTTAGCCAATTCCACAAGAACTGTCTTAGCGAAAGGCTTCTTTAGGGGAAAGCTGTAACTCTGTAAGGTGATTTCAAAGAACACAAAGAAGTTTCTCAGAAAGCTTCTTTCTCTTTGTTATCGGAGGATATTTCCTTTGTCCCTATAGTATTCAAATGGTTCCGATTCATCTGTCCTCAGATTACACAGAAATAAGGCTAGCAAAGAGATCCATGAAATACAGATGTAACTCTGTGAGTGGAAGTCACACATCACAAAGCAGTTTCTCAGAAACCTTCTTTCCAGTTTTTCTCTGAGGTGATTTTCTTTTTCACCATAGCCCTCTAGGTTCTTTCAAATGTAACTTTGCGAATTCCAGAACAGGCTTGGCGAGCGGCTTCTTGAGGAGAAAGCTGTAACTCTGGGAGATGAAGTAACAGAACACTAAGCAGTTTCTCAGAAAGCTTCTTTCCAAATTTCGTCGGAGGATATTTCCTTTTTCACCATAGCCCTCTAAGGGCTTCCAAATATCACTTTCAAGTTCCACAAGAACTGTCTTAGCGAAAGGCTTCTTGAGGGGAAAGCTGTAACTCTGTGAGATGATTTCACTGAACACAAAGATGTTTCTCAGAAAGCTTCTTTCTCTTTGTTATTGGAGGATATTTCCTTTGGCCCTCTAGTCTTCAAAGGGATCCGAAATACCTGTCTCAGATTCCACAGAATTAAGGCTAACAAAGAGATCCAGGAAATACAGATGTAACTCTGTGTGTGGAAGTCACACAACACAAACAAGTTTCTCAAAAAGTTTCTTCCCAGTTTTTCTCGGAGGAGATTTTCTTTTTCACCATAGCCCTCTATGGGCTTCCAAATATCACTTTGCGAATTCCACAAGAACAGGCTTAGTGAGCGGCTTCTTTTAGGGAAAGCTGTAACTCGGTGAGATGAATTAACAGAACACTAAGCAGTTTCTCAGAGGGCTTCTTTCCAGATTTCATCTGATTATATTTCCTTTTTCACCATGGCCCTCTATGGGCTTCCAAATGTCACTTTGGAACTTCCACAAGAACTGTCTTATCGAAAGGCTTCTTGAGGGGAAAGCTGTAACTCTGTGAGATGGTTTCACAGAACACAAACAAGTTTCTCAGAAAGTTTCTTTCTCTTTGTTATCGGAGGATAATTAATTTGGCCCTATAGTCTTCAAAGAGATCCGAAATATCTCTTCTCAGATTCCACAGAACTAAGGCTAGCCAAGAGATCCACCAAATACAGATGTAAGTCTGTGAGTGGAAGTCACACATCACAAAGCAGTTTCTCAGGAAGCTTCTTTCCAGTTTTTCTCTAAGGATATTTTCTTTTTCACCATAGCCCTCAAAGGGCTTCCAAATATCACTTTGCAAATTCCACAAGAACTGTCTTAGCGAACGGCTTCTTGAGGGGAAAGCTGTAACTCTGTGAGATGATTTCACAGAACACAAAGGAGTTTCGCAGAAAGCCTCTTTCTCTTTGTTATCGGAGTATATTTCCTTTGGCCCTATAGCCCTCAAAGGGATCCGAAATATCTGTTCTCAGATTCTACCGAAATAAGGCTAGCAAAGAGATCCACGAAATACAGATGTAACTCTGTGAGTGTAAGTCAAACATCACAAAGCAGTTTCTCAGAAATATTCTATCCAGTTATTCTCTGAGCATATTTTCTTTTTCATATTAGCCCTCTATGGGCTTCCAAATATAACTTTGCAAATTCCACAACAACTGTCTTAGTGAAAGGCTTCTTGAGGGGAAAGCTGTATCTCTGTGAGATGATTTCACAGACCACATATAAGTTTCTCAGAAAGCTTCTTTCTCTTTGTTATAGGAGGATATTTCCTTTGACACTATTGTCTTCAAAGGGATCCCTAATATCTGTTCTGAGATTCCACAGAACTAAGGCTACCAAAGAGATCCACGAAATACAGATGTAACTCTGTGAGTGGAAGTCAAACATCAGAAAGCAGTTTCTCAGAAAGCTTCTTTCCGGTATTTCTCTGAGGATATTTCCTTTTTCACCATAGCCCTCTATGGGCTTCCAAATATCACTTTGCAAATTCCAAAAGAACTGTCTTAGCGAAAGGCTACTTCAGGGGAAAGCTGTAATTCTGTGAGATGATTTCACAGAACACCAATAAGTTTCTCACAAAGCTTCTTTCTCTTTGTTATCGGAAGATATTTCCCTAGGCCCTATTGTCTTCAAAGGGATCCGAAATATCTGCTCTCGGATTCCTCAGAACTAAGGCTAGCAAAGAGATCCACGACACACAGACGTAACTCGGTGAGTGGATGTCACACATCACAAAGCAGTTTCTCAGAAAGCTTCTTTCCAGTTTTTGTCTGAGGATATTTTCTATTTCACCGTAGACCTCTATGGGCTTCCAAATATCACTTTGCGAATTACACAAGAACAGGCTTAGCGAGCGGCTCCTTGAGGGGAAAGCTGTAACTCTGTGAGATGAATTAACAGAACGCTAAGCAGTTTCTCTGAAAGCTTCTTTTGAGTTTTCATGTGAGGATATTTCCTTTTTCACAATAGCCGTCTATGGGCTTCCAAATATCACTTTGTAAATTCCACAAGAACTTTCGTAGCGAAAGGCTTCTTGAGGGGAAAGCTGTAACTCTGTGAGATGATTTCACAGAACACAAAGGAGTTTCGCAGAAAGCTTCTTTCTCTTTGTTATCAGAGGATATTTCCTTTGGCCGTATAGTCTTCAAAGGGATCCAAAATATCTGTTCTCAGATTCCACAGAAATAAGGATAGCAAAGAGATCCACGAAATACAGATGTAACTCTGTGAGTGGAAGTCACATATCACAAAGCAGTTTCTCAGAAAGCTACTTTCCAGTTTTTCTCTGATGATATTTTCTTTTTCACCATAGCCCTCTATGGGCTTCCAAATATCACTTTGCGAATTCCACAAGAACTGTCTTAGTGAAAGGTCACTTGAGGGGAAAGCTGTAACTCTGTGAGGTGATTTCACAGAACAGAAAGAAGTTTCTCAGAAACCTTCTTTCTCTGTGTTATCGGAGGATATTTCCTTTGACCCTATAGTCCTCAAAGGGATCCGAAATATCTATTCTCAGATTCTACCGAAATAAGGCTAGCAAAGAGATCCACGAAATACAGATATATCTCTGTGAGTGTAAGTCAAACATCACAAAGCAGTTTCTCAGAAATATTCTTTCCAGTTTTTCTCTGAGCATAATTTCTTTTTCACCTTAGCCCTCTATGGGCTTCGAAATATCACTTTGCAAATTCCACAAGAAGTGTCTTAGTGAAAGGCTTCTTGAGGGGAAAGCTGTAGCTCTGTGAGATGATTTCACAGACCACATATAAGTTTCTCAGAAAGCTTCTTTCTCTTTGTTATAGGAGTATATTTCCTTTGACACTATTGTCTTCAAAGGGATCCCTAATATCTGTTCTGAGATTCCACAGAACTAAGGCTACCAAAGAGATCCACGAAATACAGATGTAACTCTGTGAGTGGAAGTCAAACATCAGAAAGTAGTTTCTCAGAAAGCTTCTTTCCGGTATTTCTCTGAAGATATTTCCTTTTTCACCATAGTCCTCTATGGGCTCCCAAATATCACTTTGCAAATTCCAAAAGAACTGTCTTAGCGAAACACTCCTTCAGGGGAAAGCTGTAATTCGTTGAGATGATTTGACAGAACACCAATATGTTTCTCACAAAGCTTCTTTCTCTTTGTTATCGGAAGATATTTGCTTTGGCCCTATTGTCTTCAAAGGGATCTGAAATATCTGTTCTCGGATTCCACAGAACTAAGGCTAGCAAAGAGATCCAGGACATACAGATGTAACTCGGTGAGTGGATGTCACACATCACAAAGCAGTTTCTCAGAAAGCTTCTTTCCAGTTTTTGTCTGAGGATATTTTCTATTTCACCGTAGACCTCTATGGGCTTCCAAATATCACTTTGCGAATTCCACAAAACAGGCTTAGCGAGCGGCTCCTTGAGGGGAAAGCTGTAACTCTGTGAGATGAATTAACAGAACACTAAGCAGTTTCTCAGAAAGCTTCTTTCGAGTTTTCGTCTGAGGATATTTCGTTTTTCACCATAGCCCTCTATGGGCTTCCAAATATCACTTTGTAAATTCCAAAACAACTGTCTTAGTGAAAGACTTCATGAGGGGAAAGCTGTAACTCTGTGAGATGTTTTCACAGAACACAAGGAAGTTTCTCACAGCTTCTTTCTCTTTGTTATCGGAGGGTATGTCCTTTGGCCGTATAGCCTTCAATGGGATCCGAAATATCTGTTCTCAGATTCCACAGAAATCAGGCTAGCAAAGAGATCCAAGAAATACACATGTAACTCTGTGAGTGGAAGTCACACATCACAAAGCAATTTCTCAGAAAGCTCTTTTCATTTTTTCTCTGAGGATAATTTCTTTTTCACCGCAGCCTTATTTGGGCTTCCAAATATCACTTTCCGAATTCCATATGAACAGGCTTAGCGAGCGGCTTATTCAGTGGAAAGTTTTAACTCTGTGAGATGAATTAACAGAACACTAAGCAGTTTCTCAGAAAGCTTCTTTCCAGATTTCAACTGAGGATATTTCCTTTTTCCCCATAGACCTCTATGGGCTTCCAAATATCACTTTACAAATTCCACAAGAACTGTCTCAGCGTAAGGTTTCTTGAGGGGAAAGCTGTAACTCTGTGAGATGATTTTACAGAACACAAAGAAGTTTCTCAGAAAGCTTCTTTTCTTTGTTATGGGAGGATATTACCTTTCGCCCTAAAGTCTTCATAGGGATCCGAAATGTCTGTTCTCAGTTTCCACAGAAATAAGTCTAGGAAAGAGATCCACGAAATACTGATGTAACTCTATGAGTGGAAGTCACACATCACAAAGCAGTTTCTCAGAAAGCTTCTTTCTATTTGTTATGGGAGGATATTTCCTTTGGCCCTATAGTCCTCAAAGGGTTCCGAAATATCTGTTCTCAGATTCCCCAGACATAAGGCTAGCAAAGGGATCCACGAAATACAGATGTATATCTGTGAGTGGAAATTACACATCACAAAGCAGTTTCTCAGAAAGGTTCTTTCCAGTTTTTCTCTGAGGATATTTTCTTTTTCACCATAGGCCTCTAAGGGCTTCCAAATATCACCTTGCGAATTCCACAAGAACAGGCTTAGCGAGCGGCTTCTTGAAGGGAAAGCTTTAACTATGTGAGATGAATTAACAGAACACTAAGCAGTTTCTCAGAAAGCTCCTTTCGAGTTTTAATCTGAGGATATTTCCTTTTTCACCAGAGCCCTCTATGGGTTTCTAAACATCACTTTGGAAATTACACATGAAGAGTCTTAGTGAAAGACTTCTTTAGAGGAAAGCAGTAAGTCTTTGAGATGATTTCACAGAACACAAAGAAGTTTCTCAGAAAGCTTTTTCTCTTTGTTATCGGAGGATATTTCCATTGGCCCTATAGTCTTCAAAGGGATCCGAAATATCTGTTGTCAGATTCCACAGAAATAAGGCCAGCAAAGCGATCCACGAAATACAGATATAACTCTGTGAGTGGAAGTCACACATCACAAAGCAGTTTCTTAGAAAGCTTCTTTCCAGTTTTTCTCTGAGGATATTTTCTTTTTCGTGATAGCCCTCTATGGGCTTCCAAATATCACTTTGCGAATTCCACAAGAACAGGCTTAGCGAGCGGCTTCTTGAGGGGAAAGTTGTAATACTGTGAGATGAATTAACAGAACACTAAGCAGTTTCTCAGAAAGTTTCTTTCCAGATTTCATCTGAGGATATTTCCTTTTTCACGGTAGCCCTCTATGGGCTTCCAAATATCACTTTCAAATTCCACAAGAACTGTCTTAGTGAAAGGCTTCTTGAAGGGAAAGCTGTAACTCTCTGAGATGGTTTCACAGAACACAAAGAAGTTTCTCAGAAAGCTCTTTCTCTTTGTTATCGGAGGATATTGCCTTTGGCCCTACAGTCTTCAAAGGGAACCGAAATATATGTCCTCAAATTCAACAGAACTACGTCTAGCCAAGAGATCCATGAATTACAGATGTAAGTCTTTTAGTGGAAGTCACACATCACAAAGCAGTTTCTCAGAAAGCTTCTTTCCAGTTTTTCTCTGAGGATATTTGCTTTTTCACCATAGCCCTCTATGGGCTTCCATATATCACTTTGCGAATTCCACAAGAACAGGCATAGTGAACGGCTTCTTGAGGGGAAAGCTGTAACTCTGTGAGATGAATTAACAGAACACTAAGCAGTTTCTCAGAAAGCTTCTTTCCAGATTTCGTCTGAGGATATTTACTTTTTCAGCATAGCCCTCTATGGACTTCAAATATCACTTTGCAAATTTCACAAGAACTGTCTTAGCGAAAGGCTTCTTGAGGGGAAAGCTGTAACTCTGTGAGATGGTTTCACAGAACACAAAAATGTTTCTCAGAAAGGTTTTTTCTCTTTCTTATCAGAGTATATTTCCTTTGGCCCTATAGTCTTCAAAGGGATCCCAAATATCTGTTCTCAGATTCCACAGAACTAAGGCTAGCCCAGAGATCCACGAAATACATATGTAACTCTGTGAGTGGAAGTCACACATCACAAAGCAGTTTCTCAGAAAGTTTCTTTCCATCTTTTCTCCGAGGATATTTTCTTTTTCACCATAGACCTCTAGGGGCTTCCAAATATCACTTTGCGAATGCCACAAGAACAGGCTTAGCGAAAGGTTTCTTGAGGTGAATGCTGTAACTCTGTGAGGTGATTTCACAGAACACAGAGAAGTATCTCAGAAAGCTTCTTTCTCTTTGTTATCGGAGGATATTTTCTTTGGACCTATAATCTTCAAAGGGATCCGAAATATGTGTCCTCAGATTCCAAAGAAATAAGGCTAGCAAAGAAATCCACGAAATACAGATGTAACTCTGTGAGTGGAAGTCACACCCTGCAAAGCCGTTTCTCAGAAACCTTCTTTCCAGTTTTTCTCTGTGGATATATTCTTTTTCACCGTAGCCCTCTAGGGGCTTCCAAATATCACTTTGCGAATTCCACAAGAACAGGCTTAGCGAGCGGCTTCTTGAGGGGAAAGCTGTAACTGGGTGAGATGAATTAACACAACAGTAAGCAGATTCTCAGAAAGCTTCTTTCCAGATTTCATCTGAGGATATTTCCTTTTTCACCCTAGCCCTCTATGGGCTTCCCAATATCACTTTGCCAATTCCACAAGAACTGTCTTAGCGAAAGGCTTCTTGAGGGGAAAGCTGTAACTCTGTATGATGATTTCACAGAACTCAAAGAAGTATCTCCGAAAGCTTCTTTCTCTTTGTTATCAGAGGATATTTCCTTTGGCCCTATAGTCTACAAAGGTATCCGAATCATCTGTTCTCAGATTCCACAGAAATAAGGCTAGCAAAGAGCTCCACGAAATACAGATGGAACTCTGTGAGTGGAAGTCACACATCACAAAGCAGATTCTCAGAAAGCTTCTTTCCAGTTTTTCTCTGAGGATATTTGCTTTTTCACCATAACCCTCTATGGGCTTCCAAATATCACTTTGCGAATTCCACTAGAACAGGCTAGCGAGCGGCTTCTTGAGAGGAAAGATGTAACTCGGTGAGATGAACTAACGGAAAACTAAGCAGTTTCTCAGAAAGCATCTTTTGACTTTTCTTCTGAGGATATATCGTTTTTCACCATAGCCCACTATGGGCTTCCAAATATCACTTTACAAATTCCATAAGAACTGTCTTAGGGAAAGACTTCTTGAGGGGAAACCTGTAACTCTATGAGGTGATTTCACTGAACACAAAGGATTTCTCAGAAAGCTTCTTTCTCTTTGTCATCGGAGGATATTTCCTTTGGTCTATACTCTTCAAAGGGATCCGAAATATCTGTTCTCAGATTCCACAGAAATAAGGATAGCAAGGAGAACCACCAAATACAGATGTAAATCTGTGAGTGGAAGTCACACATCACAAAGCAGTTTTTCGGAAAGCTTCGTTCCATTTATTCTTTGAGGATATTTTCTTTTTCACCATAGACCTCTATGGGCTTCCTAATATCACTTTGCGAATTAAACAAGAAGAGGCTTAGTGGGCGGCTTCTTGAGGGGAAAGGTGTACCTCTGTGAGATGAATTAACAGAACCCTAAACAGTTTCTCAGAAAGCTTCTTTCCAGATTTCGTCTGAGGATATTTACTTTTTCAGCATAGCCCTCTATGGGCTTCCAATATCACTTTGCCAATTCCACAAGAACTGTCTTAGCGAAAGGCTTCTTGAGGGGAAAGCTGTAACTCTGCGATATGGTTTCACAGAACACAAAAAAGTTTCTCAGAAAGCTTTTTTCTCTTTGTTATCGGAGGATATTTCCTTTGGCCCTATAGACTTCAAAGGGATCCGAAATATCTGTTCTCGGATTCCACAGAACTAAGGCTAGCCAAGAGATCCACGAAATACATATGTAATTCTGTGAGTGAAGTCACACATCACAAAACAGTTTCTAAGAAAGTTTCTTTCAAGTTTTTAGCGGAGGATATTTTCTTTTTCACCATAGACCTCTAGGGGCTTCCAAATATCACTTTGCGAATTCCACAAGAACAGGCTTAGCGAGCGGCTTCTTGAGGGGAAATCTGTAACTCTGTGAGATGAATTAACAGAACACTAAGCAGTTTCTCAGAAATCTTCTTTCCAGATTTCATCTGAGGATATTTCCTTTTTCACCATAGCCCTCTATGGGCTTCCAAATATCACTTGCAAATTCCACAAGAACTGTCTTAGCGAAAGGCTTCTTGCGGGGAAAGCCGTAACTCTGTGAGATGATTTCACAGAACACAAAGAAGTTTCTCAGAAAGCTTCTTTCTCTTTGTTATCGGAGGATATTTCCTTTGGCCCTATAGTCTTCAAAGGGATCCGAAATATCTGTCCTCAGATTCCAAAGGAATAAGGCTAGCAAAGAGATCCACGAAATACACATGTAACTCTGTGAGTGGAAGTCACACATCGCAAAGCGGTTTCTCAGAAACCTTCTTTCCAGTTTTTCTCTGTGGATATTTTCTTTTTCACCGTAGCCCTCTAGGGGCTTCCAAATATCACTTTGCGAATTCCACAAGAACAGGCTTAGCGAGCGGCTTCTTGAGGGGAAAGCTGTAACTCTGTGAGATGATTGCACTGAACACAAAGAATTTCTCAGAAAGCTTCTTTCTCTTTGTCATCGGAGGATATTTCCTTTGGACCTATACTTTTCAAAGGGATCCGAAATATCTGTTCTCAGATTCCACAGAAATAAGGCTAGCAAAGAGATCCACGAAATACAGATGTAAATCTGTGAGTGGAAGTCACACATCACAAAGCAGTTTCTCAGAAACCTTCTTTCCAGTTTTTCTCTGTGGATATTTTCTTTTTCACCGTAGCCCTCTAGGGGCTTCCAAATATCACTTTGTGAATGCCACAAGAACAGGCTTATCGAGCGGCTTTTGAGGGGAAAGCTGTAACTCGGTGATATGAATTAACAGAACACTAAGCAGTTTCTCAGAAAGCTTCTTTCAGGATGTCATCTGAGGATATTTCCTTTTTCACCATAGCCCTCTATGGGCTTCCAAATATCACTTGCAAATTCCACAAGAACTGTCTTAGCGAAAGTCTATTGAGGGGAAAGCTGTAACTCTGTGAGATGATTTCACAGAACACAAAGAAGCTTCTCAGAAAGCTTCTTTCTCTTTGTTATCGGAGAATATTTCCTTTGGCCCTATAGTCTTCAAAGGGTTCCAAAATCTCTGTTCTCATATTCCACAGAAATAAGGCTGGCTAAGAGATCAACGCAATACAGATGTAACTCTAGAGTGGAAGTGACACATCACAAAGCAGTTCCTCAGAAAGCTTCTTTCCAGTTTTTCTCTGAGGATATTTTCTTTTTCACCATAGCCCTCTAGGGGTTCCAAATATCACTTTTCGAATTCCACAAGAAGAGGCATAAATAGCGGCTTCTGGAGGGGAGAGCTGTAACTTTGTGAGATGAATTAACAGAACACTAAGCAGTTTCTCAGAAAGCTTCTTTCCAGATTTCATCTGAGGATATTTCCTTTTTCACCATATCCCTCTAAGGGCTTCCAAATATCTCTTTTAAATTTCACAAGAACTGTCTTATTGAAAGGCTTCTTGAGGGGAAAGCTGTGACTCTCTGAGATGGTTTCACAGAACACAAAGAAGTTTCTCAGAAAGCTTCTTTCTCTTTGTTATCGGAAGATATTTCCTTTGGCGCTATAGTCTTCAAAGGGATCCAAAATATCTGTCCTCAGTTTCAACAGAACTAAGTGTAGCAAAGAGATCCGTGAAGTACAGATATAAGTCTGTGAGTGGAAGTCGCACATCACAAAGCAGTTTCTGAGAAAGCTTCTCTCCAGTTATTCTCTAAGGATATTTTCTTTTTCATGATAGCTTTCTATGGGCTTCCAAAAATCACTTTGCGAATTCCAGAAGAACAGGCTTGGCCAGCGGCTTCTTCAGGGGAAAGCTATAACTCTGTGAGATGAAGTAACAGAACACTAAGCAGTTTCTCAGAAAGCTTCTTTCCAGATTTCATCTGAGGATATTTCCTTTTTCACCATAGCCCTCTATGGGCTTCCAAATAGCACTTTGCGAATTTCACTAGAACAGACTTAGCGAGCGGCTTCTAGAGAGGAAAGCTGTAACTCGGTGAGATGAATTTAAAGAAAACTAAGCAGTTTCTCAGAAAGCATCTTTCGAGTTTTCATCTGAGGATATTTCGTTTTTCACCACAGCCCTCTATGGGCTTCCAAATATCACTTTGCAAATTCCACAAGAACTGTCTTAGCGAAAGGCTTCTTGAGGGGAAACCTGTAACTCCGTGAGATGAATTCACAGAACACAAAGAATTTCTCTGAGAGCTTCTTTCTCTTTGTCATCGGAGGATATTTCCTTTGGCCCTATACTCTTCAAAGGGATCCGAAATATCTGCTCTCCGATTACACAGAAATAGGGCTAGCCAAGAGATCCACGAAATACAGATGTAACTCTGTGAGTGGAAGTCACACATCACAAAGCTGTCTCTCAGAAATTTTCTTTCTAGTTTTTCTCGGAGGATATTTTCTTTTTCACCATAGTCGTCTATGGGCTTCCAAATATCACTTTGCGAATTCCACAAGAACAGGCTTAGCGAGCGGCTTCTTGAGGGGGATGTTTTAACTCAGTGAGATGAATTAACAGAACACCAAGCAGTTTCTCAGAAAGCTTCTTTCCAGATTTCATCTGAGGATATTTCCTTTTTCACCATAGCCCTCTATGGGCTTCCAAATATCAGTTTGCGAATTACACAAGAACTGTCTTAGCGAAAGGCTTCTTGAGGGGAGAGCTGTAACTCTGTGAGATGATTTCACAGAACACAAAGAAGTTTCTCAGAAAGCTTCTTTCTCTTTGTTATCGGGGGACATATCCTTTGGCCCTGTGGTCTTCAAAGGAATCCAAAATATCTGTACTCAGATTCCACAGAAATAAGGCTAGCACAGAGATCCATGAAAGACAGAATTAACTCACTGTGTGGAAGTCACACATCACAAAGAAGTTTCTCAGAAAGCATCTTTCCAGTTTTTCTCTGAGAATATTTTATTTTTCAACCTAGTCCTCTCTGGGCTTTCAAATATGACTTGGCGAATTTCACAATAACAGGCTTAGGAAGCGGCTTCTTGAGGGGAAAGCTGTAATTCTGTGAGATGAATTAACAGAACACTAAGCAGTTTCTCAGAAAGCTTCTTTCCAGATTTCATATGAGGATATTTCCTATTTCACCCTAGCCCTCTATGGGCTTCCAAATATCACTTTGTAAATTCCACAAGAACTGTCTCAGCAAAAGGCTTCTTGAGGGGAAAGCTGTAACTCTGTGAGATGATTTCACAGAACACAAAGAAGTTTCTCAGAATGCTTCTTTTTCTTTGTAATCGGAGGATATTTCCTTTGGCCCTGTAGTCTTCAAAGGGATCCGAAATATCCGTTCTCAGATTCCACAGAAATAAGGCTAGCAAAGACATCCACGAAATACAGATGTAACTCTGTGAGTGGAAGTCACACATCACAAAGCAGTTTCTCAGAAAGCTTCTTTCTTTTTTTTCTCTGAGGATATTTTCTTTTACACAATAGCCCACTGTGTTCTTCTAAATATCATTTTGCGAATTCCACAAGAACAGGCTTAGCGAGTGGCTTCTTGAGTGGAAAGCTGTAACTCTGTCATATGAATTAACAGAAAACTAAGCACTTTCTCAGAAAGCTTCTCTCCGGATTTCACCTGAGAATATTTTCTTTTTCACCATAGTCCTCTATGGGCTTCCAAATATCACTTTGCGAATTCCACAAGAACAGGCTTAGCGAGCGGCTTCTTGAGGGGGAAGTTGTAACTCGGTGAGATGAATTAACAGAACACCAACCAGTTTCTCAGAAAGCTTCTTTCCAGATTTCATCTGAGAATATTTTCTTTTTCAACGTAGCCCTCTATGGGCTTCCAAATATCACTTTGCGAATTCCACAAGAACAGGCTTACATAGCGTCTTCTTGAGGGGAAAGCTGTAACTCTGTGAGATGAATTCACAGAACACTAAGCAGTTTCTCAGAATGCTTCTTTCCAGATTTCATCTGAGGCTATTTCCTTTTTCACCATAGCCCTCTATGGGCTTCCAAATATCACTTTGCAATTTCCACAAGAACTGTCTTAGCGAAAGTCTTCTTTAGGAGAAAGCTGTATCTCTGTGTGATGATTTCACAGAACACAAAGAAGTATCTCAGAAAGCTTCTTTCTCTTTGTTATCAGAGGATATTTTCTTGGGCCCTATAGTGTTCAAAGGGATCCGAAATATCTGTCCTCAGATTCCACAGAAATAAGGCTAGCAAAGAGATCCACGAAATACAGATGTAACTCTGTGAGTGGAAGGCACACATCACAAAGCAGTTTCTCAGAAAGTTTCTTTCCAGTATTTCTCTGGGGATATTTTCTTTTTCACCATAGCCCTCTATTATCTTCCAAATATCACTTTGCGAATTCCACGAGAACAGGCTTAGCGAGCGGCTTCTTGAGGGGAAAGCTGTAACTCTGTGAGATGAATTAACAGAACACTAAGCAGTTTCTCAGAAAGCATCTCTCCAGATTTCATCTCAGGATATTTTTTTTCACCATAGCCCTCTATGGGCTTCCAAATATCACTTTGAGAATTTCATTAGAACAGGCTTAGCGAGCGGCTTCTTGAGGGGAAAGCTGTATCTCGGTGAGACGTATTAACAGAAAACTAAGCAGTTTCTCAGAAAGCATCTTTCGAGTGTTCATCTGAGGATTTTTCGTTTTTTACCATAGCCCTCTGTGGGCTTCCAAATATCACTTTGCCAATTCCACAAGAACTCTCTTAGCGAAAGGCTTCTTGAGGGGAAAGCAGTAACTCTGTGAAATGATTTAACAGAACACAAAGACTTTCTCAGAAAGCTTCTTTCCCTTTGTCATCATAGGATATTTCCTTTGGCCCTATAGTCTTCAAAGGGATCCGAAATATCTGTTCACAGATACCACAGAAATAAGGCTAGCAAAGAGATCCACGAAATACAGATGTAACACTGTGCGTGAAAGTCACACTTCACAAAGCAGTTTCCCAGAAAGCTTCTATCCAGATTTTATCTGAGGATATTTTCTTTTTCAACATAGTCCTCTATGGGCTTCCAAATATCACTTTAGGAATTCCACAAGAACAGGCTTAGCGAGCGGTTCCTTGAGAGGAAAGCTGTAATTCTCTGAGATGAATTAACGGAACACTAAGCAGTTTCTCAGAAAGCTTCTTTCCAGATTTCATCTGAGGATATTTCCTTTTTCACCATAACCCTCTATGGGCTTCCAAATATCACTTTGCAAATTCCATAAGAACTGTCTCAGTGAAAGGCTTCTTGAGGGGAAGCTGTAACACTGTGAGATGATTTCACAGAACACAAAGAAGTTTCTCAGAAAGCTTCTTTTTCTTTGTAATCGGAGGATATTTCCTTTGGCCCTATAGTCTTCAAAGGGATCCGAAATATCCGATCTCAGATTCCACAGAAATAAGGCTAGCAAAGACATCCACGAAATACACATGTAACTCTGTGAGTGGAAGTCACACATCACAATGCAATTTTTCACAAATCTTCATTCCAGTTTTTCTCTGAGGATATTTTCTCTTTCACCGTAGCCCTCTATGGGCTTCCAAATATCACTTTGCGAATTCCACAACAACAGGCTTAGTGAGCAGCTTCTTGAGGGCAAGCTGTAACACTCTGAGATGAATTATCAGAACACTAAGCAGTTTCTCAGAAAACTTCCTTCCAGATTTCATCTGGGGATATTTCCTTTTTCACCATAGCCCTCTATGGGTTTCCAAATATCACTTTGCAAATTCCACAAGAACTGTCTTAGCGAAAGGCTTCTTGAGGGGAATGCCGTAACTCTGTGAGATGATTTCACAGAACACAAAAAAGTTTCTCAGAAAGCTTTTTTCTCTTTGTTATCAGAGGATATTCCTTTTCCTCCTATAGCCTTCAAAGGGATCCGAAATATCTGTTCTGAGATTCCACAGAAATAAGGCTAGCAAAGAGATCCACGAAATACAGATATAACTCTGTGAGATGAATTAACAGAACACTAAGCAGTTTCCCAGAAAGCTTCCTTCCAGATTTCCTCTGAGGATATTTTCTTTTTCACCATAGTCCTGTAAGGGCTACCAAATATCACATTGCGGATTCCACAAGAACAGGCTTAGTGAGCGGCTTCTTGAGGGGAAAGCTGTAACTCTGTGAGATGATTTCACAGAACACAATGAAGTTTTTCAGAGAGCTTCTTTCTCTTTTTTATCTGAGGATATTTCCTTTGGCCCTATAGTCTTCAAAGGGATCAGAAATATATGTTCTCAGATTCCACAGAAATAAGGCTAGCAAAGAGATTAACGAAATACAGATGGAACTCTGTGAGTGGAAGTCACACATCACAAAGCAGTGTCTCAGAAACCTTCTTTCCAGTTTTTCTCTGAGGATATTTTCTTTTTCACCATAGTCCTCTATGGTTTTCCAAATATCACTTTTGGAATTCCATAAAAACAGGCTTAGTGAGAGGCTTCTTCAGGAGAAAGCTGTAACTCTGTGAGATGAATTCAGAGAACACTAAGCCGTCTCTCAGAAACCTTCTTTACAAATTTCATCTGAGGATATTTCCTTTTTCACCATACCCCTCTACGGGCTTCCAAATATCATTTTGAAAATTCCTCAAGAACTGTCTTAGCGAAAGGCTTCTTGAGGGGATAGTTGTAACTCTGTGAGATGATTTCACAGAACACAAAGAAGATTCTCAGAAAGCTTCTTTCTCTTTCTTATCGGAGGATATTTCCTTTGGCCCTATAATCTTCAAAGGGATCCGAAATAACTCTTCTCAGATTCCACAGAAATAAGGCTATCAAAGAGATCCACGAAATACAGATATAACTCTGTGAGAGGAAGTCACACATCACAAAGCATGTTCTCAGAATGCTTCTTTCCCGTTTTGCTCTGAGGATATTTTCCTTTTCAACATAGTCCTCTGTGGGCTTCCAAATGACCCTTTGCGAATTCCACAAGAAGAGGCTTAGCCAGCGGCTTCTAGAGGGAAAATCTGTAACTCCATGAGATGAATTAACAGAACACTAAGCAGTTTCTCAGAAAGCTTCTTTCGAGTTTTCAGCTGAGGTTATTTCCTTTTTCACCGTTGCCCTGTATGGTCTTCCAAATATCACTTTTCAAGTTCGACAAGAACTATCTTAGCGAAAAGCTTCTTGAGGAGAAAGCTGTAACCCTGTGAGATGATTTCACACAACACACAGAAGTTTCTCAGAAAGCTTTTTCTCTTTGTTATCGGAGGATATTTCCTTTGGTCCTATAGTCTTCAACGGGATCCGAAATATCTGTCCTCAGACTGCACAGAAATAAGTCTAGCAAAGATATCCACGAAATACAGATGGAACGCTGTGAGTGGAAGTCACACATCACAAAGCAGTTTCTCACAAAGCTTCTTTCCAGATTCTCTCTGAGGATATTTTCTTTTTCACCATAGCCTTCTGGGGGCTTCCAAATATCACTTTGCGAATTCCACAAAAAGAGGCTTAGCGAAAGGCTTCTTCAGGGGAAAGCTGTAACTCTGCGAGATGATTTCACAGAACACAAAGAAGTTTCTCAGAAAGCTTCTTTCTCTTTGTTATCGGAGGATATTTCCTTTGTCCCTATAGACTTCAGAGGGATCCGAAATATCTGTTCTCAGATTCCACAGAAATAAGGCTACCAAAGAGATCCAGGAAATACAGATGTAACTTTGTGAGTGGAAGTCACACATCACAAAGCAGTTTCTCAGAAAGCTTCTTTCCGGTTTTTCTCTGATGATATTTCCTTTTTCACCATGGCCCTCTATGGGCTTCCAAATATCACTTTGCAAATTCCACAAGAACTGTCTTACCGAAAGGCTTCTAGAAGGGAAAGCTGTAACTCTGTGAGATGATTTCACAGAACACAAGAAGTTTCTCAGAAAGCTTCTTTCTCTTTGTTTTCGGAGGATATTTCCTTTGGACCTATGGTCTTCAAAGGGAACCGAAATACCTGTTCTCAGATTCCATAGAAATAATGCTAGCAAAAAGATCCAGGGAATACAGATGTAACTCTTTGAGTGGAAGTCACACATCACAAAGCAGTTTCTCAGAAAGATTCTTTCCACTTTTTCTGTGAGGATATTTTCTTTTTCACTGTGACCCTCCATGGGCTTCCAAATATTACATTGCGAATTACACAAGAACAGGCTTAGCAAGCGTCTTCTTCAGGGGAAAGCTGAAATTCTGTGACACGAATTAACAGAACACTAAGCAGTTTCTCAGAATGCTTCTTTCCAGAATTCATCTGAGGATATTTCCTTTTTCACCATAGCCCTGTATGGGCTTTCAAATAACACTTTGCAAATTCCACAAGAACTGTCTTAGCGAAAGGCTTCTTGAGGCGAAAGCTGTAACTCTGTGAGATGATTTCACAGAACACAAAGAAGTTTCTCAGAAAGCTTCTTTCCAGATTTCATCTGAGGATATTTCGTTTTTCACCATGGCCCTCTATGGGCTTCCAAATATCACTTTGCATATTCCACAAGAACTGTCTTAGCGAAAGGCTTTTTCAGGGGAAAGCTGTAACTCTGTGAGATGATTTCACAGAACAAAAGAAGTTTCTCAGAAAGCTTCTTTCTCTTTGTTATCGGAGGATATTTCCTTTGGCCCCATAGTCTTCAAAGGGATCCGAAGTATCTGTTCTGAGATTCCACAGAAATAAAGCTAGCAAAGAGATCCACGAAATACAGATGTAACTCACTGAATGGAAGTCACACATCACAAAGCAGTTTCTCAGAAGGTTTCTTTCCAGTTTTTCTCTCAGGATATTTTATTTTCCACCTTAGCCCTCTATGGGCCTCCAAATATCACTTTGCGAATTCCACAAGAAAAGGCTTAGCGAGCGGCTTCTTGAGGAGAAAGCTGTAACTCTGTGAGATGAATTAACAGAACACAAAGCAGTTTCTCACAAAGCTTCTTTCGAGTTTTCATCTGAGGATACTTCCATTCTCACCTTAGCCCTCTATGGGCTTCCAAATATCACGTTGCAAATCCCAGAAGAACTGTCTTAGCGCAAGGCTTCTTGACTGGAAAGCTGTAACTCTCTGAGATGATTTCACAGAACACAAAGAAGTTTCTCAGAAAGCTTCTTTCTCTTTGTTATCGGAGGATATTTCCTTTGGCCCTATAGTCTTCAAAGGATCCGAAATATCTGTTCTCAGATTCCACAGAAATAAGGCTAGCAAAGAGATCCACGAAATACAGATGTAACTCTATGAGTGGAAGTCACACATCACAAAGTAGTTTCTCAGAAAGCTTCTTTCCAGTTTTTCTCTGAGGATATATTATTTTTCACCTTAGCCCTTTATGGGCTTCCAAATATCACTTTGCTTATTCCACAAGAAAAGGCTTAGAGAGCGGCTTCTTGAGGGGAAAGCTGTAACTCTGTGAGATGAATTAACACACCACTAAGCAGTTTCTCAGAAAGCTTCTTTCCAGATTTCATCTGAGGACATTTCCTTTTTGAACAGAACCCTCTATGGGCTTCCAAATATCACTTTGCAAATTCCACAAGAACTGTCTTAGCGAAAGGCTTCTTGAGGGGAAAGCTGTAACT
>NC_037676.1:44072776-44152062 GCF_003255815.1 Theropithecus gelada | reverse complement strand
AAAAAAAAAAAAAAAAAAAAAAAAAAAAAAAAAGTGGAGAGGAAGACAGGGCGTGGTGATTCATGCCTATAATTCCAGCACTTTGGGAGGCCAAAGCGGGCAGATCTCTTGAGGCTAGGAGTTCGAGACCAACTGGGGCAACACAGTGAAACCTTTATCTACTAAAACTACAAAAAATTACCTGGGCATGGCAGCACATGCGTGTAATCCCCCACTCGGGAAGCTGAGGCACAAGAATCACTTGAACCTGAGAGGCAGAGGTTGCAGTGAGCCAAGATGGTGCCACTGCACTCTAGCCTGGGCAACAGCGTGAGACTCTGTCTCAGAAAAAAAAAAGAAAGGCTGGGACACAGTGACTCATGCCTGTAATTCCAGCACTTTGGGAGGCAGAGGCAGGAGGATTCCTTTGAGGCCAGTAGTTCAAGACCAGCCTGGGCAACATACTGAGACACCGTCTCTATAAAACAATTAAAAATTAGCTAGGCGTGGTGGTGCATGCCTGTAGTCCCAGGTACTGGGGAGGCTGAGGTGGAATGATCCCTTGAGCTTAGCACTTCGAGGCTGTAGTGAGCTATGATCACGCCACTACACTCCAGCCTCGGCAACAGAGCAACACCCATCTCTTAAATATTATTTATTATAAGACTTTTGATTGGGTTAGACCTCACCAGTTAGAGATGCTCCTTTAGTTATCTGAGGCTGCTGAGTGGGGTAGTCCCAGACCTGGATGCTAGTTTGAAGAAAGCAAGTCTCAGTGCTGGAAGGGGTCATTCAAGGTCATCCCTGAGCTTCTGCTGAGCCAGGTGCCATGGGTGGGCTAGGTGGGACAGGAGACAGGTCAGCATCTAGGGTCCTTCAAGGGACCATGTCCTTGAGAAGGGGTAGGATGCCTCCAATGCAGTCGTCCACTGCATGGTGTGGCTGAGACCGCTACAGAGGACACGAGAAGACCTGCCAGGGTTGGGGGTGGGGGAGGAGCAACGCCTCCATCCCGAAAGTCACCCCCAAATAGGGCCAAGAAAGATCAGAGAGACAGCAAAACTCTAATACCACCCTCTGCAAACCCCACCTACAGTAACCCCTCACCTCCTGTCTCCTATTCTCTCTCTTTTTTTTTTTTCTTTTTTTTTTGAGACGGAGTCTTGCTCTGTCACCCAGGCTGGAGTGCAGTGGCCGGATCTCAGCTCACTGCAAGCTCCGCCTCCCGGGTTTACGCCATTCTCCTGCCTCAGCCTCCCAAATAGCTGGGACTACAGGCGCCCACCACCTTGCCCAGCTAATTTTTTTGTATTTTTTAGTAGAGACAGGGTTTAACCGTGTTCGCCAGGATGGTCTCGATCTCCTGACCTCGTGATCCGCCCGTCTCAGCCTCCCAAAGTGCTGGGATTACAGGCTTGAGCCACCGCGCCCGGCCATCTGTCTCCTCTTCTCAAACTGGCCTATGCCTAAGGGCCAACCCAGAGACACTTCCACACTGGCCCCTATCACATGAGACACGCTGGAAGATGGGAACGGCCAACCCTCCAGACACACACACATCCAGGCTCCTATCCCCAGAGTGCATGTTCTCATCCTACTGCATCTCGGAGGCTGGCAGGGTGAAGCCCCCAGCAGGTCAGGTAGGTCTGACGTGTCTCAGCCTGAACTCATGACTCCAAACCACCTTCATCCCTTCGTCCCAACCCAGAAGGAAGAGATCCAGGGAGGAAGGCACACATCGGGCTGCAGGCCAACACACTGACCCTGAGCCTGGCCTCCCTAGCAGGAGGCTGAGGAACAGGAGGGTTGGGATGAGCCCCATTAGGCATGTGTGAAGTCTCTGGGACATGGGATGATGCCAGCCGCTGGGATGCAGAAAAGTTGGAGGCAGGGGACAGAGTCTCATTCAGAAGAATTTGTACATAATCCAGGCCAGGTGTTGTGGCTCACGCCTGTAATCTCAGCATTTTGGAAGGCCCAGGTGGGTGGATCACTTGAGGTCAGGAGTTCAAGACCAGCCTGGCCAACATGGTGAAACCCCATCTCTACTAAAAATACAAAAATTACCCGTATGTGGTAGCACAGGCCTGTAATCCCAGCTGCTTGGGAGGCTGAGGTGGGAGGATTGCTTGAACCCAGGAGGTGGAGGTTGCAGTGAGCCTACATCGTGCCACTGCACATCAGCCTGGGTGACAAAGCGAGACTCCATCTCAAAAAAAAAAAAAAAAAAAGATTTTAGCTGCGCGTGCTGGCACATGCCTGCAAATGCCAGCTACTCGAGAGGCTGAGGCACGAGAATCGCTTGAACTCGGGAGGCAGAGGTTGCAGTGAGCCGCCAGCAACTGTGTCTCAAATAAATAAATAAATAAGAATTTGTTTGGAATCTGGGTGAGGCAGAGGAAAATGAAAGAAACCAGAAAAGCGAAGATAAACAGATTTTCAGGATGGGGTGGAGGATGGAGAATTCAATGGAGCTGAGCACAGCAAGGAGGAGAATGTCGGGCTGAAGGCCTGAGCTTGCTGGGGAGATGTCCTTGATGTCCACACTGGGCATAGAAGACTGATTGATGCCAGTGGTTGGGGCCTCAAAGAGCCCAGGGACAGGCTGGTCAGAGATAGCTGGAGGTAGAAAGAAAGGGCGTGGAGGCACGGAAGATGGGGCCATCACCCAGGAAAAGGGAGCCATGGATAGGGGAAATGTATGCAGAAATCGCCAGTCTCACTCTAGGAGGCAGGTCCTGACAGATCTCCTTAGCAGGGGACCAATGCCTAGGACCTTGGGGAGATGGATGGGGATGGGAGAAGCAGCAGATGGTCTGTTACTCAATGAGGTTGGACACACAGGAGATGTTGGGGGGTCTTGGGGTGGAGAGTGATTCCATGGAAGCCTCTGGATTGGACAGGGAGATGCTGGTGTGAGGTTTTTCCACAGTCCAAGAGAGGCTAGTAAAAGAAAAGCAGGTTCTGCTATCAGGCTGGTTGCAGTGGCTCACATCTGTAATCTCAGCCCTTTGGGAGGCCCAGGCGGGAGGATCATGTGAGGACAGGCATTCGAGACCAGCCTGGGCAAGATGGTGAAACCCTGTCTTTACAATAAAAACACAAAAAATTTAGCTGAGTATGGTGGTGTGCACCTGTAGTCCCAGCTACATGGGATGATGCCAGCTGCTGGGATGCAGAAAAGTTGGAGGCAGGGGACAGAGTCTCATTCAGAAGAATTTGTACATAATCCAGGCCAGGTGTTGTGACTCACGCCTGTAATCTCAGCATTTTGGGAGGCCCAGGTGGGTGGATCACTTGAGGTCAGGAGTTCAAGACCAGCCTGGCCAACATGGTGAAACCCTGTCTCTACTAAAAATACAAAAATTACCCGTATGTGGTAGCACAGGCCTGTAATTCCCAGCTACTTGGGAGGCTGAGGTGGGAGGAGGCTGAGGCCAGAGGATCACTTGAGCCCAGGAGTTCAAGACCAGCCTGGGCTGGTCAAGACCCCATCTCTAAAAACATTTAAAAAGTTAGCCAGGCATGGTGGTATATGCCTGTAGTTCTAGCTACTTCGTTGGCTGAGGCAGGAGGATCTGTTGAGCCCAGGAATTTGAGGCTGCACTGAGCTATGACTGTGCCACTTCACTCCAGTATGGATGACAGAGCGAGACCCTGTCTCTAAAAATAAATAAGCCAGGCACAGTGGCTCATGCCTGTGATCTCAGTACTTTGGAAGGCCAAGGCAGGAGGATCACGTGAGCCCAGGAGTTGGAGACCAGGCTGGGCAACAGAGAGAGACCCCATCTCTACCAAAAATTTAAGAAATTATCTGGGCATGATGGTACACACCTGTAGCCTCAGCTACTCAGGAGGCTGAGGTGGGAGGATCACTTGAGCCCAGGTCAAGGCTACAGTGAGTTATGATCACACCATGGCACTCCAGCCTAGGCAAAAAGCGAGACTCTCTCTAGATAAATAAAAAACTATTTTTTTCTTTTTCTTTTTTTTTTTTTTTTGAGACGGAGTCTCGCTCTGTCACCCAGGCTGGAGTGCAGTGGCTGGATCTCAGCTCACTGCAAGCTCCACCTCCCGGGTTTACACCATTCTCCTGCCTCAGCCTCCCGAGTAGCTGGGACTACAGGAGCCTGCCACCTTGCCCGGCTAGTTTTTTGTATTTTTTTTTAGTAGAGACAGGGTTTCACCGTGTTAGCCAGGATGGTCTCTATCTCCTGACCTCGTGATCTGCCTGTCTCAGCCTCCCAAAGTGCTGGGATTACAGGCTTGAGCCACCGCGCCCGGCCAAAAACTATTTTTTTCACATTTGAATGGACTCCTGGGAATCCAAGCTTGGAAATGAGAAGGCCAAAGCCCTTGCCTCTGCCTCCTCCCAGCCCTGGCCTGTCTCTCCTCTGTCTCCCTGGGTTTCAGTCCCAGCTCCAGTGCCTAGTGACCATGTGACCTGAAGATCATTCCCTTTCCTCTAAGAGCCCCCACTTCCTTATCTGAACACTGAGGAAATGACTGGCCTCATGTGGTTGCCCCAGCTCAGTTGGGGCCCTCAGAAGGTCGAGTCATTGTTTTTCAGGAGCTGATGAGATCATGGCACGTGTGCCATTGACCTCCGTCCTTCCTGCTTCCCCACCTTTGACTCTCAGCCTGTCCTCTCCTCCTCTGGACGACCTCTGGGACATCCTGTCCTGTTCCCGTGTTCATTGTTTCTGCAGCAGATGAGCGGGATGCCGGGGATGCTGGGACATGAAAGGCCCCTGGTCTCTGCCGGTAGGCTCCGAGGCAGGTGGTTCAGACCCTTTCACCTCGGGCCCCTGCTGGCTGGCCCCACACGTGCCCCTTTCAGCCCCAGCCCTGCTTGGTGGAGAAAGCAGATAAGGCAGGAAATGTGGCCCCAATTCTAGGAAGCTCAGAGTCCCAGGAGGCAGAAGACATGCCTCTTGCCCGCTCACTGACACCTACTATTTGCTGGGGCCTGGGAGTGGCATAGACACCTCTGAGTGGAGCCAGCTTTCACCCTCCCAGGGTGCAGCATGAGCTCTAACATCCAGGCCAGGCCAGGTGCCTGGAAAGAGGATGCCAAACTCCATGCAGCCTGTGCAGATTAAACACCAGCCCCAGCCCTGTGAAGGGTGGGTCAGCTCTGCCTGGAGGATGGAAAGGCTTCCTGGAGGAAGCCCTTGAAGGAAGTAGGTGGAACAGAAACTTGCTGTTCTCCTCTCTGGAAGTCTGAGGCTGCCTTTTCTTTTCTTTTCTTTTTTTCCTTTTTCCTTCTTTTTTTTTTTTTTTTTTTTCCCAGAGTCTCACTCTGTCTCCCAGGCTAGAGTGCTGGAGTTCAGTGGCACAATCTCGGCTCACTGAAACCTCTGTTTCCCAGTTCAAGCAATTCTCCTGCCTCAGCCTCCCAAGTAGCTGGGACTATAGGTGCACACCACCACACCTGGCTAATTTGTATATTTTTATTAGAGACAGGGTTTCGCCAAGTTGACCAGGCTGGTCTCGAACTCCTGACCTCAGGTGATCCACCTGCCTCAGCCTCCCAAAGTCCTGGGATTACAGGTGTGAGCCACCGTGCCCAGCCTGCCCTGCCCCTTTCTGTCTCTGTCTCGGGCCACTTCAGGTCTGAGCAGGGCAGTTCTGCTCAGCTTCACTGACCAGGTGAATGTTGCTCACACTGCCATCCAGACCCTTTGCCTTCCTCTAGATTATTTTTTAAAATTATTTTTATTTTTTTCTTGGAGATAGTCTCACTCTGTCACCTAGGCTTGAGTACATTGGCACGATCATGGCTCACTGCAGCCTTGACCTCTGGGGATAAAGTGATCCTCCCACCTCAGCCTCCTGAGTAGCTTAGGACTACAGGCACATGCCACCACACCCAGGTAATTTTTTTTTTGTAGAGACAGGGTCTTGCCATGTTACCCGGGCTGGTCTCAAACTCCTGGGCTCAAGCAATCCTCTGGCCTCAGCCTTCCAAAATGCTGGGATTGCAGGCTGGGCCTGCCTTCCTCTAGAGGGCAATGGGTACCATAGCTCACACCTGTAATCCCAGCACTTAAGAGAGGCCAAGGAAGAAGGATCACTTGAGGCCAGGAGTTTGAAACCAGCCTGGGCAACACAGAGAGACTCTGTCTCTACAAAAATAAATAAATTAAATTAAATTTTTAAAAAGAGACTTAACCTCACTGATGGGGCCTGAGCCTGCGTCATGACTCACCTCTGCTTCCCAGCAACCTCCTTCCTGATCCCCAAATCAGAATTCAGGAGGCCTAGGATGTAGTATTTGGCAATCTGTACAATTTCAGCAGTCACAGGAAACAAACACAGGCTGAACCTCAGGCCCAGACTACCCTGTCCCCTGAGGGTCTCCCCCAAAACCTTCACCTTGGCAGTATCCCCATCTCTGGGGGGCTGGAATCGGAGGGTCTGGGGACCCATGAGGGAAGGATTTGGTCTATCTTCCCCTGGAGAGAGCCTCTACATGCCCAGAGAGTTGCCAAGGGAAACAAGGGCAGAGGCAGGAGGAGAGAGGTCCGGTGGTGTGAGACACATGGAGAGTCAGAAGCCCTGGGATGGGAGTGGGGTCCATCTGTGTGGGGAAGTAGATGGGGGACCCATGGTTAGGGGAGGTCTTGTGTGAAGGAGCTGGTGGGGAGGGTCTGTGTCCAGCAAAGCCCATCCAGTGGCCTCCAACCTCATAAGGTCCAGGGGATGGCCACACAGTTGGTCACCCATCATGATCCAGAAGTGTCGGGTTGCCATAGCAGCCAGGAAGCATGCATGCTCAAGCAGCTGAGGCCGGGGCCGGGCGTGGTGGCTCACACCTGTAATCCCAATACTTTGGGAGGCTGAGGCAGGCAGATCACTTGAACTCAGGAGTTCGAGACCAGCCCCATCTCTACCAAAAATACAGAAAACTGGCTGGGCTTGATGGCCCATGCCTGTAGTTCCAGCTACTTGTGATGCTGAGGTGGGAGGGTCGCTTGAGCCTGGGAAGCAGAAGTTGCAGGGAGCCGTGATTGCACCACTGCACTCCAGCCTGGATGACATGCAAGACACTGTCTCAAAAATAAAATAAATGATGTCCGGGCGTGGTGGTTCACGCCTGTAATACCAGCACTCTAGGAGGCCGAGGCAGGTGGATCACCCGAGGTCAGGAGTTCGAGACCAGCCTGACCAGTATGGTGAAACCCCATCTCTACTAAAAATACAAAAATTAGCCAGGTATGGTGGCGGGTGCCTGTAGTCCCAGCTACATGGGAGGGTGAGACAGGAGAATTGCTTGAACCTGGGAGGCGGAGGTTGCAGTGAGTCAAGATTTCACCACTGCACTCCAGCCTGGGCAACAGAGTGAGAATCTGTCTCAGAAAAAATAAATAAATAAATAAATAAAAATAAATAAAATAATTAAGGCCGGGCCCGGTGGCTCATGCCTGTAATCCCAGCACTTTGGGAGGCTAAGGCGGGTGGATCCCCCGAGATCAGGAGTTTGAGACCAGCCTGGCCAACATGGTGAAACCCCGTCTCCACTAAAAATACAAAAATTAGCGGGGTGTGGTGGCAGGTGTCTGTAATCCCAGGTACTTGGGATGCTGAGGCAGGAGAATCGCTTGAACCTGGGAGGCAGAGGTTGCAATGAGCCGAGATCACGCCACTGCACTCCAGCCTGGGCAACAAGAGCGAAACTCCTCAAAAAACTAAACTAAAAACAAAACAAAAAACAAAACAAAATAAACAAATGAATAAATAAATAAATAAATATTAAAATTAAATAAAATGTAGCCTAGACTGAGAGCAGAGCCCTGAGAATCAGGGCCCAGTCCCTTCCCCACAGGTTACTACCACAGACACACCTTGCCAGCCCTTCAACCTGAGAAAAACCTCGAAATGCCCCACACTTTTTCTACTGGTCCCCAGGCTGAGGAAAGGGCGGGGCACAAGGGAAGTGGAGAAGCTTGTTATCCTGGAAACAAAGGGATGACAAGGGGTGGAGGCTGGGTTAGTTCTAGGCTAGAGGGATAAGAGTAACTGCAGGTGGAACCTGGAGGGCCGGGCAGGATGTGAACTTGGTGGGGAAGGAGGGTTTCCACACCAGTGTGTCCTGGCCACAGAAGTGGATGAGGCAAGATTTGTTTTGTTGAATTTTGTTTTGTTTTGAGACAAACTCTTGCTTTGTTAACCAGGCTGGAGTGCAGTGATGCAATCACAGCTCACTGCAGCCTCAAACTCCTGTACTCAAGCAATACTCCCACCTCAGCCTCCCAACTAGCTGGGACTTATAGGTGCATGGCACTATGGCCAGTTAATTTAATTATTATTTATTTTTTCTTTCTTTCTTTCTTTTTTTTTTTTGAGACAGAGTCTCATTCTGTCGCCCAGGCTGGATTGCCGTGACACAATTTCAGCTCACTGTAACCTCTGCCTCCCAGGTTCAAGCGATTCTCCTGCCTCAGCCTCTCTAGTAGCTGCGATTACAGGCACCCACCACCATGCCCCGCTAATTTTTGTATTTTTAGTAGAGACAGGGTTTAACCATGTCGGCCAGGCTGGTCACAAACTCCTGACCTGAGGTGATCCACCCTCCTTGGCCTCCCAAAGTGCTGGGATTACAGGCGTGAGCTACTGCGCCCGGCCTAAAATTATTATTATCATTTTTTAGAAAGAGGGTCTCATGGCTGGGCGCAGTGGCTCACGCCTGTAACCTCAGCACTTTGGGAGGCCAAAACAGGTGGATTATTTAAGGTCAGGAGTTTGACACCAGCCTGGCCAACATGGTGAAACCCCGTCTCTCTACTAAAAATACAAAAACATTAGCTGGGCATGGTGGCACACACCTGTAATCTCAGCTACTCGGGAGGTGGAGGCACGAGAATCGCTTGAACCCGGGAGGTGGAGGTTGCAATGAGCCAAGATCATGCCACTGCATTCCAGCCTGGGCGACAGAGCGAGGCTCCGTCTAAAAAACAAAACAAAACAAAAAAACAACCACCAAAAAAAAAAAATAGAGAGAGTGAGATGGGGTCTCACTATATTGCCCAGGCTGGTCTTGAATTCCTGGGCTCAAGCAATTCTCCCTACCTTGGCCTCCGGAAATGTCAGGATTACAGACATGAGCTATCATGCGCGGTGGAGAAGTTGTTTTCACTAGAAACTAACCGTCGCGTGGAAGCAGTGTCACCAGTGCCCACTTTATGCTCAGGAGACCCTTTAGTGTTTAAGAATCCATCGGCTAATCTCGGCTCCCCATGGCTAATGTCGTAGGGTTGCTGGGAGGAGCGGCAGGGCCCGCGGTCAGGGTCTCAGGGGGCTCACATAGGGAGGTCTCTCTGTTCCCGGCCATGGTCCGGAGCCCCTCTAGCAGCTCCTCTACCACCCGCATTAGGCCGTAGGGGACTCTCCAGCCAGAGGCCAAGGGCGACGCGGCCTTAACGCCGGTCTGTGTCTGGCGGCGCCATCTGGAGGTCAGGGCCAAGACAACACAGGCTGTTCAAGTCCCCTGGCTTCACCGCGGCCGCCACGCCCAGCTACCCCGCCCCGCTGGCGTCCCCAGCTGGCCTACTACAGGTCTTACCCGCGCTTGGTGCCTCCCGACCCAGGCTTCTGTACATCTGCACCCACCAGACTGGGAAGGTGGCCAGACTAGACCGAGGGCAGAGGCGGGAGAGACTCCGCCCCCGAGGCCCCGCACCCTTCTGACAGCGGATGAGGCTGACGTCACTGGATTGGGCAGGTGTCCAGGTGTCCTCTCTCCAGCTGCATCTCCCCTCCTCGACCCAAGGGGAGTCCTCAGTCTCCCAGGCCAGAGCCTCCAATGCCCCAAGGTGCCTTCGGTGATCTCCCCGCAGTGCAGCCTCCGGGGCACTCCCCACCCCAATAAAACTCATCTCCGGTTAAAATATCTATTCCGGCAGGGCGCAGTGGCTCTTGCCTGTAATTCCAGCACTTTGGGAGGCCGAGGAGGTCAGATCACTCGAGGTCCGGAGTTCGATCCCAGCCTGGTCAACATGGTGAAACCCCGTCTCTACTAAAAATATAAAAATTAGCCGGGAGTGGTGGTGCGCGCCTGTAATCCCAGCTACTCTGGAACTGAGGCAGGAGAATCGCTTGAACTTGGGAGGCGGAGGTTGCAGTGAGCCAAGATTGCACCACTGCACGCCAGCCTAGGCAACAGAGTGAGACTCCATCTCAAAAAAAAAAAAAGGATTCCCAGGCCCCACCTCAGTTTCTGACTTTAAGGCCAAAAATCTGGTTTTTGTTCTGTTTTGTCTTCTCTGGTTTGAGACAGGCTCTCGCTCTGTTGCCCAGGCTGGAGTGCAGCCGCACGATCATGGTTCACTGCAGCCTCAAACTCCTGGGCTCAAGCAATCCTCCACCTCAGCCTCCTGAGTATCTGGGACCACAGGCACATACCACCAGCTACTTTTTTGTTTGTTTGTTTTGTAGAGAATGGTGTCTGGCTATGTAGCCCAGGCTGGTCTCAAACTCCTGGGCTCAAGCGATCCTGCCACCTTGGACTCCCAAAGTGCTAGGATTACAGGCATGAACCACCATACCCAGTCGGAATCTGTGTTTTGTTTTTGTTTTTGTTTTTTTCAGATGGAGTCTCACTCTGCTGCCCAGGCTGGAGTGCAGTGGGTAGATCTCGGCTCACTGCAACCTCTGCCTCACAGGTTCAAGCGATTCTCCTGCCTCAGCCTCCCAGGTAGCTGGGATTAGAGGCACCTGCCATCATGCCCAGCTAATTTTTGTATTTTTGTAGAGAAGGAGATTCACCATGTTGGCCAGGCTGGTCTTGAACTCCTGACCTCAGGTGATCCACCCACCTTGGCCTCCCAAAGTGCTGGGATTACAGGCATGAGCCACTGTGCGCGGCCTGGAATCTGTGTGTGTGTGTGTGTTTTGTTTTGTTTTGTTTTTGTTTTTGTTTTTTTGAGACAGAGTCTGGCTCTGTCACCAGGCTGGAGTGCAGTGGCGCGATCTCTGCTCACTACCACCTCTGCCTGCTGGGTTCAAGCGATTCTCCTGCCTCAGCCTCCCAAGTAGCTGGGACTATAGGTGTGTGCCACCACTCCTGGTTAATTTTTTTTTTTTTTTTTTTTTGAGATGGAGTCTCACTCTGTCACCCAGGCTGGAGTGCAGTGGCATGATGTCGGCTCACTGCAAGCTCCACCTCCCAGGTTCACGCCATTCTCCTGCCTCAGCTTCCAGAGTAGCTGGGACTACAGGTGTGTGCCACCACGCCCAGCTAATTTCTTGTATTTTTAGTAGAGATGGGGTTTCACCATGTTAGCCAGGATGGTCTCGATCTCCTGAACTTGTGATCCACCCGCCTCGGTCTCCCAAAGTGCTGGGATTACAAGCGTGAGCCACCACGCTCAGCCAATTTTTGTATTTTCTTAGAGAAGACAAGGTTTTGCTATGTTGGCCAGGCTGGTCTCAAACTCCTGACCTCAAGTAATCCGCCCACCTCAGCCTCCCAAAGTGCTGGGACAACTGGCATGAGCCACCACACCCAACCAACCATTTCTTTAATAATATATTTAGGAGAAGATCTATTAACTTGTGTGCTGGCTCACTAGGTGCCAGGCCCTGTGCAAGGCAGTTCACATTCTTACCAAACAATGGAACAAATATTCTATTTTCCACATAAGGAAAGTGTGATTCAGACAGGTTAATTCACTTGCTCAAGGTCACACAGCCAGGAAGAGCAGAATTTGAACCAGGTCTGTCTGAGCCCAAAGGCTGGGCTGGTTCTGTCTCCGGCAACTGCTAGTTAGCACCTCCCAGGGACTTACCTTCTTTCTGCAGGTTAACTCAGCACTCTCTGAAGCCTGAGGAGGTACAGGATAGGGTTTGTTTGTTATTTTTATTTTTTGAAGACAGAGTCTGATTATATCACCCAGGCTGGAGTTCAGTGGCATGATCTCAGCTCACTGCAACCTCCACCTCCCGGGTTCAAGCAATTCTCCTGCCTCAGCCTCCCGAGTAGCTGGGATTACAGGTACAGCTAATTTTACTTATTTATTTATTTTTTTGAGACGGAGTCTCACTCTGTCGCCCAGGCTGGAGTGCAGTGGTATAGTCTCGGCTCACTGCAACCTCTGCCTCCTGGTTTCAAGCGATTATCCTGCCTCAGCCTCCCGAGTAACTGGGACTATAGGCGTGTGCCACCACGCCCAGCTAATTTTTGTGTTTTTAGTAGAGATGGGGTTTCTCCATGTTGGTCAGGATGGTCTTGATCTCTTGACCTTGTGGTCCGCCTGCCTCGGCCTCCCAAAGTGCTGGGATTACAGGCATGAGCCACCGCGCCCAGTCAATTTTTGTATTTTTGGTAGAGGGTTTCGTCATGTTGGCCAGGCTGGTCTCGAATTCCTGACGTCAGGTGATCCACCCACCTCAGCCTCCCAAAGTGCTGGGATTACAGGTGTGAGCCACAGTGCCCAGTCATCAAGTCATCATTTTATTTAAGAAGCTTGGGGCTCAGTGAAGGAAAGTGATTTTCAAAAGTCACCAAGTGCCTGCAATCCCAGCCCTTTGGGATGTGGAAGCGGGAGGATTGACCAGGAGGTGGAGGCTACAGTGAGCTATGATTGTGCCACTGTCCTCCTGTCTGGCCAACTGAGCAATACTCCGTCTCAAAAATAAATAAAAAATAAAAATAAGAGTCGCACAGCAAAGTAGTAGCAATATTGAGACTAGGACCAAGGTCTCTTGACTCCAAGTCAAGTGCTCCTCCTACTACTTCCCGCACATAGTATTCTTTATCACTTCCAAAATGACATTCCTAGCCGGGTGCAGTGGTTCACACCTGTAATCCCAGCACTTTGGGAGGCGGAGGCAGGAGGATTGCTTGAGCCCAGGAGTTTGAGACCAGACTGGGCAACATAGCTAGAACCCATCTCCACAAAAAAATTAAAAAAAGAATTGGCCGGGCGCGGTGGCTCAAGCCTGTAATCCCAGCACTTTGGGAGGCCGAGACAGGCGGATCACGAGGTCAGGAGATCAAGACCGTCCTGGCTAACACGGTGAAACCCTATCTCTACTAAAAAATACAAAAAACTAGCCGGGCGAGGTGGCAGGCGCCTGTAGTCCCAGCTACTCCGGAGGCTGAGGCAGGAGAATGGCGTAAACCCGGGAGGTGGAGCTTGCAGTGAGCTGAGATCTGGCCACTGCACTCCAGGCTGGGCGACAGAGCAAGACTCTGCCTCAAATAAAAAAAAAAAAAAAAATTAAAAAAGAATTAGGTGGGCCTGGTGGCATACACCTGTAGTTTCAGCTATTTGGGAAGCTATGGTGGGAGGATCGCTTGAGTCCAGTAGTTGGAGGCTGCAGAGAGCCATGATTGCGCCACTGCACTCCAGCCTGGGCAACAGAGCCAGACCCTTTCTCTAAAAAACAAAAACCATTGGCCAGGTGCAGTGGCTCACGCCTATAATCCTAGCACTTTGGGGGGCCTAGACGGTGGATCACCTGAGGTCAGGAGTGCAAGACCAGCCTGGACAACACGGTGAGACCCTGTCTGTACTAAAAATACAAAAGTTAGCTGGGTGTGGCCGGGCGCAGTGGCTCACTGCTGTAATCCCAGAACTTTGGGAGGCCGAGGCAGGCGGATCACGAGGTCAGGAGATCAAGACCATCCTGGCTAACATGGTGAAACCCCTTCTCTACTAAAAATACAAAAAAAAAAAAAAAAATTAGCTAGGCATGGTGGCACGTGCCTGTAATCCCAGCTACTCGGGAGGCTGAAGCAGGAGAATGGCGTGAACCTGGGAGGCGGAGCTTGCCGTGAGCAGAGATTGTGCCACTGCACTACAGCCTGGGCAATAGAGCGAGACTCCGTCTCAAAAAAAAGGCGGGTGTGATGGCAGGCACCTATAATCCCAGCTACTCCAGAGGTTGAGGCAGAAGAATCACTTGAACCCCGGGGACAGAGGTTGCAATGAGCCGAGATCATACCACTGCACTCCAGCCTTGGCAACAGAGTGAAACTCCATCTCAAAAAAACACAAAAAAGATTGTCATCAAGAGGCATCTTCCTTCTGCCCACCCGTTTCCTTCCTCTCCCACAAGTCTGCCTGTCCCTGCTCAGCCAAGCCCAGACAGGGCTCCAGATCTGGGGAAGGAGAGAGCTATGGGATGTGCCTTGGTTGCTGGCTGAACCCACCTTCTTTAATTTCCCTCCCACTTGCAAAAGCTGAAGAAGCCGAAGAAAAACGAGAGCAGTATTCCTTTCCACAAGCCCACACCGTCAAGCCTGGATGAGCTCCTGGGCCTGTAGCTACTTGCAAGGCTATTTTACCAGTGACCCTCAGAGGCCCATCTTCGTCCTACTCTTCCCTCCCCTCCTCTCACTGAAACCTCAGGTCCCCAGCGATGAGGAGCTCATCTCTAAAGACTCGGAGGGGCTGATCCTGGATGTTAGAAAGCTAGGTAATACTCCAAACCTCAGGACCCATTAAATCTCAGGGCTTCCTGGGACTCAGATCCTGCACCGACACAATTCACCTCCAGAAGAGTTCCTGGCACATAATGGAGACTTGATGAATAATTGGCGATTGAAAGCTCCAGACATGAGCTGCTCTTTATTAGTCTGTTTTGAGGCCCCGCCTGAAAACCTGAAAGCAGGCTTTGACTTTAGGCTTCACTCAGGACTGATTCCCAGTGAAGTCACTTAACTCATGTGTTGAACACCTGCCATGTAACATGTGCAGAATGAAAGCTACATGACCTTTCTTTTTTCCTTCTTTTTTTTTTTTTTCTGAGATGGAGTCTCACTCTGTTGCCCAGGCTGGAGTGCAGTGGTGCAATCTCGCCTCATTGCAACCTCTGCCTCCCAGGTTCAAGTGATTCTCCTGTCTTAGCCTCCCAAGTAGCTGGGATTATAGGCACATGCCACCACACCCAGCAAATTTTTTGTATTTTTAATAGAAACGGGATTTCACCATGTGAAAAAGATGTTTTAAGAGATAGGGTCTTGCTATGTTGCCCAGGCTGGTGTCAAACTCCTGAGCTCGAGCTCCCACCTCAGTCTCCCAAAGTGCTGGGATTATAGGCATGAGTCACTGCGCCCGGCCTTGCTGTTGCTTTTGTGAAACAACCCTGCTTTTTCCTGGGGAGCCATCTCTGCACCTTCATGTGGCCTGGCTACTCCGAGAGGGGACCTGAGGCTTCCGGGTCTCCTTTCTTGTTGTCTCCCTCACCCTCCAACCTCCCTCCAAATTGCCACAGCCTCCCTCCAGGTCATTATTCCCACAGTGCCAGGCCAAACCCCTTACCCAGCTCCTAGGCTGCGGCCTTCACCTGGCCCTGCCATGAGCATGGTCCCTGTAGAGCCCCCTGGAGGTGTAGTTTCAGCTCTTGGTGAGGCACCGGCAGCGGGGCTGGAGTACCTTCACAGCGGGTGGATGCGTCTCCCACAGCCCGCATGTGCGTCTGCAGACACATAACCCTCCACAGCCAAGCCCATGGCAAAGCCTTACAGCGCCAGAGAGGCAGGGCGGTGGGCTACCCCTGGGAGCTGGCAGTTTCCAGCAAGGCCTCCTTCGCTGAGCCTTGGACAAGCCCCGTAATCCACCCTAAATACCTTTCTTGTAGGACTGCTAAGGACAGCAGCTGGCGGGAGTGGGTCCTTGGTGAATGGCAGCTGTTACTGTCCTTATAAGGAAAGGTGGAGTTACAAACGGGCATTTAGGCCCCTAGAAGGGGGTGGGACCCAGAGCAGAAACCTGCTGACCACTGTGCTTCCCCCCAAATAGACCCACAGGTGACCCCTACTGGGATTTAGGCTCTCACCTTAGGGGTCTCTCCCTGACCCACCCAAACTCCTCTCATCCCCTCCTACCATCCACAAACACACTCCACACTGACTCAGAACTATCTGATATTTATTTCCCAATATTTTGATAATTTTTTTTACAAATGGAATACATGGAATGAAGGGGCTTATATGGGACCCCAGGTAAGAATGAGGTTGGGATTCTCTGAGGGTCTGGGATTCCCCCCCTAGAGGGGACTTTGGGCATCCAGTTTCAGGGACTGGGCCGGGTTGGGTCGAGAGGCAGCGTGGCATCGGACGTGGTGCCGTCTGTGCCTCTCCTGCCTGCGGGACAGCTGGCGCAGCTGTTTCCGAACAGCCCACAGCACCAGGTACACCTCCCACAGCATCTCAGCCTCTGGCGTCTTCAAAGGTGACTGAGTCCTCACTTGGGAGCTGACTGAGGCAGAACTCACTGATGACTGTAAGAGAAAGAGAAGATGTACACATGTAAATAGGTGGGTCTAGGGAGAAACTGTCGTTAGAACGACTCATAGATAAACAGCAAAGGGCTCCCTGATGCCACCTCTCCCATCAGGCCAGCTCAGACATTACTTCTTCCAGGAAGCCTTCTCAGATTGCATTAGACGTTTGTCATCTCTATCCGTTTTTTGTTTTTTTTTTAATGAGATGCGGTCTTGCTATGTCACCCAGGCTGGTCTCGAACTCCTGGGCTCAAGTGATCTTCCTTCCTTGGCTTTCCAAAGTGTTGGGATTACAGGCGTGAACCATCACACCTGGCCCATCATTTCTATTCTTTTTGTTTTTTGAGATGGAGTCTTGCTCTGTCACCCAGGCTGGAGTACAGGGGCATGATCTCAGCTCACTGCATCCTCCACCTCCTGGGTTTAAACGATTCTCCTGCCTCAGCCTCCCAAGTAGCTGGATTGCAGGTGCCCGCCACCACGCCCAGCTAATTTTTGTATTTTTAGTAGAGACAGGGTTTCACCATGTTGGCCAGGCTGGTCTCGAACTTCTGACCTCAAGTGATCAGCCCGCCTCAGCTTCCCAAAGTGCTGGGATTACAGGCGTGAGCCACCACACCTGGTCTTTTTTTTTTTTTTTTTGGTTTTTTTGAGACAAGGTCTCACTCTGTCATCCAGGCTGGAGTGCAGTGGCATAATCTCAGCTCACTGCAACCTCCACCTCCTAAACTCAAGTGATGCTCCCACCTCAGCCTCCTGAGTAGCTGGGACTATAGTTGTGCACCACCACGCCCGGTTAACTTTTATATATATATACACACACATACACACACACACATATATACACATATATATATTTTGTAAATATATATATAGTAGAGATATACATACATATACATGTGTGTGTATATATATATATATATATATATTTTTTTTTTTTTTTGTAGAGATGGGGTTTTGCCCAGGCTGGTCTTGAACTCCTGAGCTCAAGTGATCTACTTGCCTCAGCCTCCCAAAATGCTGAGATTACAGGTGTGAGTCACCACGCTTGGCCTAAACTGTTTTTTTGTTTTGTTTTGAGATCATTGTAGACTGACTGACATGCAATTAGAAGAAATCATAGGGATCCTATGCACCCTTTACCAAGTTCCCCTCAACAGAAAAATCTTGCAAAACTATACTATGATACAGTCAGGATATTGACATTGATCCAATCTACTGATCTTACATAAATTTCCCCAGTTTTACTTGTACTCACTGGTGCGTGTGTCTGTGTGTGTGTATAATTTTACCAAGTTTTATCCAGTGTGCAGGTTCATGTATCCGACTACCACAGTCAAGGTACAGAACATTTCCATCAGACAGGAGAAAGCAAAAAACAAAAACAAAACAAAAAAAGATACAGAACATTTGCATCATCCCAAGAGTCCCTCATGTTATCCTTTTATAACTACACTCTTCTCCCCCAATCTCTGCGGCCCCTGGCAACCACTGAGCCACTAATATGTTCGCCATTTCTAGACTTTTGTTATTTCAAGAGTGGTAGATAAGATAAACGGAATCATTCAGTATATAACCTTTTAGGATTGGTTATTTCCACTCAGTATAATTTCCTTGAGGCCAGGCGCCATGGCTCATGCCTGTAATCCCAGCACTTTGGGAGGCCAAGGTGGGTGGATCACCTGAGGTCAGGAGTTCGAGACCAGCCTGGCTAACATGGTGAAACCCCATCTCTACTAAAAATACAAAAAATTAGGCCGGGCGCGGTGGCTCAAGCCTGTAATCCCAGCACTTTGGGAGGCCGAGACGGGTGGATCACGAGGTCGGGAGATCGAGACCATCCTGGCTAACACGGTAAAACCCCGTCTCTACTAAAAAAATACAAAAAACTAGCCGGGCGAGGTGGCGGGCGCCTGTAGTCCCAGCTACTCGGGAGGCTGAGGCAGGAGAATGGCGTGAACCCGGGAGGCGGAGCTTGCAGTGAGCTGAGATCCGGCCACTGCACTCCAGCCTGGGCGACAGAGCAAGACTCCGTCTCAAAAAAAAAAAAAAAAAAATTAGCTGGGTGTGGTGGCCAGGCGTTTGTAGTCCCATCTACTTGGGAGGTTAAGGCAGGAGAATTGCTTGAACCTGGGAGGCGGAGGTTGCAGTGAGCTGAGGTCACGCCACTACATTCCAGCCTGAGCTACAAGAGTGAAACTCCGTCTCAAAACAAACAAAAAAATTTCCCCCAAGATTCACACCCACATTACCACATGTATCAATAGTTTGTCTTTTCTTTTTTTTTTTTTTTTTTTTTTTGAGATGGAGTCTCCCTCTGTCGCCCAGGCTGGAGTGCAGTGGCACAATCTCGGCTCACTGCACACTCCACCTCCTGGGTTCATGCCATTCTCCTGCCTCAGCCTCTCAAGTAGCTGGGACTACAGGCACCTGCCACCACGCCTGGCTAATTTTTTTTTTGCATTTTTTTTAGTAGAGACAGGGTTTCACCCTGTTAGTCAGGATGGACTCAATCTCCTGACCTCGTGATCCACCCGCCTCGGCCTCCCAAAGTGCTGGGATTACAGGTGTGAGCCACCGCACCCGGCTTTTTTTTTTTTTTTTTTTTAAGACAGAGTTTCGCTTTTGTTGCCCAGGCTAGAGTGCAGTGGCATGATCTCAGCTCACTGCAACCTCCGCCTCCCAGGTTCAAGCGATTTTCCTGCATCAGCCTCCCGAGTAGCTGGGATTACAGGCACCCACCACCATACCTAGCTAATTTTTTTGTATTTTTAGTAGATACAGGGTTTCACCATGTTGGCCAGGCTGGTCTTGAACTCCTGACCTCAGGTGATATGCCTGCCTCGGCCTCCCAAAGTGCTGGGATTACAGGCATGAGTCACCACGCCCGGCCCTGTCCTTTCTATCTTTTTAGAATTTTATTTATTTGTGTGTTTGTTTTGTTTGTTTGCAGATACAGCGTCTTACTATGTTGTCTAGCCTGGCCTCGAACCCCTGGGCTCAAGCGATGCTTCCGCCTGGTTTTTCAAAGTGCTAGGATCACAGGTGTGTCGCTGCCCCGGCCAGTTTGTCCCTTCTTATTGCTGAGTAGTATTCTGGGGTTTGAAGATATCACAGCTTAACCATTCACCCGCTGAAGGACATGGGTTGATTTTGGCTACTACAAATCAAGCTGCTATGAATGTCCACATTTAGATTTGTTTTTTTTTTTTTTTTGAGACTGAGTCTCCCTCTGTCACCCAGGCTGGAGTGCAGTAGCGCGATCTCGGCTCACTGCAAGCTCCGCCTCCTGGGTTCACGCCATTCTCCTGCCTCAGCCTCCCGAGTAGCTGGGACTACAGGTGCCCGCCACTGCGCCCTGCTAATTTTTTGTATTTTTAGTAGAGACGGGGTTTCACTGTGTTAGCCAGGATGGTCTCGATCTCCTGACCTCATGATCCGCCTGACCTCATGATCACTCCCAAAGTGTTGGGATTACAGGTGTGAACCACTGTGCCCGGCCTCACATTTAGATTTTTCGTGTGAACATAAGATTTTATTTATCTGGGATAAATGCCCAAGAGTACAACCGTTGGGTCATATGATAACTGCATGGCTAGTTTTATAAGAAATAACCATTCTTGGCCGGGCGCGGTGGCTCAACCCTGTAATCCCAGCACTTTGGGAGGCCGAGGCGGGTGGATCACGAGGTCAGGAGATCGAGACCATCCTGGCTAACATGGTGAAACCCCGTCTCTACTAAAAATACAAAAAACTAGCCGGGCGTGGTGGCGGGCGCCTGTAGTCCCAGCTACTCGGAGGCTGAGGCAGGAGAATGGCATAAACCCGGGAGGTGGAGCTTGCAGTGAGCCGAGATCGCGCCACTGCACTCCAGCCTGGGTGACACAGCAAGACTCCGTCTCAAAAAAAAAAAAAAAAAAAAGAAATAACCATTCTTGGCCAGCCGCTGTGGCTCACGCCTGTAATCCCAGTACTTTGGGAGTCCGAGGCAGGAGGATCACCTGAAATCAAGAGTTCGAGACCAGCCTGGTCCAATATGGTGAAACTCTGTCTCTACTAAAAATACAAAAATTAGCCGGGCGCGGTGGCTCAAGCCTGTAATCCCAGCACTTTGGGAGGCCGAGACGGGTGGATCACGAGGTCAGAAGATCGAGACCATCCTGGCGAACACGGTGAAACCCCGTCTCTACTAAAAAATACAAAAAACTAGCCGGGCGAGATGGCGGGCGCCTGTAGTCCCAGTTACTTGGGAGGCTGAGGCAGGAGAATGGCGTAAACCCGGGAGGCGGAGCTTGCAGTGAGCTGAGATCCGGCCACTGCACTCCAGCCCGGGCGACAGAGCGAGACTCCGTCTCAAAAAAAAAAAAAAAAAAAAAAAATNAAGGAAATATTTTCAGATAAAAACTGGAGAGAAGCTTTCTGAGAAACTGCTTGGTGATGTGTGCCTTCCACTCAGGGAGTTATACCTTTCTTCTCATAAGGCACTGTTTGAACACTGTTCCTGTAAAACTAAATAAGTGATATTTGGAGCACATTGAAGGCTATGGCGAGTAGTGAAATGTCGTCATACAAACCCAAAAGAAGCATTCCAAGAAACTGCTCTCTGATATGTCCATTCATCACACAGAGCTAACGTTTACTCTACATTTCCCAGTTTGGAAAGTCTGTCTTTCAGGATTCCGTGAAGGGATATTAAGTGGCAACTGGAGGCCTGTGGCGAGCAAGGAAATGTCTTACATTGAAAATTGGAGAGAAGGTTTCTGAGCAACTGCTTTGTGATGTGTGTATTCATCTCATAGAGTGAAATCATTCTTTGGATTGAGTAGTTTGAAATCACTGTTTTTGTGGAATCTGAACAAGGACATTTGGGAACGCTCTTTAGAATATGGAGAAAGAAATATCCTCAGGTAAAATCCAGAAGGAAGTTTTCTGTGAAACTCTTATGTGCTGTGTGAATTCCTCTCGTTCAGTTAAGGTTCTCTTTTCATTGAGCAGTTCTCTAACACTGTTTATGTTTAGGGTTCAAAGGGATATTCGGAAATGTTTTGAGACTTATGGTGAAAAAGGAAATATGTTCAGATAGAAACTGGAGAGAAGCTTTAAGAGGAACTGCTTCGTGACGAGTGCATTCCACTCACAGTGTTATACCTCTCTTCTCATACAGCATCGGGGAAACCCTTTTGGAGGAAAAGGTACCAAGAGATAGTCAGGGGTATATTGACGAATATGTTGAAAAGAAAAATAGCCTCAGACTAAAATTGGAAAGAAGCTTTCTGTGAAACTGTTCTGTGATATGTGTATTTTTCTCACATAGATAAAGCTTTCTTTACATTATGCAGGTCGGAAACTCTGTCATGGATGGATCCACGAAGGGACATTCGGGAGCTCATTCAGGAGTATGGTGAAAAAGGAAATATCTTCAGATAAAAACTGGAAAGAAGCTTTCTGTGATCTTCTTTTTGCTATGTTTATTCATCTCACATTGATAAAGCTTTCGTTGCAGTACTCAGCTTGGAAACTCTGTCATGGACGGATCTGTGAAGGGACATTCGGGAGTACATTCAGGCCTATGCTGAAAATGGAAATATATTCAGATAAAAACTGGAGAGAAGCTTTCTGAGAAACTGCTTTGTGATGTGTGCATTCCACGCAGGGAGTTATACCTCTTTTCTCATAAGGCAGTGTTTGAACACTGTTCCTGTAAAACCGAAAAAGTGATATTACAGAGCGCATTGAAGACTTTGGTGAAAAGTGAAATATCCTCAAATAAAACCCAGAAAGAAGCGTTCCAAGAAACTGCTCTCTGATATGTGCATTCATTTCACAGAATTAAAGCTTACTCTACATTGCCCAGTTTGGAAACTCTGTCTTTGAGGAATCTGCAATGGGATGTTACGTGGCTCCTGGAGGCCTGTGGTGAGCAAGGAAATGTCTTCCCTTGAAAATTGAAGAGAAGATTTTTGAGCAGCTGCTTTGTGATGTGTGTAGTGTTCTCATAGAGTTAAATCATTATTTAGAATAAAGAGTTTGAAATCACTGTTTCTGTGGAATCTGAGAAAGGATATTTGGGAACACTCTTTGGAATATTCTGAAAAAGAAATATCCTCGGATAAGAAACAGAAGGAAGCTTCCTGTGAGACTGCTCTGTGTCGTGTGAATTCCACTCACACAGTTCAGCTTGTCTTCTCAATTAGCAGTATTCTAACACTGTATTTAGTCTGCGAATTGATATTCGGGAGCGCTATGAGGCTTATGGTGAAAACGGAAATATCTTCATATAGAAACTGGAGAGAAGTTTTCTGAGGAGCTGCTTGTGACGTGTGCATTCCACTCACCGAATTATACCTTTCTCCTAATAGAGGATTGGGCAATTCTTTTTGGAGAAAAAGCTACCAAAGGGACATTCGGGAGTATAAGACAGCAATGGTGAAAAAGGAAATATCCTCAGACAAAAACTGGAAAGAAGCTTTCTGTGAAACTGCTTTGTGATAAATATGTTTATTCATCTCACATAGATAAAACTTTGCTTATATTACGCAGCTAGGAAACGCTGTCATGTATGCATATGCAAAGGCACATTCGGGAACATATTCAGGCCTGTGGTGAAAAAGGAAATATCTTCAGATAAACACTGGGAAGAAGCTTTCTGTGAATCCACCTTTTGCAATGTTTAATCACCTCACATAGTTAAAGCTTTCTTTACATTGCACAGCTTGGAAACTCCGTCATGGACAGATCCTTGAAGGGATATTCGGAATCACATTCAAGTCTATTGTGAAAAAGGAAATATCATCAGATAAAAGCTAGAAAGAAGCTTTTTGAGAAACTTCGTTGTGATGTGTGCATTCCACTCAGTAAGTTATACCTCTTTTCTCGTAAGGCAGTGTTTGAACACTGTTCCTGTAAAACCAAAAAAGTGATATTTCGGAGCGCATTGAAGACTATAGTGAAAAGTGAAATATCCTCAAATAAAACCCAGAGAGAAGCATTCCAAGAAACTGTCCTCTGATACGTGCATTCATTTCACAGAGTTAAAGTTTACTCTACGTTGCCCAGTGTGGAAACTCTGTCTTTAAAAATCTGTGAAGGGATATTAAGTGGTGCTCGGAAGCGTGTGGTGACCAAGGAATTGTCTTCTGATGAAAACTGGAGAGAAGCTTTCTCAGCAACTGCTTTGTGATGTGTGTATTCATCTCATTTAGATAAACCATTCTTTGGATTGAGCACTTTGAAATCACTGTTTTTGTGGAATCTGAGGAAGGATATTTGGGAACGTTCCTTAGAATATGGAGAAAGAAATATCCTCAGGTAATATCCAGAAGGAAGTTTTCTGTGAAACTGCTCTGTATTGTCTTAACTCCTCTCACTCACTTAAGCCTCTCTTTTCATTGAGCAGTTTTCTAACCCTTTTTATGTTTAGCCTGTGATGGGATATTCATGAGTGCTTTGAGGCTTACCGTGAAAAACGAAATATGTTCAAACCGAAACTAGAGTGAGGCTTTCCGAGGAACTGCTTTATGACGTGTGCATTCCACTTACAGTGTTATACCTCTCTTCTCATACAGCATCGGATAACCCTTTGGAGATAAAGGTACCAACTGGTATTCAGGAGCATGTTGATGACTATGGTGAAAAGAGAAATAGCCTCAGACAAAAACTGGAAAGAAGCTTTCTATGAAACTGCTCTGTGATATTTGTATTCATCTCACATAGATAAAGCTTTCTTTACATTACACAGCTTGGAAACTCTGTCATGGACAGATCCACGAAGGGACATTTCTGAGCACATTCAAGACTCTGGTGAAAAAGGAAATATCTTCAGCTAAATACTGGAAGGAAGTTTTCTGTGAATCTGCTTGTTGCTATGTTTATTCACCTCACATAGATAAAGCTTTCTTTACATTATGTAGCTTGGAGACTCTGTCATGGGTGGATCCACGAAGGATTATTCAGGATCACATTCGGGCCTATGGTGAAAAAGGAAATATTGTCAGATAAAAACTGGAGAGAAGCTTTATGAGAAACTGTTATTTCTCAGGTTACTCTACATTTCCCAGTTTAGAAAGTCTGTCTTTGAGAATTCTGCGAAGTGATATTAAGTGGCGACCGAAGGCCTGTGGCGAGCAAGGAAATGTCTTCTGTTGAAAATTGGAGAGAAGCCTTGCGAGTAACTTATTTGTGATGTTTGTATTCATCTCATAGAGTTAAGTCATTCTTTGAGTTGAGTAGTTTGAAATCACTGTTTCAGTGGAATCTGAGAAAGAACATTTGGGAACACTCCTTAGAATATCCTGAAAAAGAAATGACCTCAGATAGAAACCAGAAGGAAGCTTTCTGTGAAACTGCTCTGTGTCACGTGAATTCCGCTTGCACAATTAAGCTTCCCTTTTCATTCAACAGTATTCTAACACTGTTTTTGTTTAGTCTGCAAAGGAATATTTGGGAGTGCTTTAAGGCTTACAGTAAAAAAGGAAATATCTTCAGATAGAAACTGGAGAGAAGCTTTCTGATGAGCTGCTTTGTGACGTGTGCATTCCACTCACAGAATTGAACCTTTCTTCTCATAGAGGATTGCGGAATCCCTTTTGGAGAAAAAGCTACCAAGGGACATTCGAGAGTATATGGATGGCTATGGTGAAAAAGGAAATATCCTCTGACAAAAACTGGAAAGCAGCTTTCTGTAAAACTGCTTTGTGATAGATGTGTTTATTCATCTCACATAGATAAAACTTTCCTTATATTTCGCAGTTTGGAAACTCCGTCATGGACGTATCTGCAAAGGGACATTCGGGAGCACATTCAGGCCTACGGTGAAAAAGGAGATATATTCAGATACAAACTGGATAGAAGCTTTCTGAGAAACTGTTTTGTGATGTGTGCATTCCACTGAGGGAGTTATACCTCTTTTCTCATAAGGCAGTGTTTGAACGCTGGTCCTGTGAAACCAAAAGTAATATTTTGGAGCGCATGGAAGACTATGGCGAAAAGTGAAATATCCTGAAATAAAACCCAGAAGGAAGCATTGCAAGAAACTGCTCTCTGACATGTGCATTAATTTCAGAGAGTTAAAGTTTACTCTACGTTGCTCAGTTTGGAAACTCTATCTTTGAGGAATCTGCGAAGGGATATTTAGTGGTGCCCGGAGGCCTGTGGTGAGCAAGGAAATGTCTTCCAATGAAAACTGGAAATAACCTTTCTGAGCAACTGCTTTGTGATGTGTGTATTCATCTCATAGAGTTAAACTATTCTTTGTATTGAGCAGTTTGAAATCACTGTTTGTGTGGAATCTGAGGAAGGACATTTAGGAATGCTCTTTACAATATGGAGAAAGAAATATCCTCAGATAAAACCCAGAAGGAAGCTTTCTGTGAAACTGTTATGTGTCGAGTGAATTCTTCGCCCTCGTTAAACTTCTCTTTTCGTTGAGCAGTTTTCTAACACTGTTTATGTTTAGTCTGTGAAGGGATATTCTGGAGCGCTTTGAGGCTTATGTTGAAAATGGAAATATCTTCAGATAGAAACTGGAGAGAAGCGTTCTGAGGAGCTGCTTTGTGACGTGTGCATTCCACTCACAGAGTTATACCTTTTTTCTCATAGAGGATTGGGAAATCCCTTTTGGACAAAAAGCTGCCAAGGGACCTTTACCATATGGAGGGCTACGTTGAAAAAGGAAATATCCTCAGGCAAAAACTGAAAAGAAGCTTCTTCTGTAAATGCTTTTGATAGATATGTTTATTCACCTCACACAGATAAAGTTTTCTTTATATTACACAGTTTGGAAACTCCATCATGGACGGATCCACGAATTGACATTCAGGAGCAAATTCAGGCCTATGGTGAAAAAGGAAATATCTTCACATATAAACCGGAGAAAAACTTTCTGAGAAACTGTTTTGTGATGTTTGCATTCCACTCAGGGAGTTATACCTCCTTTCTAATAAGGAAGTGTTTGAAAACCGTTCTTGTAAAACCGAAAAAGTGATATTTCAGAGCGCACTGAAGACTATGGAGAAAAGTGAAATATCCTCAGATAAAACCCAGAAAGAAGCATTCCAAGAATCTGCTCTCTGATGTGTGCATTGATTTCACAGAGTTAAAGCTTACTCTACATTGCCCAGTCTGGAAACTCTGTCTTTGAGGAATCTGTGAAGGGATATTAAGTGGCGCCCGGAGGCCTGTGGTGAGCAAGGAAATGTCTTTTGTTGATAACTGGAGAGAAGCTTTCTGAGTAACTGCTTTGTGATGTGTGTATTCATCTGATAGAGTTAAATCATTCTTTGGATTGAGCAGCTTGAAATCACTGTTTTTGTGGAATCTGAGGAAGGACATATGGGAACGATCTTTAGAATAAGGAGAAGAAAGTACCTTCAGATAAAAACCAGAAGGAAGCTTTCTGTGAAACTACTATGTGTCACGTGAATTCCTCTTGCTCAGTTAAGCTTCTCTTTTTCTTGAGCAGTTTTCTAACACTGTTTATGTTTAGCTTGCAAAGGGAAATTCAGGAGTGCTTTGAGGCTTAAGGTGAAAAAGGAAATATGGTCAGATAGAAACTGGAGAGAAGTTTTCCGAGGAACAGCTTTGTAAAGTGTGCATTCCACTCACGGTGTTATACCTCTCTTCTCATACAGCATCGGGGAAACCCTTTTGGATAAAACGGTACCAAGGGATATCTGGGAGCATACTGACGCCTATGGTGAAAAGGGAAATAGCCTCAGACAAAAACTGTAAGGAAGCTTTTGGTGAATCTGCTCTGTGATATGTGTATTCACCTCACACAGGTAAAGCTTTCCTTGCATTATGCAGCTTGCAAACTCTGTCATACATGGACCGCGAAAGGACATTCCAGAGCACATTCAGCTCTGTGGTGAAAAAGTAAGTATCCTGTGACAAAAACTGGAAAGAAGCTTTCTGTGAATCTGCTTTTTGCTATGTTTATTCATCTTACATAGAATAAACTTTCCTTATATTATGCACTTTGGAAACTCCGTCACAGGATAACACTGTTTTAGTTTAGTCAGCAAAGGGATACTCGGGAGCGCTTTGAGGCTTATAGTGAAAATGGAAATATCTTCAACTAGAAACTGGAGACAAGCTTTCCGAGGAGCTGCTCTGTGATGTGTGCATTTCACTCACAGAGTTATACTTTTCTTCTCATAGAGGATTGGGGAATCCCTTTTGGAGAAAAAGCTACCAGGGGATGTTCGGTGGTATATGGACGGCTATGGTGAAAAATGAAATATCCTTAGACTAAAACTGGAAAGAAGCTTTCTGTGAAACTGCTTTGTGATAGATATGTTTATTCATCTCACATAGATAAAACTTTCTATTATGCAGTTTTGAAACTCTGTCATGGACAGATTCACGAAGGGACTTTCGGGAGCACATTCAGTCCTATGGTGAAAATGGAAATATCTTCAGATAAAAACTGTAGAGAAGCTTTCTGAGAAACTACATTGTGATGTGGCATTCCACTCAGGGAGTGATACCTCTTTTCTCATAAGGCAGTGTTTGACGCAGTTCCTGTAAAACTGAAAGGGTGAAATTTTGGAACGCAGTGAAGACTATGGTGAAAAGTGAAATATCCTCAAATAAAACCCAGAGAGAAGCGTTCCAAGAAACTGCTTTCTGATATGTGCATTCATTTCAGAGAGTTAAAGTTTACTCTACATTGCCCAGTTTGGAAACACTAAGTGGCGCCCAGAGAAGTGTTGTGAGCAAGGAAGTGTCTTCCATTGAAAACTGGAGAGAAGTTTTCTGAGCAACTACTTTGTGATGTGTGTAGTCATCTCAGAGAGTTAAATCATTCTTTGGAATGAGTAGTTTGAAATCACTGTTTCTGTGGAACCTGAGAAAGGACATTTGGGAATGCTCTTTAGAATATGCTGAAAAAGGACTACTCACAGATAAAAAACCAAAAGGAAACTTTCTGTGAAACTGCTCTGTGTCATCTTAATTCCTCTCGCTCAGCTAAGCCTCTCTTTTCATTGAGCAGTTTTCTAACCCTGTTTATGTTTAGCATGCAAAGGGATATTCGGAAGTGCTTTGAAGTTTACGGTGAAAAAGGAAATCTGTTCAGACCAAAACTGGAGAGAAGCTTTCCAAGGAACTGCTTTGTGACGTGTGCATTCCACTCATAGTGTTATACCTCTCTTCTCATACAGCATCGAGGAAACCATTTCTGTGAAACTCTTCTGTGATATGTGTATTCATCACACATAGATAAAGCTTTCTTTACATTCCATAGCTTGGAAACTCTGTCATGAAGGGAACGCAAAGGGATATTTGGGAGATTCTTGAGGACTATAGTGAAAAAGGAAATATTTTCTGATAAAAACTGGAAAGAAGCTTTCTGTGAATCTGCTTTTTGCTTTGTTTATTCATCTCACATAGATAAAACTTCCTTTATATTTCACCTTTTGGAAACTCCGCCATGTACGGATTCGCGAAGGGATATTCGGGAGCACATTCAGGCTTATGGAGATAAATGAAATATCTTCAGATAAAAACTTTAGAGAAGCTTTCTGAGAATCTGTTTATAATGTGTGAACTCCATTCAGGGAGTTATACCCCTTTTCTCATAAGGCAATGTTTGAACACTCTTCCTGTAAAACAGAAAACGTGATATTTCGGAGCACATTAAAGACTGGGTTAAAAAGTGAAATATCCACAAATAAAACCCAGAAAAAAGCATTCCAAAAAACTGCTCTTTTGTGTCCATTCATTTCTGAGAGTTAAACCTTACTCTTCAATGCACAATTTCGAAACTCTGTCTTTGAGGAATTTGTGAAGCGATATTAAGTGGCACCCGGAGGCTTGTGGTAAGCACAGAAATGTCTTCCGATGAAAACTGGAGAGAAGCTTTCTGAGCAACTGCTTTGTGATGTGTATATTCATCTCATAGAGTTAAATCATTCTTTCGATTGTGCAGTTTGAAATCACTGTTTCTGTGGAATCTGAGGAGGCATATTTGGGAACGATCTTTAGAATATGGAGAAAGAAGTTTTCTCAGATAAAAACAAGAAAGACGCATTCTGTGAAACTGCTATGTGTCGTGTGAATTCTTCTCGCTCATTTAAGCTTCTCTTTTCATTGAGCAGTTTTCTAACACTGTTTATGTTTAGTGTGCGAAGGGATATTCAGGAGCACTTTGAGGCTTACGGTGAGAAAGGAAATTATGTTGAGATAGAAACTGGAGAGAAGTTTTCTGAGGAACTGCTTTCTGAGGTGTGCATTCCACTCACAGGTTTATAGCTTTCTTCTCATAGAGCATCGGGGAAATCCTTTTGGAGAAAAAGGTACCAAGGGATACCGGAGAGCATATTGATGCTTATGGTAAAGGGAAATAGCCTCAGACAAAACTGGAAAGAGGCTTTCTGTGAAACTGCTCTGTACCATGTGTATTCATCTCACATAGATAAAGCTTTCTTTACATTTTGCAGCTTGGAAACTCTGTCATGAACAGAACCACAAAGGGACATTAGGGTGCATATTCTGATCTCTGGTGAAAACGAAAATATCTTCAGATAAAAACGGGAAAGAAGCCTTCTGTGAATCTGCTTTTTGCTATGTTTATTCATCTCACATAGACAAAGCTTTCTTTACATTACGCAGCTTGCAAACTCTGTCATGGATGAATCCGTGAAGGGACATTCGGGAGCACATTCAGGACTATGACGAAAAAGGAAATATCCTCAGATAAAAACTGGAGAGAAGCTTTCTGAGAAACTGTTTTGTGATGTGGACATTCCACTCAGGGAGTTATACCTCTTTTCTCATAAGGCAGTGTTTGAACACTGTTCCTGTAAAACCGAAAAAGTGATATTTTGTAGCGCATTGAAGACCAGGGCAAAAAGTGAAATATCCTCAAATAAAACCCAGAAGGAAGCATTCCAGGAAACTGCTCTCTGATATGTGCATTCATTTCACAGAGTTAAAGCTTACTCTACGTTGCCCAGTTTGGAAACTCTGTCTTTGAGGAAACTATGAAGGGATATTAAGTGGCGCCCGGAGGCCTGTGGTTAGCAAGGAAATGTCTTCCGATGACAACTAGAGAGAAGCTTTCTGAGCAACTGCTTTGGGATGTGTGTATTCATCTCATAGAGGTAAATCGTTCTTTTGATTGAGCAGTTTGAGGTCACTGTTTCTGTGGAACCTGAGAAAGGACATTAGAATATGCTGAAAAAGAAATACCCTCAGTTAAAAACCAGAAGGAAGCTTTCGTTGAAACTTCTCTGTGTCGTGTGAATTCCACTGACACAGTTAAGCTTCTCTTTTCATTGAGTAGTATTCTAACACTTTTTTTTGTTTAGCATGCGAGAGGATATTCCAGAGCATTTTTAGGCTTTCAGTGAAAAAGGAAATATGTTCAGATAGAAACAGGAGAGAAACTTTCCGAGGAACTGCTTTGTGACGTGTGCATTCCACTCACAGTGTTATACCTCTCGTCTCATGCAGCATCAGGGAAACCCATTTGGACAAAAGGTACCAAGGGATATTCGGGAGCATATTGACGAATATGGTGAAAAGGTAAATAGCCTCAGAGAAAAACTGGAAAGAAGCTTTCTGTGAAACTGCTCTCTGCTATGTGTATTCATCTCACATAGATAAACTTTCTTTACATTACACAGCTTGCAAATTCTGTCATGGATGGATCTGTGAAGGGATATTCAGGAGCACATTCAGGACTATGGTGAAAAAGGAAATATCTTCAGATAAAATCTGGAAAGAAGCTTTCTGTGAATCTGCTTTTTGCTATGTTTATTCATCTCACGTAGATAAAGCTTTCTTTACATTACGCAGTTTGGAAACTCCGTCACAGACGGAACCACAAAGGGACATTCGGGAGCACATTCAGGCCTATGGTGAAAAAGAAAATATCTTCAGATAAAAACCAGAGAGAAGCTTTCTAAGAAACTGCTTTGTGATGTGTGCATTCTACTCAGGGAGTTGTACCCCTTTTCTCATAAGGCAGTGTTTGAACACTGTTCCTGTAAAACCGAAAAAGTGATATTTCATGGCGCATTGAAGACTATGATGAAAATTCAACTATCCTCAAATAAAACTCAGAAAGAAGCGTTCCAAGAAACTGCTCTCTGATATGTGCATTCACTTCACAGAGTTAAAGATTACTGTACATTGCCCAGTTTGGAAACTCTGTCTTTGAGGAATCTGTGAAGGCATATTAAGTGGCGCCCAGAGGTCTATGGTGAGTAAGGAAATGTCTTCCGATGAAAACTACAGAGAAGCTTTCGGAGCAACTGCTTTGCAATGTGTGTATTCATCTCATAGAGTTAAACCATTCTTTGGATTTAGCAGTTTGAAGTCACTGTTTCTGTGGAATCTGAGGAAGGACATTTGGGAATGCTCTTTACAATATGGAGAAAGAAATATCCTCAGATAAAAACAAGAAGGACGCTTCCTGTGAAACTGCTATGTGTCGTGTGAATTCCTCTCACTCAGTTAAGCTTCTCTTGTCATTGAGCAGTTTTCTATACTGTTTATGTTTAGCGTGCATAGGAATATTCCGGAGCACTTTGAGGCATACGGTGAAAAAGGAAATATATTCAGACCGAAACTGGCGAGAAGCTTTCCGAGGAACTGCTTTGTGACGTGTGCATTCCAATCAGAGTGTTATAATTCTCTTCTCATACAGCATCGGGAAACCCTTTTGGTGAAAAATGTGCCAAGAGATATTCGGGAGCATATTGACGCCTATGGTGAAAAGGGAAATAGCCTCAGACAAAAACTGGACAGAAGCTTTCTGTGAAACTGATCTGTGATATGTGTATTCATCTCACANAGTTTCTCAGAAAGCTTCTTTCCAGATTTCATCTGAGGATATTTCCTTGTTAAACATAGCCCTCTATAGGCTTCCAAATATCACTTTGCCAATTCCACAAGAACTGTGATTGCGAAAGGCTTCTTGAGGGGAAAGCTGTATCTGTGGGAAATGATTTCACAGAACACAAAGAAGTTTCTCAGAAAGCTTCTTTCTCTTTGTGATCAGAGGATATTTCCTTTGGCCCTATAGACTTCAAAGGGATCTGAAATATCTGTTCTCAGATTCCACAGAAATAAGGCCAGCAAAGAGATCCACGAAATACACATGTAACTCTGTGAGTGGAAGTCACACATCACAGAGCAGTTTCTGAGAAAGCTTCTTTCCAGATTTCATCTAAGGATATTTCCTTTTTCACCATAGCCCTCTATGGGCTTCCAAATATCACTTTGCCAATTCCACAGGAACTGTCTTCTCGAAAGGCTTCTTGAGGGGAAAGCTGTAACTCTGTGAGATGTTTTCACAGAACACAAAGAAGTTTCTCCGAAAGCTTCTTTCTCTTTGTTATCGGAGGATATTTCCTTTGGCCCTATAGTCTTCAAAGGGATCCGAAATATCTGTTCTCAGATTCCACAGAAATAAGGCTAGCAAAGAGATCCATGAAATACAGATATAACTCTGTGAGATGAATTAACAGAACACTAAGCAGTTTCTCAGAAAGCTTCTTTCCAGATTTCATCTGAGGATATTTCCTTTCTCAGCATAGCCCTCTATGGGCTTCCAAATATCACTTTGCCAATTGCACAGGTACTGTCTTAGCGAAAGGCTTCTTGAGGGGAAAGCTGTAACTCTGTGAGATGATTTCACAGAACACAAAGAAGATTCTCAGAAAGCTTCATTCTCTTTGTTATCGGAGGATATTTCCTTTGGCCCTATAGTGTTCAACGGGATCCGAAATATCTGTTCTCAGATTCCACAGAAATAAAGCTAGCAAAGAGATCCACGAAATACAGATGTAACACTGTGAGATGAATCAACAGAACACTAAGCAGTTTCTCAGGAAGCTTCCTTCCAGATTTCATCTGAGGATATTTGCTTTTTCACCGTAGCCCTCTATGGGCTTCCAAATATCACTTTGCCAATTCCACAACAACTGTCTTAGCGAAAGGCGACTTGTGGGGAAAGCAGTAACTCTGTGAGGTGATTTCATAGAACACAAAGAAGTTTCTCAGAAAGTTTCTTTCTCTTTGTTATCGGAGGATATTTCCTTTGGCCCTATAGTCTTCAAAGGGATCCGAATTATCTGTTCTCAGATTCCACAAAAATAAGACTAGCAAAGAGATCCACGAAATACAGATGTAACTCTGTGAGATGAATCAACAGAACACTAAGCAATTTCTCAGAAAGCTTCTTTCCAGATTTTATCTGAGGATATTTCCTTTTTCACCATAGCCCTCTCTGGGCTTCCAAATATCACTTTGCCAATTCCACAAGAACTGTCTTAGCGAAAGGCTTCTTGAGGGGAAAGCTGTGACTCTGTGAGATGATTTCACAGAACACAAAGAAGTTTCTCAGAAAGCTTCTTTCTCTTTGTTATCGGAGGATATTTCCTTTGGACTTATAGTCTTCAAAGGGATCCGAAATATCTGTTTTTAGATTCCACAGAAGTAAGGCTAAAAAAGAGATCCACGAAATACACATGTAACTCGGTGAGTGGAAGTCATACATCACAGAGCAGTTTCGCAGATAGCTTCTTTCCAGATTTCATGTGAGGATATTTCCTTTTTCACCATAGCCCTCTAAAGGCTTCCAAATATCCCTTTGCCAATTCCAAAAGAACTGTCTTAGCGAAAGGCTTCTTGAGGGGAAAGCTTTATCTCTGTGAGATGACTTCACAGGAAACAAAGAAGTTTCTCAGAAAGCTTCCTTCTCTTTGTTATCGGAGGATATTTCCTTTGGCCCTATAGTCTTCAAAGGGATCCGAAATATCTGTTCTCAGATTCCACAGAAATAAGGCTAGCAAAGAGATCCACGAAATACAGATGTAACTCTGTGAGATGAATTAACAGAACACTAAGCAGTTTCTCAGAAAGCTTCTTTCCAGCTTTCATCTGAGGATATTTCCTTTTTCACCAAAGCCCACTATGGGCTTCCAAATATCACTTTGTCAATTCCACAAGATCTTTCTAAGCGAAACGCTTCTTAAGGGGAAAGCTTTAAACCTATGAGATGATATCACAGAATACTAAGAAGTTTCTCAGAAAGCTTCTTTCTCTTTGTGATAGGAGGATATTTCCTTTGGTCCTATAGTCTTCAAAGGGATCCGAAATATCTGTTCTCAGATTCCACAGAACTAAGGCTAGCAAAGAGATCCACGAAATATAGATGTAACTCTGTGAGTGGAAGTCACATATCACAGAGAAGTTTCTCAGTAAGCTTCTTTCCAGATTTCATCTGAGGGATTTCCTTTTTCACCATAGCCCTCTATGGGCTTCCAAATATCTCTTTGTCAATTCCACAAGAAATGTCTTAGCGAAAGGCTTCTAGAGTAGAAAGCTGTAACTCTGTGAGATGATTTCAGCGAACACAAAGAAGTTTCTCAGAAAGCTTCTTTCTCTTTGTTATCGGAGGATATTTCCTTTGGCCCTATAGTCTTCAAAGGGATCCGAAATATCTGTTCTCAGATTCCACAGAAATTAGGCTAGCAAAGAGGTCCACGAAATACAGATGTAACTCTGTGAGATGAATTAACAGAACACTAAGCAGTATCTCAGAAAGCTTCTTTCAGGATTTCATCTGAGGATGTTTCCTTTTTCACCAAAGCCCTCTATGGGCTTCCAAATATCACTTTGTCAATTCCACAAGATCTGTCTTAGCGAAAGGCTTCTTAAGGGGAAAGCTGTAACGCTGTGAGATGATTTCACAGAATACTAAGAACTTTCTCAGAAAGCTTCTTTCTCTTTGTTATCGGAGGATATTTCCTTTGGCCATATAGTCTTCAAAGGGATCTGAAATATCTGTTCTCAGATTCCACAGAAATAAGGCTAGCAAAGAGATCCACGAAATACAGATGTAACTCTGTGAGTGGAAGTCACACATCACAGAGAAGTTTCTCAGAAAGCTTCTTTCCAGATTTCATCTGAGGATATTTCCTTATTCACCATAGCCCGCTATGGGCTTCCAAATATCACTTTTCCAATTCCACAAGAACTGTCTTAGCGAAAGGCTTCCTGATTGGAAAGCTGTAACTCTGTGAGATGATATCACAGAACACAAAGAATTTTCTCAGTAAGCTTCCTTCTCTTTGTTATCAGAGGATATTTCCTTTGACCCTATAGTCTTCAAGGGAATCCGAAATATCTGTTCTCAGATTCCACAGAAATAAGGTGAGCAAAGAGATCCACGAAATACACATGTAACTCTGTGAGTGGAAGTCACACATCACAGAGCAGTTTCTCAGAAAGCTTCTTTCCAGATTTCATCTGAGGATATTTCCTTTTTCACCGTAGCCCTCTATGCGCTTCCAAATGTCACTTTGCCAATTCCACAAGAACTGTCTTAGCGAAAGGCTTCTTGAGGGGAAAGCAATAACTCTGTGAGATGATTTCACAGACCACAAAGAAGTTTCTCAGAAAGCTTCTTTCTCCTTGTTATCGGAGGATATTTACTTTGGCCCTATAGTCTTCAAAGGGATCCGGAATATCTGTTCTCAGATTCCACAGAAATAAGGCCAGCAAAGAAATCAACGAAATACAGATGTAACTCTGTGAGATGAATTAACGGAACAGTAAGCAGTTTCTCAGAAAGCTTCTTTCCGGATTTCATATTTGGATATTTCCTTTTTCACCATGACCCTCTATGGGTTTCCAAATATCACTTTGCCAATTAGACAAGAACTGTCTTAGCTAAAGGCTTCTGGAGGGGAAAGCTGATACTCTGTGAGATGATTTCACAGAACACAAAGAAATTTCTCAGAAAGATTCTTTTTCTTTGTTTTCGGAGGATATTTCCTTTGGCCCTATAGTCTTCAAAGGGATCCGAAATATCTGTTCTCAGATTTCACAGAAAGAAGGCTAGCAAAGAGATCCACGAAATACACATGTAACTCTGTGAGTGGAAGTCACACATCCCAGAGCAGTTTCTCAGAAAGGTTCTTTCCAGATTTCATCTGAGGATATTTCCTTTTTCACCATAGCCCTCTATGGGCTTCCAAATATCACTTAGCCAATTCCACAAAAACTGTCTTAGCGAAATGCTTCTTGAGGGGAAAGCTCTATCTCTTGGATATGATTTCACAGAACACAAAGAAGTTTCTCAGTAAGCTTCTTTCTCTTTGTTATCGGAGGATATTTCCTATGGCCCTATAGTCTACAAAGGGATCCGAAATATCTGTTCTCAGATTCCACAGAAATAAGGCTAGCAAAGAGACCCACGAATTACAGATGTAACTCTGTGAGATGAATTAACTTATCACTGAGCAGTTTCTCAGAAAGCTTCTTTCCAGATTTCATCTGAGGAAATTTCCTTTCTCACCATAGCCCTCTAGGGGCTACCAAATATCACTTTGCCAATTCCACAAGAACTGTCTTAGCGAAAGGCTTCTTGAGGGGAAAGATGTATCTGTGGGAAATGGTTTTACAGAACACAAAGAAGTTTCTCAGAAAGCTTCTTTCTCTTTGTTATCGGAGGATATTTCCCGTGGCCCTNGGATATTTCCTTTTGTCCCATAGTCTACCAAGGGATCCGAAATATCTGTTCTCAGATTTCACAGAAATAAGGCTAGCAAAGAGATCCACGAAAGACAGATGTAACTCTGTGAGTGGAAGTCACACATCACAAAGCAGTTTCTCAGAAAGATTCTTTACAGTTTTTCTCTGAGGATATTTTCTTTTACACCGTAGCCCTCTATGGGCTTCCAACTATCACTTTGCAAATTCCAAAAGAACAGGCTTAGCCAGCGGCCTCTTGAGGGGAAAGCTCTAACTCTCTGAGATGATTTCACAGAACACCAAGAAGTTTCTCACAAAGCTTCTTTCTCTTTGTTATCGGAGGATATTTCCTTTCGCCCCATAGTCTTCCAAGGGATCCGAAATATCTGTTCTCAGATTCCACAGAAATAAGGCTAGCGAAGAGATCCACGAAATACAGATGTCACTCTGTGAGTGGAAGTCACAGATCACAAAGCAATTTCTCAGAAATCTTCTTTCCAGTTTTTCTCTGAGTATATTTTCTTTTTCACCATAGCCCTTTATGGGCTTCCAAATATCACTTTGCCAATTCCAGAAGAACAGGCTTAGCGAGCGGCTTCTTGAGGGGAAAGCTGTAACTCTTAGAGATGAATTAACAGCCACTAGCAGTTTCTCAGAAAGCTTCTTTCCAGATTTCATCTGAGTATATTTGCTTTTTCAACATAGCCCTCTATGGGCTTCCAAATATCACTTTGCCAATTCCACAAGAACTGTCTTAGCGAAAGGCTTCTTGAGGGGAAAGCTGTAACTCTCTGAGATGATTTCAAAGAACACAAAGAAGTTTCTCAGAAAGCTTCTTTCTCTTTGTTATCGGAGGATATTTCCCTTGGCCCTATAGTCTTCCAAGGGATCCGAAATATCTCTTCTCAGACTCCACAGAAAGAAGGCTAGCGAAGAGATACACGAAAGAGAGATGTAACTCTGTGAGTGGAAGTCACACATCACAAAGCAATTTCTCAGAAAGCTTCTTTCCAGATATTCTATTAGGATATTTTCTTTTTCACCGTAGCCCTCTATGGGCTTCCAAATATCACTTTGCGAATTCCACAAGAACAGGCTTAGCTAGCGGCTTCTTGAGGGGAAAGCTGTAACTCTGTGAGATGAATTAACAGAACACTAAGAAGTTTCTCAGAAAGCTTCTTTCCAGATTTCACCTGAGGATATTTCCTTTTTCAACATAGCCCTCTACGGGCTTCCAAATATCACTTTGCGAATTCCACAAGAACAGGCTTAGGGAGCGGCTTCTTGAGGAGAAAGCTGTAACGCTGAGAGATGAATTAACAGAACACTTAGCAGATTCTCAGAAAGGTTCTTTCCAGATTTCATCTGAGGATATTTCCTTTTTCACCATAGCCCTCTATGGGCTTCCAAATATCACTTTGCAAATTCCACAAGAAGAGTCTTAACGAAAGGCTTCTTGAGGGGAAAGCTGTAAATCTGTGATATGATTTCACAAAACACAAAGAAATTTCTCAGAAAGCTTCTTTCTCTTTGTTATCGGAGGATATTTCCTTTGGCCCTGTAGTCGTCAAAGGCATCCGAAATATCTGTTCTGAGATTCCACAGACATAAGGCTAGCAAAGATATGCACGAAACACAGATGTAACTCTGTGAGTGGAAGTCCCACATCACAAAGCCGTTTCTCATAAAGCTTCTTTCCTGTTTTTCTCTGAGGATATTTTCTTTTTCACCATATCCCTCTACGGGCTTCGAAATATCACTTTGCGAAATCCACAATAACAGGTTTAGCGAACGGCCTCTTGAGGGGAAATCTGTAACTCTGTGAGATGAATTAACAGAACACTAAGCAGTTTCTCAGAAAGCTTCCTTCCAGATTTCATCTGAGGATATTTCCTTTTTCACCATAACCCTCTATTGGTTTCCAAATATCACTTTGCCAATTCCACACGAACTGTCTTAGCGTAAGGCTTCTTGAGGGGAAAGCTGTACCTCTGTGAGATGATTTCACAGAACACAAAGAAGTTTCTCAGAAAGCTTCTTTCTCTTTGTTATCAGAGGATATTTCCTTTGGCCCTATAGTCTTCCAAGGGATCTGAAATATCTGTTCTCAGACTCCACAGAAAGAAGGCTAGCGAAGAGATACACGAAAGAGAGATGTAATTCTGTGAGTTGAAATCACACATCACAAAGCAGTTTCTCAGAAAGCTTCGTTCCAGGTTTTCTATTAGGATATTTTCTTTTTTACCGTAGCCCTCTATGGGCTTCCAAATATCACTTTGCGAATTCCACAAGAACAGGCTCAGCGAGCGGCTTCTTGAGGGGAAAGCTGTAACTCTGTGAGATGAATTAACAGAACACTAAGCAGTTTCTCAGAAATCTTCTTTCCAGATTTCACCTGAGGATATTTCCTTTTTCAACATAGATCTCTATGGGCTTCCAAATATCACTTTGCGAATTCCACAAGAACAGGCTTAGGGAGCGGCTTCTTGAGGGGAAAGCTGTAACGCTGGGAGATGAATTAACAGAACACTTAGCAGTTTCTCAGAAAGGTTCTTTCCAGATTTCATCTGAGGATAATTCCTTTTTCACCATAGCCCTCTATGGGCTTCCAAATATCACTTTGCAAATTGCACAAGAACAGTCTTAGCGAAAGGCTTCTTCAGGGGAAAGCTGTAACTCTGTGAGATGATTTCACAAAACACAAAGAAATTTCTCACAAAGCTTCTTTCTCTTTGTTATCGGAGGATATTTCCTTTGGCCCTATAGTCTTCCAAGGCATCCGAAATATCTGTTCTCAGATTCCACAGACATAAGGCTAGCAAAGAGTACCACGAAATACAGATGTAATTCTGTGAGTGGAAGTCCCACATCACAAAGCAGTTTCTCAGAAAGCTTCTTTCCTGTTTTTCTCTGCGGACATTTTCTTTTTCACCATATCCCACTACGGGCTTCCAAATATCACTTTGCGAATTCCACAAGAACAGGCTTAGCGAACGGCCTCTTGAGGGGAAAGCTGTAACTCTGTGAGATGAATTAACAGAACACTAAGCAGTTTCTCAGAAAGCTTCTTTCCAGATTTCATCTGACGATAATTCCTTTTTCACCATAGCCCCCTATGGGTTTCCAAATATCACTTTGCAAATTCCACAGGAACTGTCTTAGCGAAAGGCTTCTTGAGGGGAAAGCTGTAACTCTGTGAGATGACTTCAGAGAACACAAAGAAGTTTCCCAGAAAGCTTCTTTCTCTTTGTTATCGGAGGATATTTCACTTGGCCCTATAGTCTACAAAGGGATCCGAAATATCTGTTCTCAGATTCCACAGAAAGAAGGCTAGCAAAGAGATCCACGAAATACAGATGTAACTCTGTGAGTGGAAGTCACACATCACAAAGCAGTTTCTCAGAAAGCTTCTTTCCATTTTTTCTATGAGGATATTTTCTTCTTCACCATAGCCTTCTATGGGCTTCAAAATATCACTTTGCGAATTCAACAAGAACAGGCTTAGCGACCGGCCACTTGAGGGAAAAGCTGTAACTCTCTGAGATGAATTAACAGTACACTACGCAGTTTCTCAGAAAGCTTATTTCCAGATTTCATCTGAGGATATTTGCTTATTCACCATAGCCCTCTATGGACTTCCAAATATCACTTTGCAAATTCCACAAGAACTGTCTTAGCTAAAGGCTTCTTGAGGGGAAAGCTGTAACTCTGTGAGATGATTTCACAGAACACAAAGAAGTTTCCCAGAAAGCTTCTTTCTCTTTGTTATCGGAGGATATTTCCTTTGGCCCTATAGTCTTCCAAAGGATCCGAAATACCTGTTCTCAGATTCCACAGTAAGAAGGCTAGCAAAGAGATCCACGAAAGACAGATGTAACTCTGTGAGTGGAAGTCACACATCACAAAGCAGTTTCTCAGAAAGCTTCTTTCCAGTTTTTCTCTGAGGGTACTTTCTTTTTCACCATAGCCCTCTCTGGGCTTCCAAATATCTCTTTGCAAATTCCACAAGAACAGGCTTAGCGAGTGGCTTGTTGAGGGGAAAGCTGTAACCCTGTGCGATGAATTAACAGAACACTTAGCAGTTTCTCAGAAAGGTTCTTTCCAGATTTCATCTGAGGATATTTCCTTTTTCACCATAGCCCTCTATGGGCTTCCAAATATCACTTTGCAGATTCCACAAGAACTGTCTTAGCGAAAGGCTTCTTGAGGGGAAAGCTGTAACTCTGTGAGACGATTTCACAGAACACAAAGAAGTTTCTCAGAAACCTTCTTTCCCTTTGTTATAGGAGGATATTTCTTTGGCCCTATAGTCTTCCAAGGCATCCGAAATATCTGTTCTCAGATTCCACAGAAATAAGGCTAGGAAGGAAATCCACGAAATACAGTTGTAACGCTCTGAGTGGAAGTCACACATCAGAAAGCAGTTTCTCAGAAAGCTTCTTTCCAGTTTTTCTCTGAGGATATTTTTTTTTTCACCATATCCCTCTAAGGGCTTCCAAATATCACTTTGCGAATTCCACAAGAACAGGCTTAGCGAGCGGCTTCTTGAGGAAAAAGCTGTAACTCTCTGAGATGAATTAGAGAACACTAAGCAGTTTCTCAGAAAGCTTCTTTCGAGATTTCATCTGAGGATGTTTCCTTTTTCACCGTAGCCCTCTATGGGCTTCCAAATATCACTTATCCAACTCCACAAGAACTGTCTTAGCGAAAGGCTTTTTGAGGGGAAAGCTGTAAATCTGTGAGATGATTTCACAGAATACAAAGAAGTTTCTCAGAAAGCTTCTTTCTCTTTGTTATCGGAAGATATTTCCTTTTGCCCTATAGTCTTCCAAGGGATCCGAAAGATCTGTTCTCACATTCCACAGAAATAAGGCTAGCCAAGTGATCCACGAAATACAGATGTAAATCTGTGAGTGGAAGTCAGCTTAGCAAGCGGCTTCTTGAGGGGAAAGCTGTAACTCTGTGAGATGAATTAATAGAACACTAAGCAGTTTCCCAGAAAGCTTCTTTCCAGATTTCATCTGAGGATATTTCCTTTTTCAGCATAGCCCTCTATGGGCTTCCAAATATCAGGTTGCAAATTCCACAAGAACTGTCTTAGCGAAAGGCTTCTTTAGGGAAAAACTGTAACTCTGTGAGATGATATCACAGAACACAAAGAAGTTTTTCAGAAAGATTCTTTCTCTTTGTTATCGGAGAATATTTCCTTCGGCCCTATAGTCTTCAAAGGGATCTGAAATATCTGTTCTGAGAATCCACAGAAATAAGGCTAGCAAAGAGATCCACGAAATACAGATGTAACTCCGTCAGTGGAAGTCACACATCACAAAGCAGTTTCTCAGAAACTTCTTTCCAGTTTTTGTCTGAGGATATTTTTTTTTTCACCATAGCCCTCTACGGGCTTCCAAATATCACTTGGCGAATTCCACAAGAACAGCCTTAGCGAGCGGCCTCTTTAGGGGAAAGGTGTAACTCTGTGAGATTATTTCACAGAACACAAAGAAGTTTCTCAGAAAGCTTCTTTCTCTTTGTTATCGGAGGATATTTCCTTTGACCCTATAGTCTTCAAAGGGAACTGAAATATCTGTTCTCAGATTCCACAGAAATAAGGCTAGCAAAGAGATCCAGGAAGTACAGATGTAACTCTGTGAGTGGAAGTCACAGATCACAAAGCCGTTTCTCAGAAAGCTTCCTTCCAGTTTTTCTCTGAGGATATTTTCTTTTTCACCATAGCCCTCTATGGGCTTCCAAATATCACTTTGCGAATTCCACAGGAACAGGCTTAGCGAGCGGCTTCTTGAGGGGAAAGCTGTAAGTCTGTGAGAAGACTTAACAGGACACTAAGCAGTTTCTCAGAAAGCTTCTTTCCAGATTTCATTTGAGGATATTTCCTTTCTCACTATAGCTTTCAAGGGCTTCCAAATATCACTTTGCAAATTCCATTAGAACTGTCTTAGCGAAAGGCTTCTTGAGGGGAAAGCTGTAACTCTGTGAGATGATTTCACAGAACACAAAGAAGTTTCTCAGAGAGCTTCTATCTCTCTGTTATCGGAGGGTATTTCTCTTGGCCCTATAGTCTTCAAAGGGATCAGAAATATCTGTTCTCAGATTCCACAGAAATAAGGCCACCAAAGAGATCCACGAAATACAGATGTAAACCTGTGAGTGGAAGTCACACACCACAGAGCAGTTTCTCAGAAAGCCTCCTTCCAAATTTCATGTGAGTATATTTCCTTTTTCACCAAAGCCCAGAACACAAAGAAGTTTCTCAGAAAGCTTCTTTCTCATTGTTATCGGAGGATATTTTCTTTTCCCTATAGTCTTCAAAGGGATCTGAAGTATCCGTTCTCAGATTTCACAGAAGTAAGGCAAGCAAACAGATCCAGGAAATGCAGATGTAACTCTGTGAGTGGAAGTCACACATCACAAAGCAGTTTCTCAGAAAGCTTCCTTCCAGTTTTTCTCTGAGGATATTTTCTTTTTCACTATAGCCCTCTTTGGGCTTCCAAATATCACTTTGAAAATTCCACAACAACAGGCTTAATGAACGGCTTCTTGCAGGGAAAGATGTAACTCTCTGAGATAATTTCACAGAACACAAAGAAGTTTGTCAGAAATCTTTCTCTTTGTTATCAGAGGATATTTCCTTTGGCCCTATAGTCTTCAAAGGGATCCGAAATATCAGTTCTCAGATTCCACAGAAATAAGGCCAACAAACAAATCCACGAAACACAGATGTAACTGTGTGAGTGGAAGTCACACACCACAAAGCAGTTTCTCAGAAAGCTTCTTGCCAGTTTTTCCCTGAGGATATTTTCTTTTCCACCTTAGCTCTTTCTGTTTTCGAAATATCACTTTGCAAATTCCAGAAGAACAGGCTTAGCGAACGGCTTCTTGAGGGGAAAGCTGTAACTCTGTGAGATGAATTAACAGACCACTAAGCAGTTTCTCAGTAGGCTTCTTTACAGATTTCATCTGAGGATATTTCCCTTTTCACCACAGCCCTCTATGGGCATCGAAATATCACTTTGCAAATTCCACAAGAACAGGCTTAGCGAAAAGATTCTTGATGGGAAAGCTGAAACTATGTGAGATGAGTTAACAGAACAGAGCAGTTTCTCAGAAAGCTTCTTTCCAGATTTCATCTGAGGATATTTATCTTTTCACCGTAGCCCTCTATGGTGTTCAAAATATCACTTTGAAAATTCCACAAGAACAGGCTTAGTGAAATGCTTCTTGAGGGGAAAGCTGTAACTCTGTGAGATGAGTTCACAAATCACAAAGCAGTTTCTCAGAAGGCTTCTTTCTCTTTGTTATCGGAGGATATTTCCTTTGGCCCTATAGTCTTCAAAGGGATCCAAAATATCAGTTATCAGATTCCACAGAAATAAGGCTAGCAAACAGATCCACGAAATACAGATGTAACTCTGTGAGTTCAAGTCAGACATCACAAAGCAGTTTCTCAGAAATCTGCTTTCCAGGTTTTCTCTGAGAATATTTTCTTTTTCACCGTAGCCCTCCAAGGGCTTCCAAATATCACTTTGCAAATTCCCCAAGAACAGGCTTAGGAAACGGCTTCTTGAGGGGAAAGCTGTAACTCTGTGAGATGAATTAACAGAACACTAAGCAGTTTCTCAGAAAGCTTCTTTCCAGATTTCATGTGAGGATATTTCCCTTTTCACCGTAGCCCTCTATGGACATCGAAACATCACTTTGCAAATTCCAGAAGAACAGGCTTAGCGAAGGGCTTCTTGAGGGGAAAGCTGTAACTCTGTGAGTGGAAGTCACACATCACAAAGCAGTTTCTCAGAAAGTTTCTTTCCAGTTTTTCTCTGAGGATATTTTCTTTTTCACCATAGCCCTCTTTGGGCATCCACATATCACTTTCCGTATTCCACAACAACAGGCTTAGCGAGCGACTTCTTGAGGGGAAAGCTGTAACTCTGTGAGATGAATTAAGAGAACACTAAGCAGTTTCTCAGAAAGCTTCTTTCCAGATTTCATCTGAGGATATTTCCCTTTTCACCGTAGCCCTATATGGGCATCGAAATATCACTTTGCAAATTCCACAAGAACAGGCTTAGAGAAAAGGCTTCTTGAGGGAAAATCTGTACTCTGTGAGATGATTTCACAGAACACAAAGAAGTTTCTCAGAAAGCTTCTTTCCAGATTTCATCTGAGGATATTTATCTTTTCACCGTACCTTCTATGCTGTTCGAAATATCACTTTGCAAATTCCACAAGAACAGGCGTAGTCAAATGCTTCTTGAGGGGAAAGCTGAAACTCTGTGGGATGATTTCACAGAACACTAAGCAGTTTCTCAGAAACCTTCTTTCCAGATTTCATCTGAGGATATTTCCCTTTTCACCGTAGCCCTCTATGGACATCGAAATATCACTTTGCAAACTCCACAAGAACAGGCTTAGCGAAAGGCTTCTTGAGGGTAAAGCTGTAACTCTGTGAGATGATTTCACAGAACACAAAGAAGTTTCTCAGAAAGCTTCTTTCTCTTTGTCATCGGAGGATATTTCCTTTGGCCCTATATTCTTCAAAGGAATCCGAAATATCAGTTCTCAGATTCCACAGAAATAAGGCTAGCAAACAGATCCAAGAAATACAGATGTAACTCTGTGAGTGGAAGTCACGCATCACAAAGCAGTTTCTCAGAAAGCTTCTTTCCAGTTTTTCTCTGAGGATATTTTCTTTTTCACCATAGACCTCCACGGGTTTCCAAATATCACTTTGCAAATTCCACAAGAACAGACTTAGCGAACGGCTTATTGAGGGGAAAGCTGTAACTCTGTGAGATGAATTAACAGAACACTAAGCAGCTTCTCAGAAAGCTTCTTTCCAGATTTCATCTGAGGATATTTCCCTTTTCTCCATAGCCCTCTACGGGCATCGAAATATCACCTTGCAAATTACACAAGAACAGGCTTAGTGAAAGGCTTCTTGAGGGGAAAGCTGTAACTCTGTGAGATAATTTCACAGAACACAAAGAAGTTTCTCAGAAAGCTTCTTTCTCTTTGTTATCCGAGGATATTTCCTTTGGCCCTATAGTCTTCAAAGGCATCTGAAATATCAGTTCTCAGATTCCACAGAAATAAGGCTAGCAAAGAGTTCTACGAAATACAGGTGTAACTCTGTGAGTGGAAGTCACGCATCACAAAGCAGTTTCTCAGAAAGCTTCTTTCCAGTTTTTCTCTGAGGATATTTTCTTTTTCACCATAGCCCTCCACGGTTTTCCAAATATCACTTTGCAAATTCCACAAGAACAGACTTAGCGAACGGCTTATTGAGGGGAAAGCTGAAACTCTGTGAGATGAATTAACAGAACACTAAGCAGTTTCTCAGAAAGCTTCTATCCAGATTTCATCTGAGGATATTTCCCTTTTCTCCGTAGCCCTCTATGGGCATCGAAATATCACTTTGAAAATTACACAAGAACAGGCTTAGTGAAAGACTTCTTGAGGGGAAAGCTGTATCTCTGTGAGATCATTTCACAGAACACACAGAAGTTTCTCAGAAAGCTTCTTTCTCTTTGTTATCGGAGGATATTTCCTTTGGCCCTACAGTCTTCAAAGGGATCGGAAATATCAGTTCTCAGATTCCACAGAAATAAGACTAGCAAAGAGATCCACGAAATACAGATATAACTCTGTGAGTGGAAGTCACACATCACAAAGCAGTTTCTCAGGGAGGTTCTTTCCAGTTTTTCTCTGAGGATATTTTCTTTTTCATCATAGCCCTCTATGGGCTTCCAAATATCACTTTGCAAATTCCTCAAGAACAGGCTTCGTGAATGGCTTCTTGAGGGAAAAGCTGTAACTCTGTGAGATGAATTAACAGAACACTAAGCAGATTCTCAGAAATCTTCTTTCCAGATTTCATGGGAGGATATTTCCCTTTTCACCATAGCCCTCTAACGGCATCGAAATATCACTTAGAAAATTCCAAAAGAACAGGGTTAGCGAAAGGCTTCTTGAGGGGATAGCTGTAACTGTGTGAGATGATTTCACAGAACACAAAGAAGTTTCTCAGAAAGCTTCTTTCTCTTTGTTATCGGCGGATATTTCCTTTGGCCCTATAGTCTTCAAAGGGATCCGAAATATCAGTTCTCAGATTCCACAGAAATAAGGCTAGCAAACAGATCCACGACATACAGATGTAACTCTGTGAGTGGAAATCACGCATCAGAAACCAGTTTCTCAGAAAGCTTCTTTCCAGTTTTTATCTGAGGATATTTTCTTTTTCACCATAGCCTTCTGTGGACTTACAAATATCACTTTGCAAATTCCACAAGAACAGGCTTAGCAATCGGCTTCTTGAGGGGAAAGCTGTAACTCTGTGAGATGAATTAACAGAACGCTGAGAAGTTTCTCAGAAAGCTTCTTTCCAGATTTCATCTGAGGATATTTCCTTTTTCACCGTAGCCCTCTAGGGGAACGAAATATCACTTTGCAAATTTCACAAGAACAGGCTTAGCGAAAGGCTTATCGAGGGGAAAGCGGTAACTCTGTGAGGTGATTTCACAGAACACAAAGAAGTTTCTCAGAAAGCTTCTTTCTCTTTGTTATCGGAGGATATTTCCTTTGGCCCTGTAGTCTTCAAAGGGATCCTAAATATCAGTTCTCATATTCCACAGAAATAAGGCTAGCAAACAGATCCACGAAATACAGATGTAACTCTGTGACTGGAAGTCACACATCACAAAGCAGTTTCTCAGAAAGCTTCTTTCCTGTTTTTGTCTGTGGATATTTTCTTTTTTCACCGTAACCCTCTATGGGCTTCGAAATATCACTTTGCAAATTCCACAAGAACAGGCTTAGCAAGCGGCTTCTTGAGGGGAAAGCTGTAACTCTGTGGGATGAATTAACAGAACACTAAGCAGTTTCTCAGAAAGCTTCTTTCTAGATTTCTTCTGAGGATGTTTGCCTTTTCACCTTTGCCCTCTATGGGCATCAAAATATCACTTTGCAAATTCCACTAAAAGAGGCTTAGCGAAAGGCTTCTCGAGGGGAAAGCTGTAACTCTGTGAGATGAACTCACAGAACACAGAGCAGTTGCTCAGAAAGCTTCTTTGCAGTTGTTATCTGGGGATATTTCACTTTTCACAATAGCCCTCCATGGGCTTCCAAATATCACTTTGCAAATTCCACAAAAACAGTATTAGCGAAAGGCTTCTTGCTGGGAAAGCTGTAATTCTGTGAGATGAATTCACAGATCACAAGGAAGTTTCTCAGAAAGCTTCTTTCTCATTTTGATCGGAGGATATTTCCTTTGGCCCTATAGTCTTCAAAGGGATCCGAAATATCTATTATCAGATTCCAGAGAAATACGGCCTGCAAAAAGCTCCACGAAATACAGCGGTAATTCAGTGAGTGAAAGTCACACGTCAGAAAGCAGTTTGTCAGATAACTTCTTTCCAGTTTTTACCTGAGGATATTTTCTTTTTCACCATTGGCCTCTATGGTCTCCCAAATATCGCTTTGCAGATTCCACAAGAACAGTCTTAGCGAACGGCTTCAGGAGGGGAAAACTGTAATTCTGTGAGATGAATTCACAGAACACAGAGCAGTTTCTCGGAAAGCTTCTTTCCAGTTTTTATCTGAGGATATTTCCCTTTTCACCATAGCCCTCCATGGGCTTCCAAATATCACTTTGTAAATTCCACAAGAACAGTCTCAGCGAAAGGCTTCTTGAGGAGAAAGCTGTAACTCTGTGAGATGAATGCACAGATCACAGGGAGGTTTCTCCAAAAGCTTCTTTCTCATTTTGATCGGAGGATATTTTTTTGGCCCTGTAGTCTTCCAAGGGATCCGAAATATCTGTTCTCAGATTCCACAGAAATAAGACTAGCAAAGAGATCCACGAAATACAGCTGTAACTCAGTGAGGGGAAGTCACACATCACAAAGCAGTTTCTCAGAAAGCTTCTTTCCAGTTTTCATCTGACTATACTTTCTTTCTCACCATAAGCCTCTATGGGCTTCCAAATATCCCTTGGCAAATTCCATAAAAACAGTCTTAGCGAACGGCTTCTGGAGGGGCAAGCTGTAACTCTGTGAGAAGAATTCACAGAACACAGAGCAGTTTCTCAGAAAGCTTCTTTCCAGTTTTTATCCTAGGATATTTCCCTTTTCACCATAGCCCTCCATGGGCTTCCAAATACCACTTTGCAAATTCCACAAGAACAGTCTTAGCTAAAGGGTTCTTGAGGGGCAAGCTGTAACTCAGTTAGATGATTTCACAGATCACAAAGAAGTTTCTCAGAAACGTTCTTTCTCATTTTGATTGGAGGATATTTCCTTTGGCCCTATAGTCATCAAAGGGATCCAAAATATCAGTTGTCAGATTCGACAGAAATAAGGCTAGACAACAGCTCCACGAAATACAGCTGTAACTCTGTGAGTTTAAGTCACACATCACAAAGCAGTTTCTCAGAAAGCTTCTTTCCAGTTTTCATCTGAGGACATTTTCTTTTTCACCGTAGGCCTCTACGGGCTTCCAAGTATCCCTTTGCAAATTCCACAAGAAATGTCTTAGCGAACGGCTTCTGGAGGGAAAAGCTGTAACTCTGTGGGAAGAATTCACAGAACACAGAGCAGTTTCTCAGAAAGCTTCTTTCCAGTTTTTATCTGAAAATATTTCCCTTTTCACCATAGCCCTCCATGGGCTTCCAAATATCACTTCGCAAATTCCACAAGAACAGTCTCAGCGAAAGGCTTCTTGAGGGGAAAGCTGTAACTCTGTGAGATGAATCCACAAATCACAAGGACGTTTCTCAGAAAGGTTCTTTCTCATTTTGATCGGAGGATATTTCCTTTGGCACTATAGTCCTCCAAGGGATCCGAAATATCAGTTCTCCGATTCCTCAGAAATAAGGCTAGCAAACAGCTCCACGAAATACAGCTGTAACTCTGTGAGTGGAAGTCACACATCACAAAGCAGTTTCTCAGAAAGCTTCTTTCCAGTTTGCATCTGAGGATATTTTCTTTTTCACCATAGGCTTCTATGGGTTTCCAAATATCCCTTTGCAAATTCCACAAGACAGTCTTAGCGAACGGTTTCTGGAGATGAAAGTTGTAACTCTGTGAGATGAACTCACAGAACACAGAGCAGTTTCTCAGAAAGCTTCTTTCCAGTTTTTATCTGGGGATATTTCAATTTTCATAATAGCCCTCCAATGCCTTCCAAATATCATTTTGCAAATTCCACAAGAACAGTCGCAGTGAAAGTCTTCTTCAGGGGAAAGCTGTAACTCTGTGAGGTGAATCCACAGATCACAAGGAAGTTTCTCAGAAAGGTTCTTTCTCATTTTGATCGGAGGATATTTCCTTTGGCCCTATAGTTTTCCAAGGGATCTGAAATACAGGTCTCAGATTCCACATAAATAAGGCTAGCAAGCAGCTCCATGAAATACAGCTGTAACTCAGTGAGTGGAAATCACACACCACAAAGCAGTTTTTCAGAAAGCTTCTTTCCAGTTTTCATTTGAGGATATTTTCTTTTTCACCGTAGGCCTCTAGGGACTTCCAAATATCCCTTTGCAAATTCCACAAGAACAGTCTTATCGAACGGTTTCTGCAGGGAAAGCTGTAACTCGGTGAGATGAATTAACAGAACACACAGCAGTTTCTCAGAAGGCTTCTTTCCAGTTTTTATCTGAGGATATTTCCCTTTTCACCATAGCCCTCCATGGGCTTCCTAATATCACTTTCCAAATTTCTCAAAAACAGTCTTAGCGAACGTCTTCTTTAGGGGAAAGCTTTAACTCTGTGTGATGAATTCACAGATCATGAGGAAGTTTCTCACAAAGCTTCTTTCTCATTTTGATCGGAGGATATTTCCTTTGGCCCTGTAGTCTTCCAAGGGATCCGAAATATCAGTTATCAGATTCCACAGAAATAAGGCTAGCTAACATCTCCAAGAAATACAGCTTTAACTAAGTGAGTGGAAGTCACACATCCCAAAGCAGTTTCTCAGAAAGCTTCTTTCCAGTTTTCATCTGAGGATATTTTCTTTTTCACCGTAGGCCTCTATGGTCTTCCAAGTATCCCTTGGCAAATTCCACACGACCAGTCTTAGCGAAAGGATTCTTGAGGGGAAAGCTGTAACTCTGTGAGATGATTTCACAGAACACAAAGAAGTTTCTCAGAAAGCTTCCTTCCAGTTTTTATCTGAGGATACTTCCCTTTTCACCGTAGCCCTCCATGGGTTTCCAAACATCACTTTGCTAATTCTGAAAGAACAGTCTCAGCGATAGCCTTCTTGAGGTGAAATATGTAACTCTGTGACATGAATTCACAGATCACAAAGAAGTTTCTCAGAAAGCTTCTTTCTCATTTTGATCGGAGGATATTTCCTTTGGCCCTATAGTCTTCAAAGGGATCCGAAATATCTGTTCTCAGATTCCACAGAAATAAGGCTAGCAAACAGCTCCAAGAAATGCATCTGTAATTCAGAGAGTGAAAGTCACACATCACAAAGCAGTTTCTCAGAAAGCTTCTTTCCAGTTTTTATTTCAGGATATTGTCTTTTTCACCATAGTCCTCTATGTGCTTCCAAATATCACTCTGCAAATTCCAGAACAACAGGATTAGCGAACGGCTTCTTGAGGGGAAATCTCCAAATCCGTGAGATGAATTAACAGAACACTAAACAATTTCTCAGAAAGTTTCTTTCCAGTTTTCATCTGAGGATAATCCCTTTTCCACCACAGCCCTCCATGGGCTTCCAAATATCACTTGGAATATTCCAACAGAACAGGCTTATCGAAAGGCTTCTTGAAGGGAATACTGTAACTCTGTGAGATGCTTTCACAGAACACAAAGAAGTTTCTCAGAAATCCTCTTTCCCTTTGTTATTAAAGGGTATTTCCTTTGGCCCTGTAGTCTTCAAAGGGATCCGAAATATGGATTCTCAGATTCCACAGATATAAGGCTAGCAAACAGATCCAAGAAATACAGCTGTAACTCTGTGAGTGGAAGTGACACATCACAAACCAGTTTCTCATAAAGCTTCTTTCCAGTTTTTCTCTGAGGATATTTTCTTTTTCACCATAGGCCTCTATGGGCTTCCAAATATCACATTGCAAATTCCACAAGAACAGGCTTAGCAAAGGACTTCTTGAGGGGAAAGCTGTAACTCTGTGAGATGAATTAACAGAACACTAAGCAGTTTCTCAGAAGGCTTCTTCCCAGTTTTCTTCTGAGGATATTTCCTTTTTCACCTTAGCCCTCCATGGGCTTCAAAATATCACTTTTCAAATTCCAAAAGAACAGTCTTATCGAAAGGCTTCTTGAGGGGAAATCTGTAACTCTGTGAGATGATTTCACAGAACACAAAGAAGTTTCTCAGGAAGTTTCTTTCTCTTTGTTATTGGAGGATATTTCCTTTGGCCCTATAGACTTCAAAGGGATCCGAAATATCAGTTCTCAGATTCCACAGAAATAAGGCTAGCAAACAGATCCACGAAATACAGATGTAGCTCTGTGAGTGGAAGTCACACATCACAAAACAGTTTCTCAGAAAGCTTCTTTCCACTTTTTTGTCTCAGGATATTTTCTTTTTCACCATAGCCCTCTAAGGGCTTCCAAATATCACATTGCAAATTCCAAATGAACAGGCTCAGCGAACGACTTCTTGAGCGGAAAGCTGTAATTCTCTGAGATGAATTAAGAGAACACTAAGCAGTTTCTCAGAAAGCTTCTTCACAGTTTTCTTCCGAGGATATTTCCTTTTTCAACATAGCCCTCCATGGGCTTCCAAATATCACTTTGCAATTTCCACAAGAACAGTCTTAGCGAAAGGCTTCTTCACGAGAAAGCTGTAACGCTGTGAGATGATTTTACAGAACACAAAGAAGTTTCTCAGAAAGCTTCTTTCTCTTTTTTATCGGAGGATATTTCCAGTGGCCCTGTAGCCTTCAACGGGATCCGAAATATCGGTTCTCAGACTCCACAGAAATAAGGCTAGCAAACAGATCCAAAAAATACAGCTGTAACTCTGTGAGTGGAAGTCACACATCACAAAGCAGTTTCTCAGAAAGCTTCTTTCCAGTTTTTCTCTGAGGATATTTTCTTTTTCGCCATAGCCCTCTATGGGCTTCTAAATATCCCTTTGCAATTTCCAAAAGAACAGGCTTAGCGAACGACTTCTTGAGGGGAAAGCTGTAACTCTGTCAGATGAATTAACAGAACACTGAGCAGTTTCTCAGAAAGCTTCTTCCCAGTTTTCTTCGGAGGATATTTTCTTTTTCACAATAGCCCTCCAAGCATTCCAAATATCACTTTGCACATTACACAAGAACAGTCTTAGCGAAAGGCTTCTTAAGGGGAAAGCTGTAACTCTGTGAGATGATTTCACAGAACACAAGAACTTTCTCAGAAAGCTTCTTTCTCTTTGTTGTTGGAGGATATTTCCTTTGGCCCTATAGACTTCAAAGGGATCCGAAATATCAGTTCTGAGATTCCACAGAAATAAGGCTAGCAAACCGATCCACGAAATACAGCTGTAACTCTGTGAGAGGAAGTCACACAACACAAAGCAGTTTCGCAGAAAGCTTCTTTCTACTTTTTCTCTGAGGATATTTTCTTTTTCACCATAGAACTCTAAGGGCTTCCAAATATCACTTTGCAGATTCCACAAGAACAGGTTTACTGAACGACTTCTTGAGGGGAAAGCTGTAACTCTGTGAGATGATTTCACAGAACATCAAAAAATTTCTCAGAAACTTGTTTCTCTTTGTTATCGGAGGATATTTCCTTCGACCCTGTAGTCTTCAATGGGATCCGAAATATCACTTCTAAATTCCACAAAAATAAGGCTAGCAAACAGATCCACGAAATACAGATGTAACTCTGTGAGTGGAAGTCACACATCACAAAGCAGGTTCTCAGAAAGCTTCTTTCCACCTTTATGTGTGAGGATATTTTCTTTTTCAAAATAGCCCTCTATGGGCTTCCAAATATCACTTTGGAAATTCCACAAGAACAGGCTTAGCGACCGGCTTTTTCTGGGGAAAGCTGTAACTATGTGAGATGAATTAACAGAACACTAAGCAGTTTCTCAGAAAGCTTATTTCTAGTTTTCTTCTGAGGATATTTCCTTTTTCTCCATAGCCCTCCATGGGCTTCCAAATATCACTTTGCAAAATCCACAAGAACAGTCTTATCGAAAGGCTTCTTGAGGGGTAAGCTGTAACTCTGCGAGATGATTTCACAGAACAAAATGAAGTTTCTCAGAAGGCTTCTTTCTCTTTGTTATCGGAGGATATTTCCTTTGGCCCTTTAGTCTTCAAAGGGATCCGAAATATCAGTTCTCAGATTCTAGAGAAATAAGGCTAGCAAACAGATCCGCGAAATACAGCCATAACTCTGTGAGAGGAAGTCACACATCACAAAGCAGTTTCTCAGAAACTTCTTCCCACTTTTTCTCTGAGGATGTTTTCTTTTCCACCATACCCCTCTTGGGCTTCCAAATATCACTTTGCAAATTCCACAAGAACACGCTTAGCGAATGGCTTCTGTGGGGAAAGCTGTAACTCTGTGAGATGAATTAACAGAACAGTAAGCAGTTTCTCAGAAAGCTCCATTTCAGTTTTCATCTGAGGATATTTCCTTTTTCACCATAGCCCTCCATGGGCTTCCATATATCACTTTGCAAATTCCACAAGAACAGTTTTACCGAAAGGCTTCTTGAGTGGAAATCTGTAACTCTGTGAGATGATTTCACAGAACAAAAAGAATTTTCTCAGAAGGATTCTTTCTCTTTGTTATCGGAGGATATTTCCTTTGGCCCCATAGACTTCAAAGGGATCCGAAATATCAGTTCTCAGATTCCACAGAAATAAGGCTAGCAAACAGATCATCGAAATACACCTGTAACTCTGTGAGTGGAAGACGCACATCACAAAGCAGTTTCTCAGAAAGCTTCTTTCCAGTTTTTCTCTGAGGATATTTTCTTTTTCACCATAGTCCTCTATGGGCTTCCAAATATCACTTTGCAAATTCCACAAGAACAAGAGTAGCGAACGGCTTCTTGAGGGGAAATCTCCAAATCCGTGAGATGAATTAACAGAACACTAAACAATTTCTCAGAAAGTTTATTTCCAGTTTTTATCTGAGGATATTCCCTTTTTCACCATATCCCTCCATGGGCTTCCAAATATCACTTTGAATATTCCACCAGAACAGGCTTATCGAAAGGCTTCTTGAAGGGAGTACTATAACTCTGTGAGATGATTTCACAGAACACAAAGAAGTTTCTCAGAAATTCTCTTTCCCTTTGTTATTAAAGGATATTTCCTTTGGCCCTGTAGTCTTCAAAGGGATCCGAAATATCGGTTCCCATATTCCACAGAAATAAGGCTAGCAAACAGATCCAAGAAATACAGCTGTAGCTCTGTGAGTGGAAGTGACACATCACAAAGCAGTTTCTAAGAAAGCTTCTTTCCAGTTTTTCTCTGAGGATATTTTCTTTTTCACCATAGCCCTCTATGGGCTTCCAAATATCACATTGCAAATTCCACAAGAACAGGCTTAGCAAAGGACTTCTTGAGGGGAAAGCTGTAACTCTGTGAGATGAATAAACAGAACACTAAGCAGTTTCTCAGAAAGCTTCTTCCCAGTTTTCTTCTGAGGATATTTCCTTTTTCACCTTAGCCCTCCATGGGCTTCCAAATATCACTTTGCAAATTCCAAAGAACTGTCTTAGCGAAAGGCTTCTTGAGGCGAAAGCTGTAACTCTGTGAGGTGATTTGACAGAACCCAAAAAAGATTCTCACAAAGCTTCTTTCTCTTTGTTATCGGAGGATATTTCCTTTGTCCCTATAGTCTTCAAAGGGATCTGAAATATCGGTTCTCAGATTCCACAGAAATAAGGCTAGCAAACAGATCCACAAAATACAGCTGTAACTCTGTGAGAGGAAGTCACACATTACAAAGCAGTTTCCCAGAAAGCTTCTTTCCAGTTTTTCTCTGAGGATATTTTCTTTTTCACCGTAGCCCTCTATGGGCTTCTAAGTATCACTTTGCAAATTCCAAAAGAACAGGCTTAGCGAACGACTTCTTGAGGGGAAAGCTGTAACTCTGTGAGATGAATTAACAGAACACTGAGCAGTTTCTCAGAAAGCTTCTTCCCAATTTTCTTCGGAGGATATTTCCTTTGTCACAATAGGCCTCCAAGCATTCCAAATATCACCTTGCAAATTCCACAAGAACAGTCTTAGCGAAAGTCTTCTTGAGGGGAAAGCTGTAACTCTGTGAGATGATTTCAAAGAACACAAAAAAAGGCCGAGACGGGCGGATCACGAGGTCAGGAGATCAAGACCATCCTGGCTAACATGGTGAAACCCTGTCTCTACGAAGAAATACAAAAAACTAGCCGGGCGAGGTGGCGGGCGTCTGTAGTCCCAGCTACTCAGGAGGCTGAGGCCGGAGAATGGCGTGAACCCAGGAGGCGGAGCGTGCAGTGAGCTGAGATCCGGCCACTGCACTCTAGCCTGGGCTACAGAGCGAGACTCCGTCTCAAAAAAAAAAAAAAAAAAAAAAGAACGCAAAAAAGTTTCTCAGAGAGCTTCTTTCTCTTGGTTATGAGAGGATATTTTCTTTGGCCCAGTAGCATTCAAAGGGATCCGAAATATCAGTTCTCAGATTCCACAGAAATAAGGCTAGCAAAGAGATCCACGAAATACAGCTGTAAATCTGTGAGTGGAAGTCACACATAGCAAAGCAGTTTCTCAGAAAGCTTCTTTCCACTTTCTCTCTGAGGATATTTTCTTTTTCACCATAGCCCTCTATGTGCTTCCAAATATCAATTTGCAAATTGCACAAGAACTGTCTTAGCGAAAGCCTTCTTGAGGGGAAAGCAGTAACTCTGTGAGATGAATTAACAGAAGACTAAGCAGTTTCTCAGAAAGCTTCTCTCCAGTTTTCATCTGAGGATATTTCCCTTTGCACCATAGCCCTCCATGGGCTTCCAAATATCACTTTGTAAATTCCAAAAGAACAGTCTTAGCGAAAGGCTTCTTCAGGGGAAAGCTGTAACGCTGTGAGATGATTTCACAGAACACCAAGGAGTTTCTCAGAAAGCTTCTTAATCTTTGTTATCGGAGGATATTTCCTTTGGCCCTGTAGTCTTCCATGGGATCCGAAATATCAGTTCTCATATTCCACAGAAATAAGGCTAGCAAACAGATCCACGAAATACAGCTGTAACTCTGTGAGTGGAAGTCACACATCACAAAGCAGTTTCTCAGAAAGCTTCTTTCCAGTTTTTCTCTGAGGATACTTTCTTTTTCTCCATAGCCCTCTATGGGCTTCAAAATACCACTTTGCAAATTCCACAAGAACAGGATTAGCGAACGGCTTCTTGAGGGGAAATCTCCAAATCCGTGAGATGAATTAACAGAACACTAAACAATTTCTCAGAAAGTTGCTTTCCAGTTTTCATCTGTGGATATTCCCTTTTTCACCATAGCCCTCCATGGGCTTCCAAATATCACTTTGAATATTCCACCAGAACAGGCTTATCGAAAGGCTTCTTGAAGGGAATACTGTAACTCTGTGAAATGATTTCACAGAACACAAAGAAGTTTCTCAGAAATCCTCTTTCCCTTTGTTATTAAAGGATATTTCCTTTGGCCCTGTAGTCTTCAAAGGGATCCGAAATGTCGGTTCTCAGATTCCACAGAAATAAGGCTAGCAAACAGATCCAAGAAATACAGCTGTAACTCTGTGAGTGGAAGTGACACTTCACAAAGCAGTTTCTCAAAAAGCTTCTTTCAAGTTTTTCTCTGAGGATATTTTCTTTTTCACCATAGGCCTCTATGGGCTTCCAAATATCACATTGCAAATTCCACAAGAACAGGCTTAGCGAAGGACTTCTTGAGGGGAAAGCTGTAACTCTATGAGATGAATTAACAGAACACCAAGCAGTTTCTCAGAAGGCTTCTTCCCAATTTTCTTCTGAGGATATTTCCTTTTTCACCTTAGCCCTCCATGGGCTTCCAAATATCATTTTGCGAATTCCACTAGAACTGTCTTATCGAAAGGCTTCTTGAGGGGAAATCTGTAACTCTGTGAGATGATTTCACAGAACACAAAGAACTTTCTCAGAAAGCTTCTTTCTCTTTGTTATTGGAGGATATTTCCTTTGGCCCTATAGACTTCAAAGGGATCCAAAATATCAGTTCTCAGATTCCACAGAAATAAGGCTAGCAAACAGATACACGAAATACAGATGTAACTCTGTGAGTGGAAGTCACACATCACAAAGCAGTTTCTCAGAAAGCTTCTTTCCACTTTTTTGTCTGAGAATATTTTCTTTTTCACCATAGCCATCTATGGGCTTCCAAATATCACTTTGCAAATTCCAAATGAACAGGCTCAGTGAACGACTTCTTGACGGGAAAGCTGTAACTCTCTGAGATGAATTAACAGAACACTAAGCAGTTTCTCAGAAAGCTTCTTCCCAGTTTTCTTCCGAGGATATTTCCTTTTTCACCATAGCCCTCCATGGGCTTCCAAATATCACTTTGCAAATTCCACAACAACAGTCTTAGCGAAAGGCTTCTTGAGGCGAAAGCTGTAACTCTGTGAGGTGATTTGACAGAACCCAAAAAAGTTTCTCAGAAACCATCTTTCTCTTTGTTATCGGAGGATATTTCCTTTGTCCCTATAGTCTTCAAAGGTATCTGAAATATCGGTTCTCAGATTCGACAGAAATAAGGCTAGCAAACAGATCCACAAAATACAGCTGTAACTCTGTGAGTGGAAGTCACACATTACAAAGCAGTTTCCCAGAAAGCTTCTTTCCACTTTTTCTCCGAGTATATTTTCTTTTTCACCATAACCCTCTATGGGCTTCCAAATATCACTTTGCAAATTCCACAAGAATAGGCTTAGCGAACGCCTTTTAGAGGGGAAAGCTGTAACTCTGTGAGACGAATTAACAAAACACTAAGCAGTTTCTCAGAAACCTTCTTTTCAGTTTTCATCTGAGGATATTCCCTTTTTCACCGTAGCCCTCCATGGGCTTCCAAATAAAACTTTGCAATTTCCACAAGAGCAGTCTTAGCGAAAGGCTTCTTCACGGGAAAGCTGTAACGCTGTGAGATGACTTTACAGAACACAAAAAAGTTTCTCAGAAAGCTTCTTTCTCTTTGTTATGGGAGGATATTTCCTTTGGCCCTATAGTCTTCAAATGGATCCGAAATATCAGTACTCAGATTCCACAGAAATAAGGCTAGCAAACAGATCCACGAAATACAGCTGTAACTCTGTGAGAGGAAGTTACACATCACAAAGCAGTTTCTCAGAAAGTTTCTTTCCAGTGTTTCTCGGAGGATATTTTCTTTTTCACCATAGACCTCTATGGGCTTCCAAATATCACTTTGCAAATTCCACAAGAACAGCCTTAGCGAAAGGCTTCATGAGGGGAAAGCTGTAACTCTGTGAGATGAATTCACAGATCACAAAGAAGTTTCTCAGAAAGCTTCTTTCTCATTTCTATCGGAGGTTATTTCCTTTGGCCCTATAGTCTTCAAGGGATCCTCAATATCAGTTCTCAGATTCCATAGAAATAAGGCTAACAAACAGCTCCACGAAATATAGCTGTAACTCAGTGAGTGGAAGTCACACTTCAGAAAGCAGCTTCTCAGAGAGCTTCTTTCCAGTTTTTACCAGAGAATATTTTCTTTTTCACCATTGCCCTCTATGGGCCTCCAAATATCACTTTGCAAATTCCTGAAGAACAGTCTTAGCGAACGGCTTCTGGAGGGGAAAGCTGTAACTCTTTGAGATGAATTCACAGAACACAAAGCAGTTTCTAAGAAAGCTTCTTTCCAGTTTTTATCTGTGGATATTTTCTTTTTCCCCATAGCTCTCCATGGGCTTCTAAATATCACTTTGTCAATTCTACAAGAACAGCCTTAGTGATAGGCTTCTTGAGGGGAAAGCTGTAACTCTGTCTGTAGAATTCACAGATCAAAGAAGTTTCTCAGAAAGATTCTTTCTCATTTCTCTCGTTGGATATTTCCTTTGGCCCTATAGTCTCCGAAGGGATATGACATATTAGTTCTCAGATTCCACAGAAATAAGACTAGCAAAAGTTCCAGGAAATACAGCTCTAACTCCTTGTGTGGAAATCACACATCACAATCAGTTTCTCAGAAAGCTTCTTTCCAGTTTTTATCTGAGGAAATTTTCTTTTTCAGCATAGCCCTCTAAGGGCTTCCAAATATCACTTTGCAAATTCCAAAAGAACAGTCTTAGAGAACGGCTTGTTGAGGGGAAAGCTGTAACTCTGTCAGAGACATTCAGAGAACACAAAGCAGTTTCTGAGAAAGCTTCTTTCCAGTTTTTATCAGCGGAAATTTTCTTTTTCCTCGTAGCCCTCCATGGGCTTCCAAATATCACTTTGCAAATTCCACAAGAACATCCTTAGCGAAAGGCTTCTTCAGGGGAAAGGTGTAACTCTATAAAATGAATTCACAGACCACAAAGTAGTTTCCCAGAAAAATTCTTTCAAGTTTCTATCGGAGGATATTTCCTTGGGCTGTACAGTCTTTCAAGAGACTGAAATATCAGTTCTCAGATTCCACAGAAATAAGGCAAGCAAACAGTTTCATGAAATACAGCTGTAACTCAGTGAGTGGAAGTCACGCATCACAATGCAGTTTCTCAGAAAGCTTCTTTCCAGTTTTTATCTTAGGATATTTTCTTTTTCCCCCTAACCCTCTATAGGCTTCCAAATATCACTTTGCAAATTCCACAAGAACAGTGTCAGTGAACGGCTTCTTAAGAAGAAAGCGCTAAATCTGTGAGATGAATTCACAGAACACAAAGCAGTTTCTCAGAAAGCTTCTTTCCAGTTTTTTTCTGAGGATATTTTCTATTTCCCCATAGCCCTCCATGGGCTTCAAAATATCGTGTTGCAAATACCACAAAACAGCCTTAGTGAAAGGCTTCTTGAGGGGAAAGCTCTAACTCTGTGAGATGAATTCACAGAACACATAGAAGTTTCTCAGAAAGCTTCTCTCTCATTTCTATCGGAGGATATTACCCATGGCCCAGAGTCTTCCAAGGGATCCGAAATATCAGTTCTTAGGTTCCACAGAAATAAGGCTAGAAAACAGCTGCACAAATACAGCTGTAACTCAGTGAGTGGAAGTCACACATCCCAAAGCAGTTTCTCAGAAAACTTCTTTCCAGTTTTTATCTGAGGATATTTTCTTTTTCCCCATAGCATTCCATGGGCTTCCAAATATCACTTTGCAAATTCCACAAAAACAGTCTCAGCGAAAGGCTTCTTGTGAGGAAAGCTGTAACTCTGTCAAATGAATTCACAGATCACGGAGAAGTTTCTCAGAAAGCTTCTTTCTCTTTTCTATTGGAGGATGTTTCCTTTGGCCCTATAGTCTTCAAGGGATCCTCCATATCAATTCTCAGATTCCATAGAAATAAGGCTAACAAACAGCTCCACGAAATACAGCTGTAACTCAGTGAGTGGATGTCACACTTCAGAAAGCACTTTCTCAGAGATCTTCTTTCCAGTTTTTACCAGAGAATATTTTCTTTTTCACCGGTGCCCTCTATGGGCTTCCAAATATCACTTTGCAAATTCCTGAAGAACAGTCTTAGCGAACGGCTTCTGGAGGGGAAAGCTGTAACTCTGTGAGATGAATTCACAGAACACAAAGCAGTTTCCAAGAAAGCTTCTTTCCAGTTTTTATCTGAGGATATTTTCTTTTTCCCCATAGCCCTCCATGGGCTTCGAAATATCACTTTGCCAATTCCACAAGAACAGCCTTAGTGATAGGCTTCTTGAGGGGAAAGCTGTAACTCTGTCAGTAGAATTCAGACATCAAAGAAACTTCTCAGAAGGATTCTTTCTCATTTCTCTCGTTGGATATTTCCTTTGGCCCTATAGTCTCCCAAGGGATACGAAATATTAGTACTCAGATTCCACAGAAATAAGACTAGCAAAAATTTCCTGGAAACACAGCTCTAAGTCAGTGTGTGGAAGTCACACATCACAAAGCAGTTTCACAAAAACCTTCTTTCCAGTTTTTATCTTGGCATACTTTCTTTTTCACCATAGCCCTCTATGGGCTTCCAAATATCACTTTGCATATTCCACAAGAACAGTCTTTGTGAACGGCTTCTTGAGGAGAAAGCTGCATCTCTGTGAGATGAATTCACAGAACAAAAAGCAGTTTCTCAGAAAGCTTCTCTCCAGCTTTTATCTGAGGATATTTTCTTTTACCCCATGGAACTCCATGGGTTTCCAAATATCACTTTGGAAATTCCACTTTGCAAATTCCACTTTGGAAATTGCACTTTGCAAATTCCACTTCGCAAATTCCACTTTGCAAATATTACTTTACGAATTCCAGTCTCAGCGAAAGGCTTCTTGAGGAGAAAGTTGTAACTCTGTCAGATGAATTCACACATCACAAAGAAGTTTCTCAGAATGCTTCTTTCTCATTTCTATCGGAGGATATTTCCTTTTTCCCTATAGTCTTAGAAGATATCCAAAATATCAGTTCTCAGATTCCACAGAAGTAAGGCTAGCAAACAGCTCCGTGAAATACAACTGTAACTCAGTGAGTGGAAGTCACACATCACAAAGCAGTTTCTCAGAAAGCTTCTTTCCAGTTTTTATCTGAGGATGTTTTGTTTTTCACCATAGTCCTCTAAGGGCTCCAAAATATCACTTTGCAAATTCCGAAAGAAGAGTCTTAGTGAAAGGCTTCTTGAGAGGAAAGCTGTAACTCTGTCAGATGAATTCACAGATCACAAAGAAGTTTCTCAGAAAGATTCTTTCTCATTTCTCTCGTTGGATATTTCCTTTGGCCCTATAGTCTCCCAAGGGATCTGAAATATTATTTCTCAGATTCCACAGAAATAAGGCTAGCAAAAAGTTCAAGGAAATACAGCTCTAACTCAGTGAGTGGAAGTCACACATCAAAAAGCAGTTTCTCAGAAACCTTCTTTCCAGTTTTCATCTGAGGATATTTTCTTTTACACCATAGGCCTCTATGGGCTTCCAAATATCACTTTGCAAATTCCAGAAGAACAGTCTTAGCAAACGGCTTCTGGAGGGTAAAGCTGTAATTCTGTGAGATGAATTCACAGAACACAGAACAGTTTCTCAGAAAGCTTCTTCCAGTTTTTATCTGAGGATATTTCCCATTTCACCATAGCCGTATATGGGCTTCGGAACGTCACTTTGCAAATTCCACAAGAACAGTCTTGGCGAAAGCCTTCTTCAGGGGAAAGCTGTAATGCTGTGAAATGAATGCACAGATCACAAAGAAGTTTCTCAGAAAGATTCTTTCTCATTTTGATCGGAGGATATTTCCTTTGGCCCTATAATCTTCAAAGGGTTTCAAAGTATCAGTTCTCAGATTCCACAGAAATAAGGCAAGCAAACAGCTCCAGGAAATACAGCAGTAACTCAGTGAGTGGAAGTCACACATCACAAAGCAGTTTCTCAGAAAACTTCTTTCCAGTTTTTCTCTAAGGATATTTTCTTTTTCCCCATAGCCCTCTATGGGCTTCGCAATATCAATTAGCCAAGTCCACAAGAACAGTCTCAGCGAACAGCTTCTTTAGTGGAAAGCTGTAACTCTGTGAGATGAATTCACAGAACACAAAGGAGTTTCTCAGATAGCTTCTTTCCAGTTTTTATCTGAGGATATTTTCTTTTTCCCCAAGCCCTCCATGGGCTTCAAAATATCACTTTGCAAATTCCACAAGAACAGTCTTAGGGAAAGGCTTCTTGAGGGGAAATCTGTAACCCGGTGAGATGAATTCAAAGATCACAAAGAAGTTTCTCAGAAATTTTCTTCGTCATATCTATCGGAGGATATTTCCTTTGTCCCTATAGTCTTCCAAGGCATTCGAAATATCAGTTCTCAGATTCCACAGAAATACGGCTAGCAAACAGCTCCAAGAAATACAGCTGTAACTCAGTGAGTGTATGTCACACATCCAAAGCAGTTTCTCAGAAAGCTTCTTTCCAGTTTTTATCTGAGGATATTTTCTTTTTCACCATAGCCCTCTATGGGCTTCCAAATATCACTTTGCAAATTCCACAAGGACATTCTTAGCGAACGGCTTCTGGAGGAGAAAGCTGTATCTCTGTGAGATGAATTCACAGAACACAAAGTAGTTTTTCAGAAAGCTTCTTTCCACTTTTTATCTGAGGATATTTTCTTTTTCCCCATATCCCGCCAAGTGCTGCCAAATGTCACTAAGCAAATTCATGAAAAATAGTGTTAGCGAAAGGTTTCTGTTGGGGAAAACTGTAACTCTGTCTGATGAATTCACAGATCACAACGAAGATTCTCAGAAAGCTTCTTTCTCATTTCTCTCAGAGGATATTTGCTTTCGCCCTGTAGATTTCCAAGGGATCCCAAATAAGTGTTCTCAGATTCCACAGACATAAGGCTAGCATACATCTCCACGAAATACAGCTCTAACTCTGTGAGTGGAAGTCACACATCACAAAGCAGTTTCTCAGAAAGCTTCCTTCCAGTTTTTATCTGAGGATATTTTCTTTTTCACCATAGCCTTCTATGGGCTTGCAAATATAATTTGGCAAAGTCCACAAGAACAGTCTTAGCGAACGGCTTCTTTAGGGGAAAGCTGTATCTCTGTGAGATGCATTCACAAAACACAAAGCAGTTTCTCAGAAAGCTTCTTTCCAATTTTTATCTGAGGATATTTTCTTTTTTCCATTATCCCTCCATGGGCTTCCAAATATCACTTTGCAGATTCCACAAGAACAGTCTTAGCGAAAGGCTTCTTGAAGAGAAAGCTGTAGCTCTGTCAGATGAATTCACAGATCAGAAAGAAGTGTCTCAGTTAGATTCTTTTTCATTTCTCCCGGAGAATATTTCTTTGGCCCTGTAGTCTTCAATGGGATCCGAAATATCAGTTCTCAGATTCCTCAGAAATAAGGCTAGCAAACAGCTCCACGAAATCCAGCTGTAACTGAGTGAGTGGAAGTCACACACCGCAAACCAGTTTTTCAGAAAGTTTCTTTTCAGTGTTTATCTGAGCATATTTTCTTTTTCCCCATAGCCCTCCATGGACTTCCAAATATCACTTTGCAAATTACACAACAACAGTCTTAGCGAACGGCATCTTGAGGGGAAAGCTGTAACTCTGTGAGATAAATTCACAGAACACTAAGCAGTTTCTCAGGTAGCTTCTTTCCAGTTTGTATTTGAGGATATTTTCTTTTTTCCCTAGCCCTCCATGGGCTTCCTAATGTCACTTTGCAAATTCCACAAGAACAGTGTAAGCGAAAGGCTTCTTGAAGGAAAGCTTTAATTCTGTCAGATGAATTCACAGATCACAAAGAAGTTTCTCAGAATGATTCTTTCTCACTTCTCTCGGAGGATATTTGCTTTGGCCTTATACTCTTCCAAGGGATCCGAAATATCAGTTCTCAGATACCAGAGAAATAAGGCTACTAAACAGCTACAGGAAATACAGCTCTGACTCTGTGAGAGGAAGTCACACATCACAAAGCAGTTTCTCAGAAAACTTCTTTCCAGCTTTTATCTGAGGATATTTTCTTTTTCCCCATAGCCCTCTATGGGCTTCGCAATAGCAATTGGATGAGTCCACAAGAACAGTCTCAGCAAACGGCTTCTTTAGGGGAAAGCTCTAACTCTGTGAGATGAATTCAGAAAAACACAAAGCAGTTTCTCAGAAAGCTTCTTTCCAGTTTTTATCTGAGGTTATTTTCTATTTCACCATAGCCCTGTATGGGCTTCCAAATATCACATTGAAAATTCCACAAGGACAGACTTGGCGAACGGCTTCTTGAGGGTAAAGCTGTAACTCTGTCAGGTGAATTCACAGATTACAAAGAAGTTTCTCAGAAATCTTCCTTCTCATTTCTATCGGAGGATATTTCCTTTGGCCCTATAGTCTTCCAAGGAATGCGAAATATCAGTTCTCAGATTCCACAGAAATAAAGCAAGCAAACAGCTCCACGAAATACAGCTGTACCTCAGTGAATCACACATCACAAAGCAGTTTCTCAGAAAGCTTCTTTCCAGTTTTTCTCTGAGGATATTTTCTTTTTCACCATAGAACTCTATGGGCTACCAAATATCACTTGGCAAATTCCACATGAACAGTCTTAGCAAACGGCTTCTTAAGGGGAAAGCTGTAAGTCTGTGAGATGAATTCAGAAAAACACAAAGCAGTTTCTCAGAAAGCTTCCTTCCAGTTTTTATCTGAGGATATTTTCTTTTTCCCCACAGCCCTCCACGGGCTTCCGAATATCACTTTGCAAAATCCACAAGCACAGTCTTAGCGAAAGGCTTCTTGAGGGAAACCTGTAACTCTGTGAGATGAATTCACAGATCACAAAGAAGTTTCTGAGAAAGCTTCTTTCTCATTTGTATCAGAAGATATTTCCTTTGGCCCTATACTCTTCCAAGGGATGCGAAATATCAGTTCTCAGATTCCACAGTAATAAGGCTACAAACAGCTCCACGAAATACAGCTCTAACTCAGTAAGTGGAAGTCACACATCACAAAGCAGTTTCTCAGAAAGCTTCCTTCCCCTTTTTATCTGAGGATATTTTCTTTTTTACCATTGCCCTCTATGGGCTACCATATATCACTTTTCAAATGCCTCAAGATCACTCTTAGCGAACAGCTTCCTGAGGAGAAAGCCTTAACTCTGTGAGATGAATTCACAGAACACAAAACAGTTTCTCAGAAAGCTTCTTTTCCCTTTTTATCTGAGAATATTTTCTTTTTAACCATAGCCCTGCATGTGCTTCCAAATATCACTTTGCAAATTCCACAACAACAGTCTTAGTGAAAGGCGTCTTGAGGGGAAAGCTGTAACTCTGTGAGATGAATTCACAGAACACAAAGCAGTTTCTCAGAAAGCTTCTTTCCCCTTTTTATCTGAGAATATTTTCTTTTTAACCATAGCCCTGCATGTGCTTCCAAATATCACTTTGCAAATTCCACAACAACAGTCTTAGTGAAAGGCGTCTTGAGGGGAAAGCTGTAATTCTGTGAGATGAATTCACAGAACACAAAGCAGTTTCTCAGAAAGCTTCTTTCCCCTTTTTTCTGAGAATATTTTCTTTTTACAATAGCCATGCATGTGCTTCCAAATATCACTTTGCAAATTCCACAAGAATAGTATTAGTGAAAGGCGTCTTGAGGGGAAAGCTGTAACCCCGTGAGATGAATTCACAGATCACAAAGAAGTTTCTCAGAAAGCCTCTTTCTCATTTCTTTTGAAGGATATTTCCTTTGGCCCTGTACTCTTCCAAGGGATCCGAAACACCAGTTCGCAGATTCCACAGAAATGAGGCTAGCAAACAGCTCCACGAAATACAGCTGTAACTCAGTGAGTGGAAGTCACACATCACAAAGCAGTCTCTCAGAAAAATTTTTTCCAGTGTTTATCTGAGAATATTTTCTTTTTCACCATAGACCTCTATGGGCTTCCAAATATCACTTTGCAAATTTCACAAGAACAGTCTTAGCAAACGGCTTCCAGAGGGGAAAGCTGTATCTCTGTGAGATGAATTCACCGACCACAAAGGAGTTTCTCTGATAGCTTCTTTCCAGTTTTTATCTGAGGATATTTTCTTTTTCCCCATAGCCCTCCATGAGCTTCCTAGTATCACTTTGCAAATTCCACAAGAACAGTCTTAGCGAAAGTCTTCTTGAACGGGAAGCTGTAAATCTGTCAGATGAATTCACAGATCACAAAGAAGTTTCTTAGAATGATTCTTTCTCATTTCTGTCGGAGGATATTTGCTTTGGCCTTATAGCCTTCCAAGGAATCCGAAATATCAGTTCCCTGATTCCACAGAAATAAGGCTACCAAACAGCTACAGGAAATACAGCTCTGACACAGTGAGTGGAAGTCACACATGACAAAGCAGTTTCTCAGAAAGCTTCTTTCCAGTTTTTATCTGAGGTTATTTTCTTTTTCACCATAGCCCTCTATGGGCGTCCAAATATCACTTTGAAAATTCCACAAGGACAGACTTAGCGAATGGCTTCTTGAGGGGAAAGCTGTAACTCTGTGAGAAGAATTCACAGATCACAAAGAAGTTTCTCAGAAAGCTATTTCCTCCTTTCTATCAGCGGATATTTCCCTCGGCCTGGAGTCTTCCAAGCGATGCGAAATGTCACTTCTCAGATTCCACAGTAATAAGGCTAGCAAACGGCACCAAGAAACACAGCTGTAACTCCGTGAGTTGAAGTCACACATCACAAACCAGTTTCTCAGAAACCTTCATTCCAGTTTTTATCTGAGGATATTTTCTTTTTCCCCATAGCCCTCCATGGGCTTCCAAATATCACTTTGCAAATTCCAAAGGAACAGTCTTAGCGAAAGGCTTCTGGAGGGGAAAGGTGTATCTCTGTCAGATGAATTCACCAATCACAAAGAAGTTTCTCAGAAAGCTTCCTTCTAATTTCTATCGGAGAATATTTCCTTTGGCCCTATAGTCTTCCAAGGTATGCGAAATATCAGTTCTCAGATTCCACAGAAATAAGGCAAGCAAACAGCTCCACGAAATACAGCTGTAACTCAGTGAGTGGAATTCACACATCACAAAGCAGTTTCTCAGAAAACTTCTTTCCAATTTTTTAACTGAGAATATTTTCTTTCTCCCCATAGCCCTCTATGGGCTTTGCAGTATCAATTGGCCAAGTCCACAAGAAGAGTCTCATCGAACGGCTTCTTTAGGGGAAAGCTCTAACTCTGTGAGATGAATTCACAAAACACAAAGCTGTTTCTCAGAAAACTTCTTTCCAGTTTTTATCTGAGGATATTTTCTCTTTCACCATAGCCCTCTATGGGTTTCCAAATATCACCCTGCAAATTCCACAAGAACAGTCTTAGCAAATGGCTTCTTGAGAGGAAAGCTGTAACTCTGTGAGTTGAATTCACGCAACACAAAGCAGTTTCTCAGAAAGCTTCTTTCCAGTTTTTATTTGAGGATATTTTCTTTTTCCCTAAGCCCTGCATGGGCTTCCAAATATCATTTTGCAAATTCCACAAGAACAGTCTTAGGGAAAGGCTTCTTGAGGGGAACGCTGTAACTCTGTGAGATGAATTCACAGATCACAAAGAATTGTCTCAGAAATTTTCTTTGTCATTTCTATCGGAGGATATTTCCTTTGTCCATATAGTCTTCCAAGGCATTCGAAATATCAGTTCTCAGATTCCACAGAAATACGGCTAGCAAACAGCGCCAAGAAATACAGCTGTAAATCAGTGAGTGGAAGTCACACATCACAAAGCAGTTTCTCAGAAAGCTTCTTTCCAGTTTTTTTCTGAGGATATTTTCTTTTTCACCATAGCCCTCTATGGGCTTCCAAATATCACTTTGCAAATTCCACAAGAACAGTCTTAGCGAACGGCTTCTTGAGGAGAAAGCTGTATCTCTGTGAGATGAATTCACAGAACACAAAGCAGTTTCTCAGACAGCTTCTTTCCACTTTTTATCTGAGGATATTTTTTTTTCCCCATATCCCGCCAAGGGCTTCCAAATATCACTAGGCAAATTCCAGAAAGATAGTGTTAGCAAAAGGCTTCTGCAGGTGAAAACTGTAACTCTGTCTGATGAATTCACAGATCACAATGAAGTTTCTCAGAAAGCTTCTTTCTCATTTCTCTCGGAGGATATTTGCTTTGGCTCTATAGACTTCCAAGGGATCCGAAATAAGTGTTCTCAGATTCCACAGAAATAAGGCTAGCATATATCTCCACGAAATACAGCTGTAACTCAGTGAGTGGAAGTCACACATCACAAAGCAGTTTCTCAGAAAGCTTCTTTCCAGTTTTTATCTGAGGATATTTTCTTTTTCACCATAGCCCTCTATGGGCTTCCAAATATAACTTGGCAAAGTCCACAAGAACAGCCTTAGTGAATGGCTTCTTTAGGGGAAAGCTGTAACTCTGTGAGATTAATTCACAGATCACAAAGAAGTTTCTAAGAAACCTTCTTTCTATTTTTTATCAGAGGATATTTCCTTTGACCCTATTGTCTTCAAAGGGATCTGAAATATCTGTTCTCAGATTCCACAGAAATAAGGCTAGCAAAGAGATCCACGAAATACAGATGTAACTCTGTGAGTGGAAGTCACACATCACAAAGCAGTTTCTCAGAAATCTTCTTTCCAGTTTTTCTCTGAGGATATTTTCTTTTTCACCATAGCCCTCTATGGGCTTCCAAATATCACTTTGCGAATTCCACAAGAGCAGGCTTAGCGAGCGGTTTCTTCAGGGGAAAGCTGTAACTTTGTGATATAAATTAACAGAACACCAAGCAGTTTCTCAGAAAGCTTCTTTCCAGTTTTCATCTGAGGATATTTCCTTTTTCACCACAGGCCTCAATGCGCTCCAAAATATCACTTTGCGGATTCCACGAAAACTGTTAGGAAACTGATTCATGGAGAGAAACGTTTAACCTGTGAGATGAACTCACACATCACAGAGTAGTTTCTCAGAAAGCTTTTGTCTAGTTTTTATGGGAGGATATTTCCTTTGTCACTCTAAATTTCATGGTGCTAGGAAATATCCCATTGTAGATTTCAAGAAAAGTGTGTTAGCAAACTGATTAATGAAAAGAACACTGTAACTCTGTGAGTTGCATTCACACATCACAATGCCGTTTCACAGAATGCTTCTTTAAACTTTTCATCTGAGGATATATCCTTTTTCAACATATCCCTGAATGTGCTCCCAAATATCATTTCTCAGATTCCATGAAGACGGTGTTAGCAAACTGCTTCATGAAGAGAAACTTGTAGCTCTGTGAGATGAATTCACACATCACAAAGAAGTTTCTCAGAAAGCTTCTTTCCAGTTTTTATCTGAGGATATTTCCTTCATCCGAGGAGTCTTCATAGCGATCCAAAATATCACTTCTCAGATTCCACAAAAAGAGTGCTAGCAAACGGCTTCATGAAATACATGTGTAACTCTGTGAGATGAATACACACATCACAAAGCAGTTTCTCAGAAAATTTCCTTCTCGTTTTTATCCGAGGATATTTCCTTTGTCACCGTAAGCTTCATAGCACTAAGAAATATTCCATAGTAGATTTCAAGAAAGGGTGTTAGCAAACTGATCAATGAAAAAAACACTGTAACTCTGTGAGTTGCATTCACACATCACAATGCAGTTTCTCAGAACGCTTCTTTAAACTTTTCATCTGAGGATATATCCTTTTTCAATATATCCCTCAACGTGCTACCAAATATCACTTTTCAGATCCGTGAAGAAAGTGTTAGCAAACTGCTTCATGAAGAGAAAGGTGTAATTCTGGGAGATGAATTCACACATCACAAAGAAGGTTCTCAGAAAGCTTCTTTCCAGTTTTCATCTGAGGATATTTCCATTTTCACCACAGGCCTCAATGCACTCCCAAATATCACGTTGCTGTTTCCACAAAAACAGTGTTAGCAAACTGCTCCATGAAGACTAAGGTGTAACTCTCTGAGATGAATTAACACATCACAAAGAAGTTTCTCAGAAAGCTTCTTCCACGTTTTTAAAATTTTTTTTTATTATACTTTAAGTTCTAGGGTACATGTGCATAACGTGCAGGTTTGTTACATATGTATACTTATGCCATGTTGGTGTGCTGCACCCAACAACTGGTCAGCACCCATCAACTCGTCATTTACATCAGGTATAACTCCCAATGCAATTCCTCCCCCTTCCCTCCTCCTCGTGATAGGCCCTAGTATGTGATGTTCCCCTTCCCGAGTCCAAGTGATCTCATTGTTCAGTTCCCACTTATGAGTGAGAACATGTGGTGTTTGGTTTTCTGTTCTTGCGAGTTTGCTGAGAATGATGGTTTCCAGCTGCATCCATGTCCCTACAAACGACATGAACTCATCCTTTTTTATGGCTGCATAGTATTCTATGGTGTATATGTGCCACATTTTCTTAATCCAGTCTGTCACTGATGGACATTTGGGTTGATTCCAAGTCTTTGCTATTGTGAATAGTGCCGCCATAAACATACATGTGAATGTGTCTTTATAGCAGCATGATTTATAATCCTTTGGGTATATACCCAGTAATGGGATGGCTGGGTCGTATGGTACTTCTAGTTCTAGATCCTTGAGGAAACGTCATACTGTTTTCCACAATGGTTGAACTAGTTTACAATCCCACCAACAGTGTAAAATTGTTCCTGTTTCTCCACATCCTCTCCAGCACCTGTTGTTTCCTGACTTTTTAATGATCGCCATTCTAACTGGTGTGAGATGGTATCTCATTGTGGTTTTGATTTGCATTTCTCTGATGGCCAGTGATGATGAGCATTTTTTCATGTGTCTGTTGGCTGTATGAATGTCTTCTTTTGAGAACTGTCTGTTCATATCCTTTGCCCACTTTTGGATGGGGTCGTTTGTTTTTTTCTTGTAAATTTGTTTGAGTTCTTTGTAGCTTCTGGATATCAGCCCTTTGTCAGATGAGTAGATTGCAAAAATTTTCTCCCATTCTGTAGGTTGCCTGTTCACTCTGATGGTAGTTTCTTTTGCTGTGCAGAAGCTCTTTAGTTTAATGAGATCCCATTTGTCAATTTTGGCTTTTGTAGCCTTTGCTTTTGGTGTTTTAGACATGAAGTCCTTGCCCATGCCTATGTCCTGAATGGTATTACCTAGGTTTTCTTCTAGGATTTTTATGGTATTAGGTCTAACATTTAAGTCTCATCCATCTTGAATTAATTTTCGTATAAGGAGTAAGGAAAGGATCCAGTTTCAGCTTTCTACTTATGGCTAGCCAATTATCCCAGCACCATTTATTCAATAAGGAATCCTTTCCCCATTTCTTGTTTTTCTCAGGTTTATCAAAGATCAGATGGCTGTAGATGTGTGGTATTATTTCTGAGGACTGTGTTCTGTTCCATTGGTCTATATCTCTGTTTTGGTACCAATACCATGCTGGTTTGGTTACTGTAGCCTTGTAGTATAGTTTGAAGTCAGGTAGCGTGATGCCTCCAGCTTTGTTCTTTTGACTTAGGATTGTCTTGGAGATGCGGGCTCTTTTTTGGTTCCATATGAACTTTAAAGCAGTTTTTTCCAATTCTGTGAAGAAACTCATTGGTAGCTTGATGAGGATGGCACTGAATCTATAAATAACCTTGGGCAGTATGGCCATTTTCACGATATTGATTCTTCCTATCCATGAGCATGGTAAGTTCTTCCATTTGTTTATGTCCTCTTTAATTTCACTGAGCAGTGGTTTGTAGTTCTCCTTGAAGAGGTCCTTTACATCCCTTGTAAGTTAGATTCCTAGGTATTTTATCTTCTTTGAAGCAATTGTGAATGGAAGTTCATTCATGATTTGGCTCTCTGTTTGTCTGTTAGGTGTACAAGAATGCTTGTGGTTTTTGCACATTAATTTTGTATCCTGAGACTTTGCTGAAGTTGCTTATCAGCTTAAGGAGATTTTGGGCTGAGACAATGGGGTTTTCTAAATATACAATCATGTCATCTGCAAAGAGGGACAATTTGACTTCTTCTTTTCCTAACTGAATACCCTTGATTTCTTTCTGTTGCCGGATTGCGCTAGCCAGAACTTCCAACACTACGTTGAATAGGAGTGGTGAGAGAGGGCATCCTGTCTTGTGCCAGTTTTCAAAGGGAATTTTTCCAGTTTTTGCCCATTCAGTATGATATTGGCTGTGGGTTTGTCATAAATAGCTCTTATGATTTTGAGATACGTTCCGTCAATACCGAATTTATTGAGCGTTTTTAGCATGAAGGGCTGTTGAATTTTGTCAAAGGCCTTTTCTGCTTCTATTGAGATAATCATGTGGTTTTTGTCTTTGGTTCTGTTTATATGCTGGATTACGTTGATTGATTTGCGAATGTTGAACCAGCCTTGCATCCCAGGGATGAAGCCCATTTGGTCATGATGGATAAGCTTTTTGATGTGCTGGTGGATCTGGTTTCTAGTATTTTATTGAGGATTTTGACATCGATGTTCATCAGGGATATTGGTCTAAAATTCTCTTTTTTTGTTGTGTCTCTGCCAGGCTTTGGTATCAGGATGATGTTGGCCTCATAAGATGAGTTAGGGAGGATTCCCTCTTTTTCTATTGATTGGAATAGTTTCAGAAGGAATGGTACCAGCTCCTCCTTGTACCTCTGGTAGAATTCAGCTGTGAATCCATCTGGTCCTGGACTTTTTTTGGTTGGTAGGATATTAATTATTGCCTCAATTTCAGAGCCTACTATTGGTCTATTCAGGGATTCAGCTTCTTCCTGGTTTAGTCTTGGAAGAGTGTAAGTGTCCAGGAAATTATCCATATCTTCTAGATTTTCTAGTTTATTTGCGTAGAGGTGTTTATAGTTTTCTCTGATGGTAGCTTGTATTTCTGTGGGGTCGGTGGTGATATCCCCTTTATCATTTTTTATTGCATCTATTTGATTCTTATCTCTTTTCTTCTTTATTAGTCTTGCTAGCAGTCTATCAATTTTGTTGATCTTTTCAAAAAACCAACTCCTGGATTCATTGATTTTTTGGAGGGTTTTTTGTGTCTCTATCTCCATCAGTTCTGCTCTGATCTTAGTTATTTCTTGCCTTCTGCTAGCTTTTGAATGTGTTTGCTCTTGCTTCTCTAGTTCTTTTAATTGTGGTGTTAGGGTGTCAATTTTAGATCTTTTAAAGCTTTCTCTTGTGGGCATTTAGTGCTATAAATTTTTCCTTTACACATTGCTTTAAATGTGTCCCACAGATTCTGCTATCTTGTGTCTTTGTTTGCATTGGTTTCAAAGAACATCTTTTTTCTGCCTTCATTTCCTTATTTACCCAGTAGTCATTCAGGAGCAGGTTGTTCAGTTTCCATGTAGTTAAGCGGTTTTGATTGATTTTCTTAGTCCTGAGTTCTAGTTTGATTGCATTGTTGTCTGAAAGACAGTTTGTTACAATTTCTGTCCTTTTACACTTGCTGAAGAGTGATTTACTTCCAACTGTGTGGTCAATTTTGGAATAAGTGTGATGTGGTGCTGAGAAGAATGTATATTCTGTTGATTTGGGTTGGAGAGTTCTGCAGATGTCTATTGGGTCCTCTTGGTGCAGAGCTGAGTTCAGTTCCTGGATATCCTTGTTAACTCTTTCATGGATCTGTCTAATGTTGACAGTGGGATGTTAAAATCTCCCATTATTATTGTATGGGAGTCTAAGTCTCTTTTTAAGTCTCTAAGGACTTGTTTTATGAATCTGGGTGCTCCTGTATTGGGTGCATATATATTTAGGATAGTTAGCTCTTCTTGTTGAATTGATCCCTTTACCATTATGTAATGACCTTCTTTGTCTCTTTTGATCTTTGAGGGTTTAAAGTCTGTTTTATCAGATACTAAGATTGCAACTCCTGCTTTTTTTCTGTTCTCCATTAGCTTGGTAGATCTTCCTCCATCCCTTTATTTTGAGCCTATGTATGTCTCTGCTTTGAGATGGGTCTCCTGAATACAGCAAACTGATGGGTCTTGACTCTTTATCTAATTTGCCAGTCTGTGTCTTTTAATTGGACCATTTAGTCCATTTACATTTAAGTTTAATATTGTTATGTGTGAACTTGATCCTGTCATTGTGATATTAGCTGGTTATTTTGCTCGTTAGTTGATGCAGTTTCTTCCTAGCATTGATGGTCTTTACATTTTGGCATGTTTTTGCAATGGCTGGTACCGGTTGTTCCTTTCCATGTTTAGTGCTTCCTTCAGCATCTCTTGTAGGGCAGGCCTGGTGGTGACAAAATCTCTAAGCATTTGCTTGTCTGTAAAGGATTTTATTTCTTCTTCACTTATGAAACTTAGTTTGGCTGGATATGAAATTCTGGGTTTAAAATTCTTTTCTTAGGAATGTTGAATATTGGTCCCCACTCTCTTCTGTCTTGTAGAGTTTCTGCTGAGAGATATGCTGTTAGTCTGATGGGCTTCCCTTTGTGGGTAACCTGACCTTTCTCTCTGGCTGCCCTCAACATTTTTTCCTTCATTTCAACTTTGGTGAATCTTACAATTATTTGTCTTGGAGTTGCTCTTCTCAAGGAGTATCTTTGTGGTGTTCTTTTTATTTCCTGAATTTGAATGTTGGCCTGCCTTACTAAGTTGGGGAAGTTCTCCTGGATGATATCCTGAAGAGTGTTTTCCAACTTGGTTCCATTTTCCTCCTCACTTTCAGGCACAGCAATGAGATGTAGATTTCGTCTTTTCACATAATCCCATATTTCTTGGAGTCTTTGTTCATTTCTTTTTCCTTTTTCTTTTCTGGACTTCTCTTCTCACTTCATTTCATTCATTTGATCTTCAATCATTGATACTCTTTCTTCCAGTTGATCGAGTCAGTTACTGAAGCTTGTGCATTTGTAACGTATTTCTCCTGTCATAGTTTTTATCTCTGTCAGTTCGTTTATGGCCTTCTCTGCATTGATTATTCTAGTTATCCATTCTTTCATTCTTTTTTCAAGATTTTTAGTTCTCTGCGCTGGGTACATAGTTCCTCCTTTAGCTCTGAGAAGTCTGATCTACTGAAGCCTTCTCCTCTCAACTCATCAAAGTCATTCTCCGTCCAGCTTTGATCCATTGCTGGTGATTAGCTGTGTTCCATTGGAGGGGGAGATGCGCTCTTATTTTTTGAATTTCCAGCTTTTCTGCCCTGCTTTTCCCCCATCTTTGTGGTTTTATCTGCCTGTGGTCTTTGATGCTGGTGACAAACTGATGGGGTTTTGGTGTAGGTGTACTTTCTGTTTGTTAATTTTCCTTCTAACAGTGAGGACCCTCAGCTGTAGGTCTATTGGAGATTGCTTGAGGTCCACTCCAGACCCTGTTTGCCTGAGTATCAGCAGCAGAGGCTGCAGAAGATAGAATATTGTTGAACAGTGAGTGCTGCTGTCTGATTCTTGCACTGGAAGCTTCATCTCAGGGGGTACTCCACCATGTGAGTTGTGAGGTGTTAGTCTGAACCTAGTGGGAGATGTCTCCCAGTTAGGCTACTCAGGAGTCAGGGACCCACTTGAGCAGACAGTTTATAAATTCTCAGATCTCAACCTCCGTGCTGGGAGATTCACCACTCTCTTCAAAGCTGTCAGAGAGCTCTCAGGATTCTCTTCATGGAGCAGTTTGGTAGCCCTGCTTTTGGGGAGTCTGAGAAGGGATAATTTGGATTGCAATTATACCTATGGTGATAAGGGAAATATCCTCTGATAAATACTAGAAAGAAGCTTTCTGAGAAACTTATTTGTGATGTGTTAAATCATCTCACAGAGTTATATGTTTCTATTCATGGAGCAGTGTGCTAACATTGTTTTCGTGCAATCTACAAAGGGATATTTGAGAGTGCGTTGAAGCCTATGGTGACAAAGGAAATATCATCAGATAAAAACTAGAAACTTTTTGAGGAACTGCTTTGTGGTGTGTGAATTCATCTGACACAGTTATAACATTCTTTTCATTGAGCTGTTTGCTAACACGTTTTTCTTGGAATCTGCAATGGGATATTCAGGATCGCTTTGAGGCCTATAGTGAAAAAGGAAATATTCTCAGATAAAAACTAGAAAGAAGCTTTCTTAGAAACAGCTTTATGATGTGTGAATTCATCTCACTGACTTAGACGATTCTTTTCATGGAGCAGTTTGGTAGCACTCTTTTTGGGGTTTCTGAGAAGGGATATTTTGGACCGCATTGAAGAATATGGTGACAAAGCAAATATCCTTCCATAAAAACTAAAAAGAAGCTTTTGGAAAAACTCCTTTGTGATGTATGAATTCATCTCACAAACATTCATTTTTCTTTTCATTGAGCAGTTTGCTAACACTGTTTTCTTGGGATCTGCAATGGAATATTTGGGAACTCTTTGAAGTGTATAGTGACAAAGGAAATATCCTCAGTTAAAAAAATAAAGAAGCTTTCCAGGAAACTTCTTTGTCATGTTTGAATTCATTTAACATAAGTACACATATATTTTCATGTTGAAGTTTCCTAACACTTATTTTTGTGGAATCTGCAAGAGGATATTTGGTAGCACATTGAAGTTCCTGGTGACAAAGGAAATCTGCTCGTATAAAAACTAGAAAGAAGATTTCTGAGAAACTGGTTTGTGATGTATGAATTCTTCTCTCACAGGTACACATTTCTTTTTATGGAGTAGTTTGCTAACAAAGTTCTCGTGGAATCTGCAACAGCATATATGGGAGCAACTTGAAGCCTATGTTGACAAGGGAAATAACCTCAGATAAAACCCAAAAAGAGGTTTTCAGAGAAATTGCTTTGTGATGTGTGAGTTTATCTCACAGTGTTACACTGTCCTTTTCACTGAGCAGTTTGCTGACACTGTTTTCTTGGAATCTGCAATGGGATATTTGGGAGCACATTGAAGCCTATGGTGGCAAAGGATATATCCTCTGATATAAACAAGAAAGAAGCTTTCTGAGAAACTTCTTTGTGATGTGTGAAGTCACATCACAGAATTACACAATGCTATTGATGGAGCAGTTTGCTAACATTGTTTTGGTGGAAACTGCAAAGGGATATTTGAGGGTGCATTGAGGCCTATGGTGACAAAGGAAATATACTCAGAAAAAAAGTAGAAAGAAGCTTTCTGAGAAACTGCTTTGTGATGTGTGAATTCGTCTCATATAGTTACACAGTTGTTTTCAGTGCACCATTTGTTAAAACGTTTATCTTGGAATCTGCAATGGGATATTCGGGATCGTTTTGAGGCTTATGGTGAAAAAGTAAATATTCACTGATAGAAACTAGAAAGAAGCTTTCTGAGAAACAGTTTTGTGATGTGTGAATTCATCTCCCTGAATTACACGATTCTTTTCATGGAGCAGTTTGGTAGCACTATTTTTAGGGAATCTGTGAAGGGATATTTTGGATCTCTTTGAAGACTATGATGACAAAGGAAATATCCTCACATAAAAACTAGAAAGAAGTTCTCTGAGAAACTGTTTTGTGATTTGTGAATGCATCTCAAAGAGTTACAGCATTATTTTCATGGAGCAGTTTGCTAACACAGGTTTCCTGGAATCAGCAGTAGGATATTCAGAGCGCTTTGAAGCCTATGGTGAAAAATCAAATATCCCCAGATAGCAACTAGAAAGACGCTTTCTGGGAAACCACTTTGTGTTGTGATAATTTATCTCACAGAGTTTCAGGATTCTCTTCCTGGAGCAGCTTGCTAGGACTGCTTTTGGGGAATCTGAGAAGGGATAGATTCGATGGCAATGAAGCCTATGATGACAAAGGAAATATCCTCCAATAAAAACTAGAAAGAAGTTTTCTGAGAAACTTCTTTGTGGTGCTTGAAATCACCTCACAGAGTTACACGTTTCTCTTCATGGATCAGTTTGACAACATCGTTTTCATGGAATCTACAATGGGATACTTGGAAGTGCATTGAGGCCTAAGGTGACAACTTAAATATCCTCAGATAAAAAATAGAAAGAAGCTCTTATTATTTTGAGGTACGTTCCATCAATACCGAATTTATTGAGCGTTTTTAGCATGAAGGGCTGTTGAATTTTGTCAAAAGCCTTTTCTGCATCTATTGA
>NC_037676.1:44042512-44067937 GCF_003255815.1 Theropithecus gelada | reverse complement strand
GTTATACCTGATGTAAATGACGAGTTGATGGGTGCAGCACACCAACAAGGCACAAGTATACATATGTAACAAACCTGCACGTTATGCACATGTACCCTACAACTTACAGTATAATAATAATAAATAAATTTAAAAAAAAAAAAAAAAAAAGAAAATAAAGATTTTACTTTGTAAAAAAAAAAAAAAAAAAATAGAAAGAAGCTTTCTGAGAAACCATTTTGTGATATGTGATTTCATCTCACACAGTTACACCATTCTTTTCATTGAGCAGTTTGCCAACATTGTTTTCTTGGAGTCTGAAAAGGGATATTTGAGAGTGCATTGAGGCCAATGGTGACAAAGGAAATATCCTCAGATAAAAATGAGAAAGAAGCTTTCTGAAAAACTGCTTTGTGATGTGTGAATTCATCTCACAGAGTCACACTTTTCTCTTCATGAAGCAGTTTGCTAACATGGTTTTTGTAGAATTTACAAAGTGATATTTGGGAGCGCATTGAGGCCTATGGTGAAAAAGGAAATATCCTCAGAAAAAAATCAGAAAGAAGCATTCTGAGAAACTGCTTTGTGACGTGTGAATTCATCTCACAGAGTTACACCTTAGTCTTCATGAAGCAGTTGGATAACACTGTTTTCATTGAATCTGCAAAGTGATATTTGGGAGCATATTGCAGCGTGTTGTGATAAAAGAAACATCCTCAGATGAAAATTAGAAAGAAGCTTTCTGAGAAATTGCTTTCTGAAGTGTGAATTCAACTCACTTAGATACACCTGTATTTCATGGAGCCGTTTGCTAGCCCTGTATTTGTGGAATCTGAGAACTGATATTTCAGATCGCTTTGAAGATTATACGATCAAAGGAACTATCCTCAGGCAAAAACCAGAATGAAGCTTTCTGAGAAACTGCTCTGTGCTGGGTGAATTCATCTCACAGAGTTGCACATGTATTTCATGGAGCCGTTTGCTAGCACTGTTTTTGTGGAATCTGAGAAGTGATATTTTGGATCTCTATGAAGACTCCTGGGACGAAGGAATTATCCTCAGATAAAAACCAGAAAGAAGCTTTCTGAGAAACTGCTATATGATGCGTGAATTCATCTCACGAAGTTACAATACCCTTTCATGGAGAAGTTTGCTAGCACTATTTTTGAGGAATCTCAGAAGTGATATTTTGGGTATCATTGAATCCCATTGTGAATAATGAAATATCCTCAGATAAAACCTGGAGAGAAGCACTCTCAGAAATTGCTTTGTGGTGTGTGAATTCACTTCACAGAGGTACACTACTGCTATCATTGAGAAGTTTGCTAACACTGCTTTCACAGAATTTGCAATGAGATATATGGGAGTGCATTGAGAACTGAAATGTCCTCAGATAAAAACGAGAAAGAAGTTTTCTGAGAAACTTTTTTGTGATGTGTGAATTCATCTCACAGAATTACACCTTTCTATTCATGAAGCAGTTTGCTAACACTGTTTTCGTGGAATGTGAAAAGTAATATTTGGGAGCACATTGAGGACTATGGTGAAAAAAGATATATCCTCAGATGAAAACTGTAAAGAAGCGTTCTGAGAAACTGCATTGTGATGAGTAAATGCAACTAACAGAGTTACACTTTTCTTTTCATTGATCAGTTTGCCAACACTTTTTTCTTGAAATCTGCAACGTGATATCTCTTAGCACAATGATGCTTACAGAGACAAAGGAAATAACTGGAGATAAAAATGAGAAAGAAGCTTTCTGAGAAACTGCTCTGTGATGTGTGAATTCATCTCACAGAGCTACACTTTTCTCTCCATGAAGCAGTTTGCTAACACTGTTTTCGTTGAATCTGCAAACTGATCTTTTGGAGCACATTTAGGCCTATGGTGAAAAAGGAAATATCCTCAGATGAAAAGTAGAAAGAAGCTTTCTGAGAAACTGCTATCTGATGTGTGAATTCATTTCATAGAGTTACACTTTTGTTTCATGGAGCAGTCTGTTACCACTGTTTTCGGGGAATCTGAGAAGGGATATTTTGGATCACTATAAAGACTATATGGACAAAGGAAATATCCTCAGATAAAAATCAGAAAGAAGTTTTCTGAGAAACTGCTTTGTGATGTGTGAATTCATCTAACAGAGATATACCACTGTTTTGTGGAGCCGTTTGCTAGCACTGATTTTGTGGATTCTGAGAACTGATATTTCGGATCGGTTTGAAGAGTATAAGGACAAAGGAAATGTCGTCAGATAAAAACCAGAAAGAAGCTTTGTGAGAAACTGCTTTGTGATGTGTGAATTCATTTCACAGAATTACATCACTCTTTCATGGAGGAGTTTGCTAGCACTGTTTTTGTGGAATCTCAGAAGAGAATTTTAGATATCGTTGAATTCCATGGTGAATAATGAAATATACTCAGATAAAAAATAGAGAGAAGTGTTCTCCGAAACTGCTTTGTGGTGTATGAATTCACCTCACAGAGTTACACGACTGCTTTCATTGAGATATTTGCTAACACTGTTTTCACAGCATCTGCAATTAGATATATGGGAGTGCATTGAGAACTGAAATATCCTCAGGTAAAAATGAGAAAGAAGCTTTTGAGAAACTTCCTTGTGATGTGTGAATTCATTTCACAGACTTACACCTTTCTCTTCATGAAGCAGTTTGTTAACACAGTTTTCGTGGAATCTGCAAAGTGATATTTGGTAGAGCATTTTAGGCTATAGTGAAAAATGATGTATTCTCAGATGCAAAGTTTATAGAAGCGTTCTGAGAAACTGCATTGTGATGTGTGAATGCAACTCACAGAGTTATACTGTTCTTTTCATTGATCAGTTTGCCAACACTGTTTTCTTGAAATCTGCAATGGGATATTTGTTAGCACAATGAAGCTTATGATGACAAAGGAAATATCCTCAGATAAAAACGAGAAAGAATCTTTCTGAGAAACTGCTTTGTGATGTGTCAATTCATCTCACAGAGTTACACTGTTCTCCCCATGAAGCAGTTTGTTAACACTGTTTTCGTGGATCTGCAAAGTGATATTTGGGAACCCATTGAGGCATATGGTGAAAAATGAAAAATACTGAGATGAAAACTAGAAAGAAGCTTTCTGAGAAATGGCTTTCTGATATGTGAATTCAACTCACAGAGTTAGACCTGTATTTCATGGAGTCGTTTCCTAGCCCCGTTTTTTGTGGAATCTGAGAACTGCTATTTCGGATTGCTTTGAAGACTATACAGTCAAAGGAAATATCCTCAGATAAAAACCAGAATGAAGCTTTCTGGGAAACTGCTTTGTGACGTGTGAATACATCTCACAGAGTTACACGTGTATTTCATGGAGCCGTTTGTTAGCCCTGTTTTTGTGGAATCTGAGAAGTGATATTGTGGATCGCTATGAAAACTCCCCAGACAAAGGAAATATCCTCAGATAAAAATCAGAAAGAAACTTTCTGAGAAACTGCTTTATGATGCTTGAATTCACCTCACAATAATACACCACTCTGTAATGGAGGAGTTTGCTAGCACTGTTTTTGAGGAATCTCAGAAGTGATATTTCGGAAATCATTGAATCCCATGATGAAAAATGAAATATCATCAGATAAAACCTGGAGAGAAGCCTTCTCAGAAATTGCTTTGTGGTGTGTGAACTCATCTCACAGTCACACTATTGCTTTCATTGTGAACTTTGCTAACACTGTTTTCACAGAATTTGCAATGAGATATACAGAGTGCATAGAGAACTCAAATATCCTCAGATAAAAACGAGAAAGAACCTTTCTGAGGAACTTCTTTGTGATGTGTGAATTCATCTCACAGAGTTACACATTTCTCTTCATGAAGCAGTTTGCTAACACTATTTTCCCAGAATCTGCAAACTGATATTAGGGAGCACCTTGAGGGCTATGGTGAAAAAGGAAATATCCTCAGATGAAAGCTGGAAAGAAGCATTCTGAGAAACTGCATTGTGATGTGTGAATGAAACTCACAGAGTTACACTTTTCTTGTCATTGATCAGTTTGCCAACACTGTTTTCTTGAAATCTACAATGGGATATTTCTTAGCGCCATGAAGCTTGTGGAGACAAGAGAAATATCCTCAGATAAAAATGAGAAAGAAGCTTTTTGAGAAACTGCTTTGTGATGTGCGAATTCATCTCACAGAGTTACACTTTTCTCTCCATGAAGCAGCTTGCCAACACAGTTTTCATGGAATCTGCAAAGTGATATTTGGGAGTGCGCTGAGGCCTATGGTGTAAAAGGATATATCCTCAGATGAAAACCAGAAAGAAGCTTTCTGAGAAACTGCTTTCTGATGTGTGAATTCATTTCATAGAGTTGCAATTTCGTTTCATGGAGCAATATATTAGCACTGTCTTTGCAAAATCTGAGAAACAATATTTCGGATGGCATTGAGCACTGTACTGAGAAAGGAAATATCCTCAATTGAAAACGTGAGAGAAGCTTCTTGAGAAATTTCTTTGTGATGTGTTAATTCTTCTCAAAGAGTTACCCCTTAATCTTCATGAAGCAGTGTGCTAACACTGTTGTCATGGAATCAGTGAAGTGATATTTGGGAGCACATTGAAGCTTGTGGTGAAAAAGGAAATATCCTCAAATGAAAACTAGAAGGAAGATTTCTGAGAAACTGCTTTCTGATGTGTGAATTCCACTCACAGAGTTACACCTGCATTTCGTAGTGCAGTTTGCTAACCCTGTTTCTGTGGAATCTGAGAATTGATATTACAGACTGCTTTGAGGACTGTACAGACAAAGGAAATATCCCCAGATACAAACCAGAATGAAGCTTTCTGAGAAAATGCTCTGTGCTGGGTGAATTCATCTCACAAAGTTGCACATGTATTTCATGGAGCCGTTTGCTAGCACTGTTTTTGTGGAATCTGAGAAGTGATATTTTGGATGGCCCTGAAGTCTCCTCACACAAAGGAAATATCCTCAGATAAAAAACAGAAAGAAGCTTTCTGAGAAACTGCTTTATGATGCGTGAATTCATCTCACAGTTACACCACTCTTCCATGGAGGAGTTTGCTAGCTCTATTTTTGAGGAATCTCAGAAGTGATGTTTTGGATATCATTGAATCCCATGGTGAAAAATGGAATATCCACAGATAAAACTTGTGGAGAAGCCTTCTCAGAAACTGCTTTGTGGTGTGTGAATTCACCTCACAGAGTTACACTATTGCTTTCATTGAGATGTTTGCTAACACTGTTTTCACAGAATCTGCAAAGAGATATATGGGAGTGCATTCAGAACTGAAATATCCTCAGATGAAAACGAGAAATAAGCTTTCTGAGAAACTTCTTTGTGATGTGTGAATTCATCTCATGGAGTTACACCTTTCTCTTCATGAAAAAGTTTGCTAACACCGTTATCATGGAATCTGAAAAGTGATATTTGGCAGCTCATTGAGGGCTATGGTGTAAAAGGAAGTATCCTCAGATGAAAACTGGAAAGAAGTGTTCTGAGAAACTGCATTGTGACGTGTGAATGCAACTCACAGAGTTACACTTTTCTTGTAATTGATCAGTTTACTAACACTGTTTACAGAAAATCTCAAATGGGATAATTCTTATCGCCACAAAGCCTATGGTGACAAAGGAAATATCCTCAGATAAAAACGAGAAATAAAATTCCTGAGAAACTGCTTTGTGATGTGTGAATTCATCTCACAGATTTACACGTTTCTCCCCATGAAACAGTTTCCTAACACTGTTTTCATGGAATCTGCAAAGTGATATTTAGGAGAGCATTGAGGACTCTGGAGAAAAAGGAAGTATGCTCAAATGAAAATTTGAAGGAAGCTTTCTGAGAAACTGCTTTCTTATGTGTGAATTGATTTCACAGAGTTACACTTACGTTTTATGGAGCAGTCTATTACCACTGTCTTTGGGGAATCTGAGAAGGGATACTTTGGAACTAATTGAGGCCTATGCTGAGAAAGGAAATATCCTCAATTAAAAACGTGAAACAAGCTTTCTGAGAAACTGCTTTGTGATGTGTGTATTCATCTCACAGAGTTATACATGTGTTTCATGGAGCCGTTTGCTAGCAGTGTTTTTCTGGAATATGAGAAGTCAAATTTTGGATCGCTATGAAGACTCCTCAGACAAAGGAAATATCCTCAGATAAGAACCAGAAAGAGGTTTTCTGAGAAACTGCTTTATGATGCGTGAATTCTTCTGACAAAGTTACACCACACTTTCATGGAGGAGTTTGTTGGCACTATTTTTGAGGAATCTCAGAAGTGATATTTTGGATATCATTGAATCCCATGATGAACAATGAAATATCCTCAGATAAAACCTGGAGATAAGCCTTCCCAGAAACTGCTTTGTGGTGTGTGAATTCACCCCACAGAGTTACACTATTGCTTTTATTGAGATGTTTGCTAACACTTTTTTTTTACAGAATCTGCAATGAGATATACGGGAGTGTATTGAGAGCTGAAATATCCTCAGATAAAAACGAGAAAAAGCTGTCTGAGAAACTTCTTTGTGATGTGTGAATTCATCTCACAGAGTTACACCTTTCTCTTTATGAAGCAGTTTGCTAACACTGTTTTCCTGGAATCTGCTAAGTGATATTTGGAAGTGCATTGAGGACTATGGGGAAAAAGGATATATCCTCAGATGAAAACTGGAAAGAAGCGTTCTGAGAAACTGCACTGTGATGCGTGAATGCAACTCACAGAGTTACACTTTTCTTTTCATTGATCAGTTTGACAACACTGTTTTCTTGAAATCTGCAATGGGATATTTCTTAGCGCAATGAACGTTATGGAGACAAAGGAAATATCCTCAGATAAAAACGAGAAAGAGGCTTTCTGAAAAACTGCCTTGTGATGTGTGAATTCATCTAACAGAGTTACACATGCATTTCGTGGAGCTGTTTGGTAACACCGTTTTTGTGGATTCTGAGAACTGATATTTCAGATCGGTTTGAAGAGTTTAAGGACAAAGGAAATATCCTCAGAGAAAAACCAGAATGAAGCTTTCTGCGAAACTACTTTGTGATGTGTGAATTCATTTCAGAGAGTTACACCACTCTTTCATGGAGGAGTTTGCTAGCACTGTTTTTGTGGAATCTCACAAGTGATATCTTGGATATCAATGTATCCCATGGTGAAAAATGAACTACCCTCAGATAAAAGCTGCAGAGAAGTCTTCTCAGAAACTACTTTGTTGTAGGTGAATTCAGCTCACAGTTACATCTTTGTTTTCATTGAGAAGTTTGCTAACAGTTTTTTTTTTTTTTTTTTTTTTTTTGCAGAAAATGCAATGAGACACACGGGGGTGCTTTGAAACCAGAAATATCCCCAGCTGAAAAAAGAAAGAAGCTCTCTGAGAAACTGCTTTGCGGTTTGTGAATTCAACTCACTGAGTTACACCTGTATTACATGGAGGCATTTACTCGCACTGTTTATGTGGAATCTGAGAACTGATATTTCGGATCGCTTTGAAGACTATACGGCCATGGGAAATATCCTCAGATAAAAACCAGAATGAAGCCTTTGAGAATCTGCTTTGCGATGTGTGAATTCAACTCACAGAGTTACACTTTTCTCTTCATGAAGCAGTTTACTAACACAGTTTTCGTGGAATCTGCAAAGTGATATTTGGGAGCACATTGAGGACTGTGGTGAAAAAGGAAATATCCTCAGATGAAAACTGGAAAGAAGCTTTCTGAGAAACTTCTTTGTGATGTGTGAATTCATCTCATAGGTTTACACGTTTCTCTCCATGAAGCAGTTTTCTAACACAGTTTTTGTGGAACCTGCAAAGTGATATTTGGGAGCGCATTGCAGCCTGTGAAGAAAAAGGAAATATCCTCAGATGAAAACTGGAAAGAAGCATTCTGAGAAACTGTATTGTGGTGTGTGAATGTACCTCACAGAGTTACACCTTTCTTTTCATTGATCAGTTTCTAACACTGTTTTCTTGAAATGTGCAATGGGATATTTCTTAGCGCCATGAACCTTACAATGACAAAGGAAATATCCTCGGATAAAAACGAGAAAGAAGCTTTTCGAGAAACTGCTTTGTGATGTGTGTATTCATCTCACAGAGTTACACATGTATTTCGTGTAGCCGTTGGCTAGCAACCTTTTTGTGGAATCTGTGAAGTGATTTTTTTAGAATGGTATGAACACGCATTGGATGAAGGAAATATCCTCAGATGAAAACTGGAAAGAAGGTTTCTGAGAAACTGCTATCTGATGTGTGAATTCATCTCACAGAGATACACTTTCTTTTCATAGAGCATTCCGTTACCACTCTTTTTGTTGAGTCTGGGAAGGGATATTTGTGTTGGCTATGAGGCTATAAGGTCAAAAAAATATCCTCAAGTAAAAAAAGTGAAAGAAGCTTTCTGCGAATCTGCTCTGTGCTGTGTGAATTCATTTCACAGAGTTAAACCACTCTTTGATGGAGGAGTTTGCTAGTGCTGTGTTTGTGGAATCTCAGAAGTGATATCTTGAATATCGTTGAATCCCATGGTGAAAAATGAAATATCCTCAGATAAAAACTGCAGAGAGGCCTTCTCAGAAATTGCTTTGTTGTGGATGAATTGAGTGCACACAGTGACATCATTGTTTTCAGTGAGAAGCTTGCTAACAGTGTTTTTGCAGAACGTGCAATGAGAGACACGGAAGTGCTTGGAGACCACAAATACCCTCAGCTGAAAAAAGAAAGAAGCTTTCTGAGAAACTGTTTCTGATGTGTGAATTCAACTCACTGAATTACACCTGTATTTCGTGGAGCCGTTTGCTAGCCCTGATTTTGTGAAATCTGAGAACGGACATTTCAAATTGCTTTGGAGACTATACGGCCAAAGGAAATATCCTCGGATAAAGAGCAGAATGAACTTTTCTGAGAAACTGCCTTGTGATGTGTGAATTCATCTCACAGAGTACACATGTATTTCGTGGAACCGTTTGCTAGCCCTGTTTTTGTGGAATCTCAGAAGTGATAATTTGGATCGCTATGAAGACTCCTCAGACAGAGGAAATATTCTCAGATAAAAACCAGAAAGAAGCTTTCTAAGAAACTGCTCTGTGATGTGTGAATTTATCTCACAGAGTGACACCTCTCTCTTCATGAAGCAGTTTGCTAACATTGTTTTCATGGAATCTGCATAGTGATATTTGGGAGCGCATTGAGGCCTGTGGTGAAACAAGAAATATCCATAAATGAAAACTAGAAGGAAGCTTTCTGAGAAACCGCTTTATGATGTGTGAGTTCATTTTAGAGAGTTATACTTTCACATCATGGAGCAGTCTATTACCACTGTCTTTGGGGTATGTGAGAAGGGATATATTGGATTGGATTGAGGCCTGTGCTGAGAACGGAAATATTCTCAATTAAAAACGTGAAAGAAACTTTCTGAGAAACTTCTTTGTGATGTGTTAATTCGTCTCAGAGAGTTACACCTTAGTCTTCATGGAGCAGTTTGCTAACACTGTTTCCGTGGAAACTGCAATGTGATATTTGGGAGCACATTGTGGCCTGTGTTGAAAACGGAAATATCCTCAGATGAAAACTGGAAAGAAGCTTTCTGAGAAACTTCTTTGTGATGTGTGAATTCATCTCAGAGAGTTACACCTTTCTCTACATGAAGCAGTTTGCTAACACTGTCTTTGTGGAATCTGAAAAGTGATATTTGGGCAAACATTGAGGGATATGGTGAAAAAGGATATATCCTCAGATAAAAAGTTTAAAGAAGCGTTCTGAGAAACTGCATTGTGATGTGTGAATGCAACTCACCGAGTTACAGCGTTCTTTTCATTCATCAGTTTGCTTACACACTTTCCTTGAAATCTACAATGGGATATTTTTAGTGCCATGAAGCTTATGGTGACAAAGGAAATATCGTCCTATAAGAGCTAGACAGAAGCTTTCTGAGAAACTGCTTTGTCATGTGTGGATTCATCTCAGAGGTTTACACGTTTCTCTCCATGAAGCAGTTTCCTAAGACAGTTTTCCTGGAATTTGCAAAGTGATATTTCGGAGAGCATTGAGGCTTGTGGTGAAAAAGTAAATATCCTCAGATGAAAACTGGAAAGAAGGTTTCTGAGAAACTGCTATCTGATGTGTGAGTTCATCACACAGAGATACACTTTCCTTTCATGGAGCATTCTGTTACCACTCTTTTTGTTGAGTCTGGGAGGGATATTTGTGTTCACTATGAAAGCTATACGGTCAAAGGAAATATCTTCAATTTAAAAAGCTGAAAGAAGCTTTCTGCAAAACTGCTCTGTGATGTGTGAATTCATTTCACAGAGTTAAACCATTCTTTGATGGAGGAGTTTGCTAGCGCTGTTTTTGTTGAATCTCAGACGTGATATTTTGGATCTCTATGAAGACTCCTCAGACAGAGAAAATATCCTCAGATAAACCCCAGAAAAAAGCTTTCTGAGAAACTGCTTTTTGGTGTCTGTGTTTATTTCACAGAGTTACACATATATTTCATGGAGCCGTTTGCTAGCACTCTTTTTGTGGAATCTGAGAAGTGCTATTTTGGATCGCTATGAAGACTTCTCGGATGAAGAAATATCGTCAGATGAAAACTGGACAGATGCTTTTTGAGAAACCTCTTTGTGATGTTTGAATTCATCTCACAGAGTTACACCTTTTTCCACATGAAGCAGTTTGCTAACACTGTTTTCGTGGAATCTGAAAAGTGATATTTGGGAGTGCATTGAGGTTTATGGTGAAAAAGGATAAATCCTCAGATGAAAAGTTTAAAGAAGTGTTCTGAGAAACTGCATTGTGATGTGTGAATGCACCTCACAGAGTTACAGTGTTCTTTTCATTGATCAGTTTGCTAACACTCTTTTCTTGAAATCTACAATGGGATATTTCTTAGCACCATGCAGCTTACGGTGTCAAAGGAAATGTCCTTGGATAAAAACGAGAAAGAAGCTTTCTGAGAAACTACTTTGTGATGTGTGTATTCATCTCACAGAGTTAGACATGTATTTCATGGAGCCGTTTGCTAGCACTCTTTTTGTGGAATCTGAGAAGTGATATTTTGGATCGCTATGAAGACTCCTCAGACAAAGGAAATATCCTCAGATGAAAACTGGAAAGAAGCTTTCTGAGAAACTTCTTTCTGATGTTTGAATTCATCTCACAGAGCTACATCTTTCTCTTCATGAAGCAGTTTGCTAACACTGTCTTCGTGAAATCTGAAAAGTGATATTTGGGAGCACATTGAGGGATATGTTGAAAAAGGATATATCCTCAGATGAAAAGTTTAAAGAAGCATTCGGAGAAACTGCATTGTGATGTGTGAATGCAACTCACAGAGTTATAATGATGTTTTCATTGATCAGTTTGCTAACACACTTTTCTTGAAATCTACAATGAGATATTTCTTAGCGCCATGAAGCCTAAGGTGACAAAGGAAATATTCCCCAATAAAAACTGGACAGAATCTTTCTGAGAAACTGCTTTCTGATGTGTGACTTCATCTCACAGGTTTACACGTTTCTCTCCACGAGGCACTTTCCTAACACTGTTTTCGTGGAATCTGCAAAGTGATATTGTGGACTGCATTGAGGCCTGTAGTGAAAAAGGAAATATCCTCAGATGAAAACTGGAAAGAAGCTTTCTGAGAAACTGCTATCTGATCTGTGAATTCAACTCACAAAAATACACTTTCCTTTCATGGAGCATTCTGTTACCACTCTTTTTGTTGAGTCTGGGAAGGGATATTTCCATTCACAATGAAAGTATACAGTCAAAGGAAATATCCTCAATTAAAAAAGGTGAAAGAAGCTTTCTGCAAAACTACTCTGTGATGTGTGAATTGCCCATGGTGAAAAATGAAATATCCTCAGATAAAAACCTCAGGGAGGCCTTCTCAGGAACTACTTTGTTGTGGGTGAATTCAGCTCACAGAGTGACATCATTGTTTTCAGTGAAAAGCTTGCTAACAGTGTTTTCACAGAATATGCAATGAGACACACAGGGGCGCTTTGAGACCACAAATAGCCTCAGCTGAAAAAAGAAAGAAACTTTCTGAGAAACTGTTTCTGATGTGTGAATTCAACTCACTGAATTACACCTGTATTTTGTGGAACCGTTTGCTAGCCCTGTTTTTGTGGAATCTCAGAAGTGATCATTTGGATCGCTATGAAGACTCCTCAGAGGAAATATCCTTAGATAAAAACCAGAAAGAAGCTTTCTGAGAAACTGCTTTGTGATGTGGGAATTCATCTCACAGAGTGACACCTTTCTCTTCATGAAGCAATTTGCTAACACTGTTTTCGTGGAATCTGCATAGTGATATTTGGGAGGGCATTGAGGCCTATGATGAAACAGGAAATATCCTTAGATGAAAACTAGAAGGAAGCTTTCTGAGAAACGGCTTTATGATGTATGAGTTCGTTTTAGAGAGTTGTACTTTCACATCATGGAGCAGTCTATTACCACTGTATTTGGGGAATGTGAGAAGGGATATATTGGATCGCATTGAGGCCTCTGCTGAGAAAGGAAATATTCTCAATTAAAAACGTGGAAGAGAGAAAGACGGAGCACGATGGCTGAATAGGAACAGCTCCAGTCTCCAGCTCCCAGCGCAAGCGACACTGAAGACAGGTGATTTCTGCATTATCAACTGAGGTACTGGGTTCATCTCACTGGGAAGTGCCAACAATCGGTGCTGGTCAGCTGTTGCAGCCCGACCAGCGAGAGCTGAAGCAAGGCGAGGCATCGCCTCACTTGGGAAGCACAAGGGGGAATGCAATCCCTTTTCCTAGCCAGGGGAACTGAGACACACAACACCTGCAAAATCGGGTAACTCCCACCCCAATATTGTGCTTTAAGCAAAGGGGCACACCAGGACATTATATCCCACACCTGGCCGGGAGGGTCCTACGCCCGTGGAGCCTTCCTCATTGCTAGCAGAGCAGTCTGTGATCTAACTGCAAGGCAGCAGTGGGGGGGGGGAGGGGCGCCCACCATTGCTGAGGCTTAAGTAGGTAAATAAAGCCCTGGGAAGATCAAACGTGGTGGAGCTCACTGCAGCTCAAGAGGGCTGTTAGTCTCTGTAGACTCCAACTGTGGGGACAGGGCACAGCTAAACAACAACAACAACAACAAAAAGCAGCAGAAACCTCTGCAGACCCAAGCAACTCTGTCTGACAGTTTTGAAGAGAGCGGTGTTTCTCCCAACATGGAGGTTGAGATCTGAGAACGGACAGACTGCCTGCTCAAATGAGTCCCTGACCCCTGAGTAGCCTAACTGGGAGACATCCTCCATTAGGGGCAGACCGACACCCCACACCTCATACGGTGGAGTACACCCCTGAGAGGAAGCTTCCAAAGCAAGAATCAGACAGGTACACTCGCAGTTCAGCAGTATTCTATCTTCTGCAGCCTCTACTGCTGACACCCAGGCAAATGTCTGGAGTGAACCTCAAGCAGTCTCCAACAGACCTACAGCTGAGGGTCCTGACTGTTATAAGGAAAACTAACAAACAGGAAGGACACCTACACCAAAACCCTATCAGTTCATCACCATCATCAAAGACCAGAGGCTGATAAAACCACAAAGATGGGGAAAAAGGAGGGCAGAAAAGCTGGATATTCAAAAAATAAGAGCGCATCTCCCCCTCCAAGGGAACGCAGCTCATCACAAGCAACGGATCAAAGCTGGACGGAGAATGACTTTGACGAGATGAGAGAAGAAGGCTCCAGTCCATCAAACTTCTCAGAACTAAAGGAGGAATTATGTACCCAGTGCAAAGAAACGAAAAATCTTGAAAAAAGAGTGGAAGAATTGATAACCAGAATAATTAATGCAGAGAAGACCATAAACAAATGGACAGAGATGAAAACCATGACACGAGAAATACGTGACAAATGCACAAGCTTCAGTAACCGACTCGATGGACTGGAAGAAAGAGTATCAGCGATTGAAGATCAAATGAATGACATGAAGCGAGAAAAGAAACCTAAAGAAAAAAGAAGAAAAAGAAATGAACACAGCCTACAAGAAGTACGGGATTATGTAAAAAGACCAAATCTACTTCTGACTGGGGTCCCTGAAAGTGAGGGGGAAAATGGAACCAAGTTGGAAAACACTCTTCAGGATATCATCCAGGAGAACTTCCCCAACCTAGTAGGGCAGGCCAACATTCAAATTCAGGAAATACAGAGAACGCCACAAAGATACTCCTCGAGAAGAGCAACTCCAANTCCTTTCCATGTTTAGTGCTTCCTTCACAATCTCCTGTAGGGCAGGCCTGGTGGTGACAAAATCTGTAAGCATTTGCTTGTCTGCAAAGGATTTGTTTCTCCTTCACTTATGAAACTTAGTTTGGCTGGATATGAAATACTGGGTAGAAAATTCTTTCTTTAAGAATGTTGACTATTGGCCCTGGCTTGGAGAATTTCTGCCAAGAGATCTGCTGTTAGTGTGATGGGCTTCCCTTTGTGGGTAACCCAACCTTTCTCTCTGGCTGCCCTTAACATTTTTTCCTTCATTTCAACTTCGGTGAATCTGACAATTATGTGTCTTGGAGTTCCTCTTCTCGAGGGGTATCTTTATGGCATTGTCTGTATTTCCTGAATTTGAATGTTGGCCTGCCTTACTAGGTTGGGGAAGTTCTCCTGGATGATATATCCTGAAGAGTGTTTTCCAACTTGGTTCCATTTTCCCTGTAACTTTCAGGCGTACCAATCTGATGTAGATTTGGTCTTTTCACATAATCTCATATTTGTTGGAATCTTTGTTCATTTCTTTTTACTCTTTTTTCTCTACACTTCTCTTCTCACTTCATTTCATTCATTTCATCTTCAATCTCTGATACCATTTCTTCCAGTTCATCGAGTCAGTTACTGAAGCTTGTGCATTTGTCACATAGTTCTTGTGTCATGGTTGTCATCTCTATCAGTTCTTTTAAGGTCTTCTCTGCATTGATTATTCTAGTTATCCATTCTTCCATTTTTTTTTCAAGGTTTTTAGTTTCTTTGCGCTGGTTCCATAGTTCCTCCTTTAGCTCTGAGAAGTTTGATTGACTGAAGACTTCTTCTCTCGACTCACCAAAGTCATTCTCCATCCAGCTTTGTTTCATTGCTGACGATGAGCTGCATTCCTTTGGAGGGGGATATGCACTCTGATTTTTTGAATTTCAGCCTTTCTGCACTGCTTTTTCCCCATATTTATAGTTTTATCTGCCTTTGGTCTTTGATGATGGTGATGTACTGATGGAGTTTTGGTGTGGGTGTCCTTTCTGTTTGTTAGTTTTCCTTCTGACAGTNGCCCGCCATTCTCCTGCCTCAGCCTCCCGAGTAGCTGGGACTACAGGCGCCCACAACCGCGCCCAGATAATTTTTTGTATTTTTAGTAGAGACGAGGTTTCACCGTGGTCTCGATCTCCTGACCTTGTGATCCGCCCGCCTCGGCCTCCCAAAGTGCTGGGATTACAGGCATGAGCCACCGCGCCCGGCCTTTTCCCCATCTTTATAGTTTTATCTGCCTTTGGTCTTTGATGATGGTGATGTACTGATGGGGTTTTGGTGTGGGTGTCCTTTCTGTTTGTTAGTTTTCCTTCTGACAGTCAGGACGCTCAGCTGCAGGTCTGTTGGAGTTTGCTTGATGTCCACTCCAGGCCCTGTTTGCTGTGGTATCAGCAGTGGAGCCTGCAGAAGATAGAATATTGCTGAACAGCGAGTGTTGCTGTCTGATTCTTGCTCTAGAAGCTTCGTCTCAGGGGTGTACTCTGCTGTGTGAGGTGTGAGATGTCAGTCTGCACCTAGTGGGGGATGTCTCCCGGTTAGGCTACTCAGGGGTCAGGGACCCACTTGAGCAGGCAGTCTGTCTGTTCTCAGATCTCAACCTCTGTGCTGGGAGATCCACTGCTCTCTTCAAAGCTGTCAGATGGGGGCATTTACCTCTGCCGAGGTTTCTGCTGCTTTTTGTTTAGCTATGACCTGTCCCCAGAGGAGGAGTCTACAGAGGCAGGCCAGCCTCCTTGAGCTGTGGTCGGCTCCACCCAATTCAAGCTTCCCAGGGGCTTTGTTTACCTACCTACTTAAACCTCAGCAATGGCGGGCACCCCTCCCCCAGCCTGGCTGCTGCCTTGCAATTAGATCTCAGACTGCTGTGCTAGCAATAAGGGAGGCTCCGTGGGTGTGGGACCCTCTGGACCAAGTGTGGGATATAATCTCCTGGTTTGCCGTTTGCTAAGTCCCTTGGTAAAGCGCAGTATTGGGGTGGGAGTTACCTGATTTTCCTGGTGTTGTGTGTCTCAATTTCCTTTGGCTAGGAAAAGGAATTCCCTTTCCCCTTGCACTTCCCAGGTGAGGTGATCCCTCACCCTGCTTCCACTCTTACTAGTCGGGCTGCACCTGGGGACCAGCGCCAACTGTCCAACAGGACCCAGTGAGGTGAACCCGGTATCTCAGTGGAAAATGCAGAAAAATCACTCATCTTCTGTGTCACTCATGCTGAGAGCTGGAGGCTGGAGCTGTTCCTATTTGGCCATCTTCTCTACACATCTGGTTGAAGTTTTGAGTTGATACATAAAACATTATAATTTTTCTCATTTAAAATATTGAGAAATTGGTTCTCTATTAGCACTTGTAGATGCCTAATTTACAGAGGTAGATTTCTGATTTTAAGTGGGGTATCCTGAAATTGAAAAATGCTAAACCTAAAATGAAAATGCTGGGTCATAGATTCTGTATATCTTTACCTTGGCTAGATAATGGAAGATTGTTTTCCAAAGGGGTGGTACAAATATTTCCATCAAATGTGTATGAGAATTCCATTTATTATATCTTCACCTGTTAACCAATTTTCCTAATAATTGAGAAAAAATTCTGTATTACAGAAGAAAGCCAGTTATAAAATATGCAAGAAATTATAGAAAATATAATTTTACTGGCCCAAATGATATTATTAGATTAAGAGGACAATATTAATTGGTATCAAAATCATTAAATAAATGATTGATGAGAAACTGGTCATTGGTTAATTGTTAAAAAAAAAAAAAACCCTAATGGATTACTTTTTAATCTCAAGGAAAAATGCTTATCTGTATAGTGAAAGGGAAAAACAAAATAACTTAGTGTAAGAATTTATCATTCATAGTGCCACCAATGATGGTTAACCCGATATTATGTGACTTTGGATATGATGCTACATGAAGTATACACCATCACTTTGAATTGTTATTGGACAAAATAATATAAATGTATTAAGCTTCTAACATAATAAACAATACAGAATATAGACTATAGACAGGGAATACAGGATACAGGCTAACAAGTTCAATAATACCATAGCAAAGCAACTAGACAAATTCAGGAATATTCTACAGAATGTAATTGGCTTGGGGTTTTAAAAAGTTAGTATTATGAAAAAGAGATTGTAATCAATTGTAAGAAATTTAACAAATATAAAAGCCAGATGCAAGATTGGATCTTACATTTGATATTTGAATGGACAAATGAACTGCATGTAATATTTTTGGGTTAACTGGGGGAATTTTGAACATCGTCTCAGCAGTAGGTGAGATAAAATGTACTGAAAGAGAAAGTTACCAAAAAAACAAAACCAGATTGAGGAATGGTATGTACAATAAAATCTATATTGATGTAAAACTAGAAAGAGGTGTGTGTGTGTGTGTATAAAGACCTGGAAAGGTAAACATTAAGGTAATTCGCATTGGTGCCCACTGATGGTAATTAAATTGATTTAATTAAATTCAAAAATTTCCTATAGTGCACATGTGCTGCTTCTGTAACTGTACTTTTTAAAAGTACAAACAATATAATAAAAAGTTACCCAATTTAACTGATTACTTTTTGTTAACTGATTACTTTTTAATGGAGTGTATTTCCTGCTAAGAATTAAGATATAAAACAAAGATATTTTTGGCCTAATAATAATTCTATGCATGACTAGCATTTCATATGCTAGATAATCTTCCTGGAAATAATGATTGCCTTGATTGTTATTATAAAGACCACTCCATAGGGTCATAAATCATCTAGTGTCCTCATCTTCTTTCCTGATTATGTGCATTTTAGTATGAATCTTAAAATAGGTGAAGTATTTCTTTCTCTATTTTAGCATTTTACGGTTTTGGTTCTATCATTTTCTTCTCTGGTATATTATGTTTAGTTTATTAAAGGAATAAATAGATTGATTAAAATAAATTACAAAGAATTTATGTGCAGATGGCTGTCAATAATTGTGAACAGGTTTTTTACACTCCTACTTATTTCATTTTATAAATATGTATTTTCAAAAACATGCACATCTTTTTCCTAATCTCTTTTCAAAGGCTGAATCATAATTTCTCAGTTCTATACCCCAAAGTAATAAGAACCATTTATGACAAACCCACAGCTAACATCATACTAAACAGGCAAAATCTGGAAGCATTCCCCTTGAGAATGTGAACAAGGATGCCCACTCTCATCACTTCTATTCAGTATAGTATGGAAGTCCTAGCCAGAGCAATCAGGGAAGAGAAAGAAATGAAAGGCATCCAAATAGTAAGAGAGGAGGTAAAACTATTTCCCTTTACAGGTGATATAATTCTATACCTAAAAAACCCCACCCCATAGTCTCTGCCCAAAAGTTCTTAGAACTGACAAATAACATCGATAATGTTTCAAGATACAAAAATCAATGTATAAAAGTTAGTAGCATTTCTATACACAAGTAATGTCCAAACTGAGAGCCAAATCAAGAACATAATGCCATTCACAGTAGCCACAAAATAGATAAAGTACCTAGGAATATAGCTAACAAGGGAGGTGAAAGATCTCTACAATGAAAATTACCAAACACTGCTGAAAGAAATCAGAGATGATACAAACAAATGGAAAATCAATATTGTTAAAATGACCATACTGTCCAAAACAATGTACAGGTTCAATGCTATTCTTATCAAACCACCAATGGCATTTTTCACAGAATTAAAAACAACTATTCTAAAATTCATATGGAACCCAAAAATAAGCCTGAATAGCTAAAGCAATCATAAGCAGAAAGAAGAAAGACAGAAGCATCACATTATCCAACTTCAAACTATGCTACAAGACTACAGTAACCAAAACAGCATGATACTGGTAAGAAAATAGACACACAAAATCAATGGAACACCCTAGAAAACCCAGAAATAAAGTCATACACATACAACCATCTGATCCTCAACAAAACTGACAATAACAAGCAATGGGAAAAGGACTCCTTATTCCATAAATAGTGCTGGATACCTGGCTAGCCATAAATAAAAGATTGAAACTGGACCCCTTTCTTTCACTATATACAAAAATCAACTCAAAATGCATGAAAGACTTAAATGTAAGACCAAAAACTATTAAGACCCAAGAAGAAAACCTAGGAAATCTCATTCTGGTCATAGGCCTTGGCAAAGATTTCATGATGAAGACTCCAAAAGCAGTTGCAACAAAACCAAAAATTGACAAGTGGGACTTAATTAAACTAAAGAGTTACTGCACAGCAAAAGAAACTATCAACAAGGTAAACAGACAACCTACAAAATGGGAGCAAATATTTTGAACTGTACATCTGACAACGATCTAATATCTACTGTTTATTAGGAACTTAAACAATAAGCAAAAACCAAACAACCTCATTGAAAAATGGGCAAAGGACATGAACAGACACTTCTCAAAAGACAACATACAAGCACCCAACATGCATATTTAAAACATTCCTCCTTACTAATCATTACAGAAATGCAAATCAAAAACACAATGAGATATTATCTCACAATAATCAGAATGGCTATTATTAAAATAGGCTCATGCCTATAATCCCAGTACTTTTGAAGGCTGAGGTGAGAGGATTGCTTGAGCCCAGGGGTTTGAGACCAGTCTGGGCAACATGGTGAGACCCTGTTTCTACAAAAAAATAATTTAAAAAAAAACTAGCCAGATATCATGCTGCATGTCTGTGGTCCCAGCTATTCAGGAGGCTGAGTGGGGAAGATTGCTTGAACCCATGAGGTTGAGGCTGCAGTGAGTTGTGTTCATGCAGCTGCACTCCAGCCTGGGTGAGAGAGTGAGATGCTGTCAATAAATAAATAAATAAATAAATAAATAAATAAATAAATATTACAGATGTTGGTAAGATTTCAGAGAAAAGAGAACCCTTATACACTGTTGGTGGGAATGTAAATTAATTCAACCATTGTGGAAAGCAGTTTGGCAGTTTCTCAAAGAACTTAAAACAGGATTATCATTCGACCTAGCAATCCCATTACTTTTTACACATTCAATTTTTTGTTGCTATTGTAATTCTTTTTATTTTTACATATGCTATTCATACATAATGGGTTGATAATGGGTTAAAGCTAATATTTTTGCTTTAAATAGCTGATTATCTTTTAGACCAATTAAAATATAGCAATTTCTGCCTGAAATATTTTCTTTAACATTTATGTAGTATATAAACCTGCTGGCAATGAATTGTCCTAGTTTTTGTTTATTTGAGAAAGTCTTTATTTTTCTATTTGAAACATATTATTACTAGGGATAGAATTCTGGGTTGAGAATTTTTCTTTTTCAGCACTTACAGTGCTAGACTAGGGTCTTCTGGCTTGTATCATCCCTCTAATTGTTACCTTACTTTCTCTGTATATATGTATCCTCCTTTTTCTTTTGATGTCTTCAACATTTCTTCTTTGTCTTCTGCTTTCAGCAGTTTGAAGATGGTATCCTTGGTCGGTGGTATGTATGTTTGTGTAATTATCTTTCCTGGTATTCTCTGAGCTTGTTGAAATAGTGGTTTGGTGTCTGTCATCAATTTTGGAGAATTCTTCACCCTTTTCCTTCAAGTATGTCTGTTGCCTTTTTCTCTAATTCTGTTTCTAGAATTTCAATTACATGTACGTTAGATGGTTTGATATTGTTCCACGGCTCCTGTATGCTCTCTTCTTCTTCTTCTTTTTATTTTTTGTTGTTTTTTTTTTGGATTTTTTTTCCCCAAGTATGGGAAAGAGAAAAATCTTTGTGTTTCAGTCTGAGTAATATCTGTCAATCTATCTTTAAGTTTACTAATTCTTTTGCTAGATACCTCTAAGTCTACTGATGACTCGGTTGAAGGCATGCTTTGTCACTGTTATTGCGCTATATGTTTCTAATATTTCCATTTGATTCATTCTTGTGTTTCCATCCTTCTGCTGAAATTACCTGACTGATCCTGCATGTTGTTCATCTCCCTTAGAACTTTAAAACATATTAATCATATTTATTTTAAATTTCTTGTCATTTAGTTTCAACATCTGTGTCATATCTGAATCTGGTTCTGGTGATTGATTTTTTTCTTGGTAGTGTGTGTATGTGTGTGTGTGTTTTATTTTCCTTACTTTTTGTATTCCTCATCATTTTTTGTTCAATACTAGTCATGTTATGTAGGAAAGAATGTTTTTTATTTCTAGAAATGGGTGTATCTTTTTTTTTCTGCTAGGCCTTTAGTGTCAGGGATTGAGTTAATCTATTTAGGAGGCAGGCTGAGTTTGAAGTTTGTTTCTGCTGTGGCCCCAGTGCCATTCTGCAGTAGCTGCAGTTCCTACCTTCAGGCTAGCACCATAAAAGTTACTTTCTTAGGACTCTTGCCAGTCTTTTTGATGAGTGCTTGTGGGGTCTATGGAGAAAAGATGAGAACTTTACCTTCATCTGCAGTCCCTAGGACTCTATGGTCTCTCACTAGCCCACACTCAGCTTCTATTAATTAATTAACGATTCTAGCTGAATTATTCTTACTCACATCTGGCTTCATCTGCCCCAGGGAAGCAAGTGCTTATATCTCATTTCTTCCTGCTGCAGTTGTCTTTCCATAGAATTCAGACTAATTAATTGATGTATGAGTTCAGCTCACTGATTTAAGAGTCATGAATTTGCAATTTGCCCAGCATATGTTGTTAGAATGAGCTCTCTCTAATCTATGGTAGGAGCCAGAGTTTATTAGACTCCATTGTTGCTTTGTTATACTGAAGCAAGAGCTCTAAAGTAAGTTTGCGCAATAGAAAGAATATTATGTGTATTAAAGGGGGACTGGTTAACTATATTAGAATATATATGGTGTATAGTTCTATTGCTAATCTTATTTTACAGAGGAGAAAATAAGGCTCAGAAGGGCTAAAAATCGTACGGGAACCATTCATAGTAAGTAATAAGCTGGTACCTCACTATACTATACTACTTTTCTTATTATTAGCTTTTAAAAAATTGTGGCAAAATATTCATAACATAAATTTTAACATCTTAACCATTTTTAAGTGTATAGTTTAGTAGTGTTATCTACATTCACATTTTATAAACTTTTTTGATCCGGACACTACAATTAAACTTAGTGTGTTAGGTTGTTTTTGCATTGTTATAAAAGAATACCTGAAGCTGGATAATTTACAAAGAAAAGAGATTTAAATGGCTCCTGGTTCTGTAGGCTGTATGAGAAGAACGGTGCCAGCATCTGCTTGGCTTCTAGCGGGGGCCGCAAGGAGCTTACAATCATGGTGTAAGGAGATGAAGATACAGCATGTCACATGGTGAGAGTGGGAGCAAGAAAGAGAGAGGGAGCAATTCCATGCACTTTGAAATAACCAGATCTCACATGAACTACCAGAATGAGAACTCACTCATCACCAAGGGGACAGTGTTAAGCCATTCATGAAGGATTTGTTTCTATGATCCAAACATCTCCCACCAGGCCCCTTGTCCAACTATGGGGATTACTTTTCAACTTGAGATTTGGAGGGGAAAAATGTCCAAACTATATCATTCATCCCCTGACCCACTAAATCTCATGTCCTGCTCACATTTCAAAATAGAATCATGCCTTTGCATTAGTCTCGCATAGTCTTAATTTGTTCTAGACTTAACTTAAAAGTTTCAAAGTTGAAATCTAAAGTTTCATCTGAGGCTCAAGGCCAAGTTCCTTCCACTGATGAACCTATAAAATCAAATACAAGTTACTTTCTTCCAAGATACAATGGCATTATAAGCATTGGGTAAATATTTCCATTCCAAAAGGGAGAAATTGGCCAAAAAGAAAGGGGTAATAGGCCCCATGCAAGTCTGGAACCCAGCAGGTCAGGCATTAAATCTTTTTTTTTTGTTTTTTTTTTTTTTTTCCTACTAATTACTATGTTTACTAAAAGAATATATAATTTGGAGGGGCGGAGCAAGATGGCCGAATAGGAGCAGCTCCAGTCTTCAACTCCCAGCGCCAGCGACACAGAAGACCGGTGATTTCGGCATTTTCAACTGAGGTACTGGGTTCATCTCACTGGGGAGTGCCGGACGATCGGTACTGGTCAGCTGCTGCAGCCCGACCAGCGAGAGCTGAAGCAGGGCGAGGCATTGCCTCACCTGAGAAGCGCAAGGGGGAAGGGAATCCCTTTTCCTAGCCAGGGGAACTGAGACACACAACACCTGGAGAATCGGGTAACTCCCACCCCAATACTGCGCTTTGAGCAATCAGGCACACCAGGAGATCATATCCCACACCTGGCCGGGAGGGTCCCACACCCACGGAGCCTCCCTCATTGCTATTACAGCAGTCTGTGATCTACCGGCAAGGCAGCAGCGAGGCTGGGGGAGGGGCGCCCGCCATTGCTGAGGCTTAAGTAGGTAAACAAAGCTGCTGGGAAGCTCCAACTGGGTGGAGCTCACAGCAGCTCAAGGAAACCTGCCTGTCTCTGTAGACTCCACCTCTGGGGGCAGGGCACAGAAAACAATAACAAAGCAGCAGACACCTCTGCAGACGCAAACGACTCTGTCTGACAGCTTTGAAGAGAGCAGTGGATCTCCCAACACGGAGGTTGAGATCTGAGAAGGGACAGACTCCCTGCTCAAGCGGGTCCCTGACCCCTGAGTAGCCTAACTGGGAGACATCCCCCACTAGGGGCAGTCTGACACCCCACACCTCACAGGGTGGAGTACACCCCTGAGAGGAAGCTTCCAAAGCAAGAATCAGACAGGTACACTTGCTGTTCAGAAATATTCTATCTTCTGCAGCCTCTGCTGCTGTTACCCAGGCAAACAGGGTCTGGAGTGGACCTCAAGCAATCTCCAACAGACCTACAGCTGAGGGTCCTGACTGTTAGAAGGAAAACTATCAAACAGGAAGGACACCTACACCAAAACCCCATCAGTACATCACCATCATCAAAGACCAGAGGCAGATAAAACCACAAAGATGGGGAAACAGCAGGGCAGAAAAGCTGGAAATTCAAAAAACAAGAGCGCATCTCCCCCGGCAAAGGAGCGCAGCTCATCGCCAGCAACGGATCAAAGCTGGACGGAGAATGACTTTGACGAGATGAGAGAAGAAGGCTTCAGTCCATCAAATTTCTCAGAGCTAAAGGAGGAATTACGTACCCAGCGCAAAGAAACTAAAAATCTTGAAAAAAAAGTGGAAGAATTGACGGCTAGACTAATTAATGCAGAGAAGGTCATAAACGAAATGAAAGAGATGAAAACCATGACACGAGAAATACGTGACAAATGCACAAGCTTCAGTAACCGACTCGATCAACTGGAAGAAAGAGTATCAGCGATTGAGGATCAAATGAATGAAATGAAGCGAGAAGAGAAACCAAAAGAAAAAAGAAGAAAAAGAAATGAACAAAGCCTGCAAGAAGTATGGGATTATGTAAAAAGACCAAATCTACGTCTGATTGGGGTGCCTGAAAGTGAGGGGAAAATTGAACCAAGTTGGAAAACACTCTTCAGGATATCATCCAGGAGAACTTCCCCAACCTAGTAGGGCAGGCCAACATTCAAATCCAGGAAATACAGAGAATGCCACAAAGATACTCCTCGAGAAGAGCAACTCCAAGACACATAATTGCCAGATTCACCAAAGTTGAAATGAAGGGAAAAATCTTAAGGGCAGCCAGAGAGAAAGGTCGCGTTACCCACAAAGGGAAGCCCATCAGAATAACAGCAGATCTCTGGGCAGAAACTCTCCAAGCCAGAAGAGAGTGGGGGCCAATATTCAACATTCTTAAAGAAAAGAATTTTAAACCCAGAATTTCATATCCAGCCAAACTAAGTTTCATAAGTGAAGGAGAAATAAAATCCTTTACAGATAAGCAAATGCTTAGAGATTTTGTCACCACTAGGCCTGCCTTACAAGAGACCCTGAAGGAAGCACTCAACATGGAAAGGAACAACCGGTACCAGCCATTGCAAAAACATGCCAAAATGTAAAGACCATTTAGGCTAGGAAGAAACTGCATCAACTAACGAGCAAAATACCCAGTTAATATCATAATGGCAGGATCAAGTTCACACATAACAATCTTAACCTTAAATGTAAATGGACTAAATGCTCCAATTAAAAGACACAGACTGGCAAACTGGATAAAGAGTCAAGACCCATCAGTCTGCTGTATTCAGGAGACCCATCTCACACGCAGAGA
>NC_037676.1:44031968-44042070 GCF_003255815.1 Theropithecus gelada | reverse complement strand
TCAGTTGAAAATGCCGAAATCACCGGTCTTCTGTGTCGCTGGCGCTGGGAGTTGAAGACTGGAGCTGCTCCTATTCGGCCATCTTGCTCCGCCCCTCAATAACTGTTTTTAAAAGCTGGATTGTGGATACAATCTCTCTTGACATTACATGATTTTCAACTATTCTATACTATGTTTTGTATATATCATCATATATTATAATTTTTATGTGTTATACATAACAGAACAATAGGAAACATTGCTTGGATATCATACTTCAGAAATTGAGACACAAAAAAGTATTTTAACCCATGAGTTATTGATATAATATATGGGATGAGGTGGGGAGATTGTTTGGAAGGAGAATGGAAGTGCCAAGGAGAGTATTTCAGAGCCTGTAGTTCATAAATCTTAACTTTTTGATTTCCTATAAAACAAGGTGGGCTGAGAAGGGAGAGATAGAGGAAATTGAAAGGAAAGAAAAATTATATAGCTGCTAGTTCTGAAGATGAATTCATAGTGACAGGCTCCCTGACCAAGTTTTGCCTCTCAGCAGCAGATATACTGCAAGACAGAGAACACTCGCATGCACGTATATACTTACATATATGTCTAGGTTTACAATATGTAAGCCCATGATATTTATAATGTTGCCCACAGATGATATATGTATAAAAGGAAGTAGTCCAAGGACTTAAAAGTTTGGGAAGATGTGGTTTATGAAGAGCTACTGGTGAGAAACCAGAAGAGTGAGGTGTCCTACAAATGAGAAGACAGCATTTTAAGTAGGAACGAAGGACTGGCTTTGTGAAATTTCCAGTTGTTCCAGAGAGTATGAGGACTGAGGAATTTTCAAAAAACTGGAATGAATGCTTGATTAGACAATTCTAAAATTTAAAAAGCCCTAATGGGAAGATTGTGTTCAGGCTCAATAAAAATAGAGGTTTAAACAACTATTTTTCCTTCTTTTCTTATTTCTAAAATTTCTTTATCTGACAGTTTAGTTGAGAATTCAGCAAATCTATCAACTATGATATTATTTGTTTGGGTTCTGTCTCACCTAGCACTCTCATGGTCCCCCACCTACAAAATGTTGATAATAATACTTGCCATTTAGGGTTAGTGGATAGAACATTGGCAATGCACCTAAAAATCTTGGGATGAAATATTCCAGGCAGACACAATATATGTTATTATTATATTTTGCACTGCTCTTTCCTATATGAAGTTTGCTTATTTCTCACCTACCCTAGAGCTTTGACAGGGCGTTCCGGGAGGGTGAGCTGTATTCTTCTGTTATCTGGTAGAGTGTGATAACTGCTAACCTTGCCAATGAGGCAAAAATAGCCAACTCCAGGCATCTCTTCATTTCCTTGGAGGGCTCCAAAAGCAGCAAGACACATGACTGCTCATTATTCAGCAAGTGGAAAGGCCTGGACACTCTTTCAGGAAGACTAAGAATCAGAACAAAAACTCCATGGGAATCTTTGGAGCAATGGTAGCCCATGATTTTCAACACAATCGTAAGAACTCAATCAGGTGGGTAAAAAATGCCAGACCTACACTTATCTTTTCTGCTATACCTGCAGGCTCCATGCACAGTTGTTCTTCAGAGTTACTGTTGAACATAATAGAACTCTATAGCTAGTATTGTGTCACTTAAGAGAAAAAATAAGCAAACCATCTGAACAATGGTAGCTGAAGTGTCATATTTGATTTAAGTGTACCATTTTAAGTAAAGAGATGTTTTATTTTGCCTGAGTTTTATGGATTTCAAGAAGGGAATATAAAAGAGAAAGAGAGAATGATAGAGATTGACTGGTTTATTTAAAAATGTAATAATATTTTTAAAAGGCCTTAGAATCTTTATTAGTTAATCACTAACCTATTTTTTTGCAACATGCTGAAAAAAATCAACATAATTTTCCCCCAAACCACAAGGGCATTCTTTACCACCTTGCCTGCCAGATAAAACTGAGTGTCAGGAAAGCTAAACATCTGGGTGGGAGTAGGATAAAAATATCTGGGACACCACCACCATATGTTGCAACAAAATGGCCAGCTCCGTTCATCCAGGCTTTGTTTATGCTTTATATTAATGCACCCAGTCAGGGTAACCAGGCAGCCAACTAGCAGCATATGCTCTTCACACTGTGGCTGCCTTGATTCCATTTTCAGAGGGAGTACCCAGGCAGACATTACCCTGTGCCCAACCATTTAAACTGCTATGGCCCAGGCACTTGATCAAACTCCTGAATCTTGAGATGTTAATTTTACCTGCTTCACAAACAGACAGGTAAAACTTTTTGAATTGATATCGATGGTTTTTAAGAGAACTCTGAAGAAAAGATGGGGAAGAGTGATGGGAGGATTATCCATCTTGCTCCATCTGCATTGATTTACTAGATATTCCTCAGTTCAAATCTTTTCCATTGGCTCTCCATTCACTGGAAGAGCAATGGTGAGGACTTTGACTTCTACTTCAAATAAAACTGGAAGGAATTAGGGAATTCTGAGTAGAGAAGGCACAGGCTCTGACATAAAATTTACAAAGATCACCCTGGCTGCACAGTGGAAAAACAGATTGGAGGGGCAGACATAATGAGAACAGATAAAAATATCACAAATTAAAATATTTATATGCAAAACAATATGCAACTCTTAACCCAAGTGTTGTTTTAGCTCATACCAGTTAATGCCGGGATCCTATAGGGGAATGAGGTGATTGAGAAGGGGAAGGATGGAAAAAATATCCATGAGCATTTGGTTTTGCCTTGTTTATTCTTTTTTCTTTTTCTTTTCCTTTTTTTTTTTTTTTTACAACCTTGGAATATCTGTAGGTCATAATCATATCCACACTTTATGTATTGGTCTCTCCAAAATAAATGGTTACTGTAGTCTAGCTTGCATTACTAACATGACCAAAAATTAGCTATGCTCATTTATTCAGAAGACTAACAATTATTATAATTAAATATAAACGCACAGCTTTGGGAAGCCCCATAGAGGGCTTTTTGGGTAGCTTGAGGCATTCATTCATTAATTCATTTCACTTTTAATGACGGCATGCTTATGAACAATAGAGATTCAAAGGCACAGGAAACATAACTCCTGCCCCCCAAAAGTGTCACTCTAGGGAAGTAGGAGTGTGACCTGAGTAATAAAGGCAAATTGCTTGGCCAGGAGAAATACATTTCCTAGAAAATGCTCCAGTCTAGGCATACAAAGACGGCAAGGGTTAGTTGAACAGAATCTGTCAAACCAGCCTCTCTCCTGTCCTGCTTGAAGAGCCTGGTGTGTGCACCCAAGAGAGAAAGCACAAACTCACATGCTCCAGGACTCAGTAGAGCTATTACAGACTGAATGTATGCCTGAAATGAGCCTTCGAGGCTTGAATGGGAAGAGGCCGAGATGCCATCTGCCAGAAGTGGCCCGAACTGTAACATACCAGCTGACCTGGAGAGAATGGCAGCAGGGATTTCAGAGTGCTAGACCCCAGCACGGTGAAGAACAGCACTGTCAGCAACTGCTCCATTGAGGACTTCAACTACAGCTGGAGTTCCCAACTGAGGCTGGAGACCTCTGGTTGCTTATTGATCGAAAGCCTGACTGAGAGGCTGTTAGAGATGTAAAGGAAGAGAAAAATGGGTCAGACCTCTGAGGCCAGAGGTGGTCTGGGATCAGTAGTTCGAGCTCAGGGGAGGATGGTCCACTTTCGCTCTGGACCAGTCAGGGGTGAGCAGCTGCTAGAGATTAAAAGCATTGTTATTATATTTTTTGTGGGCTTTAACTTTTCTGATAGTTGTTTTTGATTTCTGGAAGCCAGAGTGAATCATGTTCTCCTAATTAACAGCGGAAGCAAGAACTATGAGTGAGTGCTTATTATCCAGGGATCTTTTCTTTTTAGTCACCATATTAAGTGGCCCAAGATAAGGATTAGGTAAACCTGCATAATTGTTTCACATCTACGTATTGTAATTGCAGATCGCACTACTCTGTCCCAACTCCCTACAGTCTGTTTTCCTCTGAGAATCCATGGTTATCCTTGTAATGTGTAAGTTGGAGCCTGTCTTTCCAATGACTTTTTTTCTTTTTTTTTTTTTTTTAGATGGAGTCTTGCTCTGTCACCCAGCATGGAGTGCAGTGGCGCAATCTTGGCTCACTGCAGCCTCTGCCCACCATGTTCCAGCAATTCTCCTGCCTCAGCCTCCTGGGTAGCTGGGATTACAGGCACCCACCACCATATCCAGCTAATTTTTAGTAGAGACTGGGTTTTGCCATGTTGGCCAGGCTGGTCTTGAACTCCTAACCTCAGGTGATCCACATGCCTCGACCTCCCAAATTGCTGGGATTACAGGTGTGAGCCACTATGCCTGGACGTGACTTTTTCTTTTTCTTTTTTTTTAGATGGAGCCTTGCTCTGTTGCCAGGCTGGAGTGCAGTATCACCATCTTGGCTTACTGCAACCTCTGCCTCCTGGGTTTGAGCAATTCTTCTGCCTCAGCCTCCCGAGTAGCTGGGACTACAGGTGCACGCCACCATGCCCGGCTAATTTTTGTATTTTTGGTAGAGACGGGGTTTCACCATGTTGGCCAGGATGGTCTAGATCTCTTGACCTCATGATCTACCTGCCTCGGCCTCCCAAAATGCTGGGATTACAGGCGTGAGACACCGCGCTCCGCCTGGCAATGACTTTCTATTTCATTAGAAGTATGAGGCAATGCCCTTGAAGTGACCTTCATGTCTTATGCTCACCAGGCCTCGCTGAATATTAACCTCAACTCTGGCAACTATCCTCTCAGCACACTGTGATCTCAATGAAATGACCTACAGTTTTTCACCACTAGGCATAGTCTGGTGCCACTGTGGGCCCTTACACTTTTTGTTTGCTTTGCCTGATCTATTCTTCCCCTAGTTGTCCCTGTAGCTCACTTTCTCATCTTCTGCAAATATTTTCTCACTTCACCTTTTCAGTGAGTCCTTCCTTGACTGTCCTTAAAAAACAAAAACAAGAACATAAACCAAAACCAAAACCAAAGCAATAACAAAAAAAACTATAACTCTCATCCCCCAAATTCTTTTCTCACCTTTATTGGTCTCCAAATATATACTCGAAATTTACACGTAGGTTCTGTTTGTTGTCTGTATCCCTCCACTAGAATTTAGCCTTCAGGAGGGCAGGGACATTTGTCTTTTTAAGCACTGTTGTGTCCCCAGTGTCTAGAACAAAACCTGGCTAATAGTGGACGCTCAGTAAACATAATGAATACACAGATATCTATCTGACTACATTAAAGGACTCTGAAAGAGAATAAAAACATTTTACATATCCTTTGTATGCTACACAGTATGTTAATGAGAGATGAATTTGGGCCCATCATAAATGCATATATTTCTTGCCTGATTGGGGGATATTCTGAAATTGCCTACTCATAATTTATCAAATTAAAATTAAGTATCTCACTTTCGTTATTTTATTTTTGCCAAGGCCATGTTAATAATGTCAATATGTATTCTTAAGTACTTTTTATCTATATGCCTTGGAAATCAAATTGGGATCAAAATAATACTAGTTTTTCAAACATCCAGGGTTATAAGTAGATACTTTTTTTTTTTTTTTTTTTTTTTTTTTTTTTTTGAGAGGGAGTCTCCCTCTGTCGCCCAGGCTGGAATGCAGTGGCATGATCTTGGCTCACTGCAACCTTCACCTGCTGGGTTCATGCCATTCTCCTGACCCAGCCTCCTGAGTAGCTGGGACTACAGGTGCCTGCCTGGCTAATTTTTTTTTTTTTTGTATGTTTAGTAGAGATGGGGTTTCACTGTGTTGACCAGGATGGTCTCAATCTCCTGACCTTGTGATCCACCTGCCTCAGCCTAGCAAAGTACTGGGATTACAGGCATGATCCACCATGTCTGGCCTATAAGTTGCTACTTTTTTACTGATAGAATTTCAAGGACAAGGAAACTAGAAATAACTAGTTAGGAAGCTCAGAATGTATGTGCTATGGGATTTTCTAGTTTACTGGTTTCCTTATTTATAAAGTGTGAGAATTAGGCTCAGAATTAAATGATATTTATTAAGTTCCCATTATGAGTAATAGGGCCTCTTGTATAAACTAATTCATTTATTCCTTTTTATTTATTTATTTTTTTTGAGACAGAGTCTCACTCTGTTGCCCAGGTTGGAATGCAGTGGTGCAATCACAGCTCACTGAAACCCCCACCTCCCAGGCTCAAGCAATTCTTCTGCCGCAGCCTCCCCAGTGGCTGGGTTTACAGGCGTGCACCACCACACCTGGCTAATTTTTGTGTTTTTAGTAGAGATGGGGTGTCACCATCTTGGTCAGGCTGGTCTTGAACTCCTGACCTCATGATCCACCCATCTCGGCCTCCCAAAGTGCTGGGATTATAGGCATGAGTCACCGCACCTGGCACATTTATTCTTTAAATGCCTATGTGAAGTAGTTACTACTACTAACATTTAAAAATGCAAAAACAAATTTGGAAGAAAAAGTAACATGGCCCAGGTCCTACAACTAGTTATGTGGTAAAGCCTCAAGCAGCAACCTGCTAGACCAAGGGAAGGCAAACTATAACCATTAGACCACATACCACCTGTCACTTGTTCTTTTAAATAAAGTTTTGTTTGAACACACCCATGCCAATTTGTTTATGGATAATTACCGACTGCTTTCAGCATTGCAATGACAGAGTTGAACAGTTGCAATAGAGATAGTCTGGCCTGCAAAGTCAAAATTATTTACTATGTGGATCTTTAGAGAAAAAGTTTTCCAAATCCTGTACTGAACTATAAGTTGCATGAGGGCAGGGATCTTGTCTGTTATTCTCTCTGCTGCATTCCCAGCACCTAGGACATTTCCTGGCATAGAGTAGATGCTGATAAATTTGTTTTAAATGAATAAATTAATGACCCAGATCAGTGTGACTCTTAAACGACAAAATCTTTAGTTTGGTCTTTTTATTTTTTCATAATTTTTTTTTTCTCCGAAGCTCAAAACTGGTTTTCTAGAAAGATTTACTTAAATAACAATCCCATAATATTTAGGGAGAAATTACCATCAAAATATATTTAAAGTAGAATACATATTTTCAACCTCAGCCTTGGTAGTAATTAACAAAAGGCCAGGATAATATTCCACCTTTGGTAAATTTCTCACAATCCCTCATACTCATTAAATTATATCATTCTCTTGAAAAGTAAGTTGAAAGGCAGGAAAGAATTTCCATATTCATTCTCTATTGATATCTAATCCACTTGCTTCACTTTTTAAGTGAAAAAGTACTTTTCTATTGAGGGACATTATTTATTCATACAGAGTAATAAAGATATAAAAAATGGTGATTATATTATAGCTCTTGTGGTGATCTGAAAATCCAGCTTTGTTCTCTCCACCTTCTTTATAGCTAAAATTAATAGATGCTGTACAACGCAGCTAACAGTTCTGCTGAGGATGCACCAGGCTGAAGGCAGTCTGTTCACCTTGTGCACAGCTGCAATCTCTTAGCCAGTAGGGAATTTTTAATTTTTTTAATTTTTTTTTTTTTTTTAGTGCAGCAAATAGGTAAGATAGGGTTGCTCTTATTTCCTGTTTGAACAAGCCTATTTTTTGACTTCATACTCAAGTTACTAAACCCATTACTTCTAAACACTTATTGGAATAAACTATGCATCAAAAGGAAGTATCAAATAAACTAAGCAGGGTTCGATCTGATGACTGCTGAAGATTGTTGGGGAAGTACTCCTCCACTCTTTTTCTGGGCCATTCTGTTGGGTTTGCCATCGGTGTAGTCTTCAGGAATCAGTCCCTCATCCAGTTCTCATCATCAAAGGATTTCATTCTTATAACTGCATTTACTGGTGAGTGTTGAATACAAGGCTCCAGTTGGGTCACTGAAGGACAGGTTGTAGGTATTTGCTGAACTGCTCTCTTTGAGTTGAAATTTGTAATGACTCTCTGTAGCTGTTTACAATCATTTTGCAAATTTAAGGGAGATATGCTGCTGGAGATTAAAATCAACCCAGAGAAGAGTAGATCCAAAGATTTAAAACAAACAAAAAAAAAAACCAGTATGATTTCTGGTTGTTTAGTATGATTTGCTGTAACCAAGTGTGCCTGAAGTTATTTCTCTGACTACTTTGTGATACAATGCATTCTTTATTTTACTTAAGACAGGTTGATCTGGGTCTACCATTTGCAAATCAAAGAGCCTTGGCTAATTTAGAATACAGATTTATTTGGGGATTTTTCTTTCTGGAGAGTTCAAATGTTTAAAAAGAGCACCATGTTAGAATGGAACATGAACTAAATCTTGAGTCAGAAGACCTCATTTCAAAATTGTAGTCTTTCAATTATCTGAGTTTTTTGAAGTGTTCTATGAGAGGGTGATAATATCTGTACCCACCTACATTACAGGGTTCCTGTGAAGATCATGTAAGACAATGAATGTGAAAATTCTCCAGAAATTGAAAGTGTTGGTAAAAGTAATGGTAGATCAAGTTCCTTCAAAACACACAGCAGGTCATTTCACATCATAAAAAGATGAATTGGCCGGACGCGGTGGCTCACGCCTGTAATCCCAGCACTTTGGGAGGCCGAGGCGGGCGGATTACCAGGTCAGGATATCAGGATCATCTTGGCTAACACGGTAAAACCCTGTCTCTACTAAAAAATACAAAAAATTAGCCGCGCATGGTGGCGGGCGCCTGTAGTCCCAGCTACTCTGGGAGGCTGAGGCAGGAGAATGGCGTGAACGTGGGAGGCGGAGCTTGCAGTGAGCGGAGATAGTGCCACTGCACTCCAGCCTGGGTGACAGAGACTCTGTCTAAAACAAACAAACAAACAAACATGAACTGCCTAGTATTCCTTTACTGTAAAAGTCATTACAAAAGTATAAACTGTCTCATTATAAAATTACTGAGTATATGAATTCGACTTGTGTCACAAGTTCTTAGGCAAGTTTTGTGTCATGGCAAGAAAAGCTGGGAGCCCAGATGAGAACTTTATTTATTTACTAATTTAGAAAACATTTATGAGCACCAACCGCCAAGTCAGGTACTAAAAATGGCCCCCAGAACTTAGGCAGCAAAACCACCCCAGGTGCAGCAGGAGAGAGAGACCAATACATAAAAAATTGAAATGGGATAAGATAAATGCTATGATAGAGATAAGAATCAAATACTATGGAACCAGAGACAAAGAATCTACCATCAACGCTTCAATGTGCTGGGGAAAGTTACAGTGAGAACTCGACCTTTAAGCTCTGTCTCAAAGCCTAAAATATGATTCTCCAGGGAGACAGAGTTGAAGTAGCTTCTGCAAATTTTAGACTTGAAGGTAACTATGGAGATCATATAGCTTTTAGCAGCAGAAAAAGCTTATTGAATTTCTATACAGAACATTTGTATTCCAGTATCAGTTCCACTGATAACTCACTGTACAGCCATTCTAAGATTTTCTGATTTCTCTGGTCTTGCATCTCAATTTAGAAATGAGAGGGGGTTAGATGACAATCAGTATGTTTCAGCAAAAATCGCCTATACTTTATGTTTAAAACTCCACTTTACAGATGCAAAATGTTGAATGCTAAAAGTGTAACTTGCCCAAAGAGTGGATGTAAATGTAGGAGATAAGTCATTCGAAAACTCTAATATATAATTGCTGTACATGTCCAAAGTTATTCCATTGGAAATTAATCTCATTATATGTTTAATTTCTCCACAGATATTTTTATGATTGGCCAACTGAGACTCATAAGAAGAGCTGGTTCAGTGTATGATCAATTAGGCACGTGGTTGTAGCCTGTATTTTGTTTACTTTTATAAATGGAGAAAAGAAGGGTAATGATTGGCTGCACCAGGAGATTATACCTTTTTGTCCTGGCACCATAGAAATTTCCCCTGTAGTAGGGAAAGACAACGCAACTGTGATGACAAACAAGATATTATCTTTTTTTTTTTTTTTTTTTTATTTTTTTTTTTATTTTTTTTATTTTTTTTTTTATTTTTTATTTTTTTATTTTTTTTAAATTTATTTATTATTATTATACTGTAAGTTGTAGGGTACATGTGCATAACGTGCAGGTTTGTTACATATGTATACTT
>NC_037676.1:43343558-43359874 GCF_003255815.1 Theropithecus gelada | reverse complement strand
GGGAACATCACACACCGGGGCCTATCATGGGGAGGGGGGCGGGGGGAGGGAATGCATTGGGAGTTATACCTGATGTAAATGTCGAGTTGATGGGTGCAGCACACCAACAAGGCACAAGTATACATATGTAACAAACCTGCACGTTATGCACATGTACCCTACAACTTACAGTATAATAATAATAAATAAATTAAAAAAAAAAAAATAAAAAATAAAGTTACATTTTTCTAAAAAAAAAAAAAAAAAAAAAAAAACCTAAAGGCATAAATATTTAGAAGAAAACATAAGAAAATATCTTGTGATTAGGCTAAGTAATGGTTTCTTATATATAACACACAAAGTATGAGCCATAACAGAAATACAATTTTTAATTTGTCCTTTATTATAATTAAAATTTTTGATATTCAAAAAAAAAAAAAAAAGAAAGAATCTCTCTATGAAACTGCTTTATGATATGTGGATTCAACTAACAGAGTTAAACTTTTGTTTTTATTCAGTAGGTATGAAACATTCTATTTGTAGAATCTGTGAAGAAATATTTGGGAACCCATTGATGCCTAGGGTGAAAAACTGAATAAACCCAGGAAAATACTAGAAAGAAGCTATCCATGAAACTGCTTTGTGATGTGTGGATTAATCTCATGGAGTTAAAGCCTTTTTTTTTTTTTTTTTTGATTCAGGAATTTGGAAACATTCTTCTTGTAGGACAGGTGAGGGGATATTTGGGATCACATTGAAGCCTATCGTGAAAAACAGAATATCCCCAGATAACAACAAGTGGAAAGCTATCTTTGAAACTGCTTTATGATGTGTGGATACAATTCACAATGATAAAACTTTATTTGGATTCGGCAGGTTGAAAACACTCTTTTTGTAGAATGTATGAAGGGACATTTTGTGGCAAGTTGAGGCCTACGGTAAAACATCAAATATCTACAGATTAATACCAGAAAGAAGCTATCTGTGAGACTGTTTTGTGGTGTGTGTATTTGTCTCATAGAGTTGAACCATTCTGATGATTCAGCAGGTTAAAAACACTCTTCTTATAGAATCTGCCAAGGGACATTTCAGAGTCCATTGAGGACTACAATGTAAAACCAAATATCAACAGATAAAAACTAGAAAGAAGATATCTGTGAAACTGCGTTTTGATGTGTGGATTCACTTCACAGAGTTAAAACTTTGCTTTGATTCAGCAGGTTAGAAACTCTCTTATGGTAGAATCTGTGAAGGGACATATAGGAGCCTGTTGAATCCTATGGTGAAAAACTGAATATCTCTAGATAAAAACTGGTAAGAAGCTATCTGTGAAATGGCTTTGTGATGTGTGTATTCAACTCACAATTTTCTTTCTCTTCTGATTCAGCAGGTTGGGAACACTCTATTTGTGGACTCTGCGAAGGGACATCTGGGAACCATTTGAGACCTATAGTGAAAAACAAAATCCACAGACAAAAACTAGAAAAAAGCTATCTGAGAAATTTCTTTGTGATGTGTGTGTTCATCTAACGGAGCTAAACATTTGTTTGGATTCAGCAGGTGAGAAACACTCTATTTGTAGAATCTGCAAAGAGATATTTTGGAGCCCATTAAGGCCTATAATAAAAAAACAAAATATCCCCACATAAAAACAAGAAAGTAGATATCTTTGAAACTGCTTTGTGATGTGTGGATTCATCTCATAGAGTTAAAGCTTTGTTTTCATTCAGCAGGTTTGAAACAGTCTTTTTGCAGAATGTGGAATGGGACATTTAGGTGCCAATTGAGGTTTATGGTTAAAAGAGAATATACAAAGATAAAAATTAGAAAGAAGATAACTGTGAAACTGCTTTGTGATGTGTGGATTCATCTCACAACGTTAATGTTTTGTTTTGATTCAGCAGGTTGGAAACACATTTCTTGTAGAATCTGAGAAGGGACATTTGGGAGCACTTTGACGCCTATGGTGAATAACAAAATATCCTCAGATAAAAACTAGAAAAAAAAAGCTATCTGTGGAACTGCTTTGTGATGTGTGGATAAATCTCACAAAGTTAAACTTTTATTTTTATTCAACAGGTTAAAAACACTCTTCTGGTAAAATCTGCAAAGGGACATTTAGGAGCTCACTGAAGCCTAGAGTGAAAAACTGATTATGCCCAAATAAAACCTAGAAAGAAACTGTCTGTGAAACTGCCTTGTGATTTGTGGATTCAACTCAAAGAGATACATCTTTCTTTTCATTCAGCAGGTTGGGAACAGTCTGGTTATAGAATCTGTGAAGGCATAGATGGGGGCTCAGTGAGGCTATGGAGAAAACCAAATATCAACAGATAAAAACAAGAAAGACGCTATCTGTGAAACTGCTTTGTGATGTATCAATTTACCTCACAGACTTAAACCTTTTTTTCATTCAGAAGGTTGGAAACACTCTTTTTGTATAATCAGGGAAGGGACATTTTGTGAAAAAATTGAGACCTAGAGAAAAAAAAAAAAAAAAAGAAATATCCCCAGATAAAAACTAGAAAGAACCTATCTGTGAAACACCTCTGTGATGTGTGAATTCTTCTCACAGAGTTAAAACTTCCTTTTGATTCAGCAGGTTGGAAACATTCTTCTGGTAGAATCTGTCAAGGGATATTTGGGAGATCATGGAGGATTATAATGAAAAACTGAATATCTGTAGATAAAAGCTAGAAAGAAGCTAGCTGTGAAACTGCTTTGTGATGTGTAGATTCACCTCAAAGTTAAACCTTTCTTTAGATCCAGCAGGTTGGAAAATCTTTTCTGGTATAACATGCCAAGGGATATTTCAGAGTCCATTGAGGCTTACATTAAAAACTGAATATCTTCAGATAAAAACTAAAAGGAAGCTATCTGTGAAACTGCTTTCTAATGTGTGAATTTATCTCACAGATTAAAACTTTTCTTTATATTCAGCAGGTAAAAAACGCTCTTCTGGTAGAATCTGCGAAGAGACATTTGGGAGCCCTTTTGAGGCCCATGGTAGAAAACAAAATATCCCTAGATATAAACTAGAAAGAAGCTGTTTGTGAAACTGTTTTGTGATGTGTGGATTTAACTCACAGTGTAAAACCTATGTTTTTATTCAGCAGGTTGGAACCACTCTATTTGAATGGTCTTTGAAGGTACATCTGGGAGCCCATGAAAAACTATGGTGAGAAACGAAATGTCTCCAGATAAAAATAGAAAGGAAGCTATCTGTGTATAGGCTGTGTTATGTGTGAATTTACATCACAAAGTTAAACCTTTCTTTTGATTCAGCAGGTTGGAATCATTCTTCTTGTAGAATATGCAAATGAATATTTCTGGGCCCTTTCAGGCCAATGGTGAAAAACAGGATATTTCCAGATAAAAAGTAGAAAAAAGCTATCTGTGAAACTTCTTTGTGATGTGTGGGTTCAACTCATAGAGTTAAACCTTTGTGTTCACTCAGCAGGTAGGAAACACTCTTCTCGTAGTATTTGTGAAGGGACATTTTATAGCACATTGATACCTATCATAAAAAACCAAATATCCCCAGATAAAATCTATTAAAAAGCTATTTGAGAAACTGCTTTGTGATGTGTGGACTCAACTATAAAAGTTAAACTTTTCTTTTGATTTAACAGGTTGGAAACAGACTTCTTGTAGACTCTGTGAAGGGACATTTGAAAGTCCTTTGAGGACTATGGTGAAAAACCAAATATCTCCAGACAACAACTAGAAAGAAGATATTGGTGAAACTGCTTTGTGAGGTATGCATTCAACTCACAGAGTTAAACCTTTTTATGATTCAGCATGTTGGAAACACACTTCTGGTAGTATCTATGAAGGGACATATTTTAGCCCATGGAAGGCTTTGTTGAGAAACTGAATAACCCTAGACAGAAACTAAAAAGAAACAATCTGTGAAACTCCTTTATGGTGTGTGGATTCAACTCACAAAGTTAAAATTTTCTTTTGATTCAGTAGGTTGGACGCTCTTTTTTTTGTAGAACCACCCAAGTGACATTTGGGGGCCCATTAGGTATATGGTGAAAAAAATGAATATCTGCAGATAAAAACTAGAAAAAAAGCTATCTATGAAACTGGTGTATGGTGTGCGGATTCATCTCACAGAGTTAAACCTCTGTTTTGATTCAGCAGATTTGAAACAGTCTTCTTACTGTATCTGGGAAGGGACATTTGGGAGCCCATTGGGGCCTATGGTGAAAAACAGAATATCCCAAGATGAAAACTAGAAAGAAGCTATTTGTGAAACTGCTTTGTGATGTGCAGATTCATCTCACAGTGTTAAAACTTCGTTTTGATTAAGTAGGCTAGAAACCATCTTTTTGTAGAATGTGCGAATGAGCATTTGAGGGCCCTTCAAGGAATATGGTGAAAAACCGAGTTTCTCTGATAAAAACTAGAAAGAAGCTATCTTGAAACTGCTTTGTGATGTGTGGACTCAGCTCACAGAGTTAAACCATTCTTTTGATTTACCAGGTTGGGAACAATCTTCTTGTAGAATTTGAGATGGGACGTTTGGGACCCCTTTGAAAACTACAAGATAAAACTGAATATCCACAGATTAAAAACTAGAAAATCTATTGGCAAAACTGCTTTGTGATGTGTGGATTCATCTCACAGAGTTAAACTTTTATTTTGGTTCAGCAGTTTGAAAACATTCTTGTGGTATAATCTGCAAATGGGTATTCGGGAGCCCAATGAGGCCTATGGTAGGAAGCAGAATATCCCTAGATAGTAACTGAAAAGAAGCTATCTGTGAAACTGCTTTGTGATGTGTGGATTCAATTCACAGAGTTAAACCTTTTGTTTGATTCAGCAGATGGGAAATACTCTTTCTGTAGAATCTCCAAAGGGACAATTGAATGTCCATGGAGGTCTATGGTGAAAAACCGAATATCCCCAAATAAGAACTAGAAAGAAGCTATCTGTGAAAGTGCTTTGTGATATTTGCATTCATCTCACAGCGTTAAACCTTTGTTTTGATTCAGAAGGTTTGAAACACTCTTCTTGTACTATCTGTGAAGGGACATTTGGGAGACCATTGATGCCTATGGTGAAAAACCAAGTATTTCCACATAAAAGCTAGAAATCAGCTATTTATAAAACTGCATTGTGATGTGTGGATTCGTATCACAGAGTTAAAACTTTGTTTTGATTCAACAGGTTGGAAACACTATTCTTGTAGAAACTGTGAAGGGACATTTGGAAGTCTAAGGTGAAAAATTGAATATCCCCAGACAAAAACTAGAAAAAAAACTATCTGTGAGACCGCTTTGTGATTTGGGGATTAAACTCACAGAGTTAAACTTTTCTTTTGATTCAAAAGATTGGAAGCACTCTCTGTAAAATCAGCAAAAGGACACATTGGTGAAAAATTGAGGTCTACTGGAAAAAAACTGAATATTCCCTGATAAAAACTAGAAAGAATCTCTCTGTGAAACAGCTTTGTGATGTGTGGATTCATCTAATAGAGTTAATCCTTTCTTTTGATTAAGCAGGTTAGAAACATTCTTCTGGTAAGATCTGTGAAGGTACATTTGGGAGCCCATTAAGGACTATAATGAAAAAGAGAATATCCCTAGAAAAAACTGGAAAGAAGCTATCTGTGAAACTGCTTTGTGATGTGTGGATTGCACTCACAGGGTTAAACCTTTCTTTCAATTCAGCAGATTGGAAATGCTCTCTTTGTAGAATATGCGAAGGAACATTTGAAAGCCTGTTGAGGCCTATGGTGAAAAACAGAATATCCTCTGATTAAAACAAGAAAGAAGCTAACTCTGAAACTGCTTTGTGTTGTGTGGATTTGTGTCACAGAATTAAACCTTTCTTTTGATTCAGCAGGTAGGAAAAATCCCTTTGGTATAATCTGCCAAGGGACATTTCAGAGCCCTTTGAGGCTTATAATGAAAAACCGAACATTTTCAGATAAAAACCAGAAAGAAGGTGTCTGTGAAACTGCTTTGTAATGTGTGAATTCATCTCATAAATTTAAATCCTTCTTTTTATATAGCAGGTTAGAAACACACGTTTGGTAGAATCTGCGGAGAAACATTTGGGAGCTCTTTGAGGCCTATGGTGAAAAACAGAATATTTCAAAAAGAAAACTAGATGGAAGCTATCTGTGAAAGTGATTTGTGATGTGTGAATTGATCTCACAGAGTTAAACGTTTCTTTTGATTCCACACATTAGAAACTCTTCTGGTAGAGTCTGCGATGGGATATTTGGGGACCCATTGAGGTCTATAGTGAAATAACGAATATACCCATATAAAAAATAGAAAGAAGCTATCTATCAAACTGCCTTGTGATGTGTGGATTCATCTCATAGCAATAAACCTTTTTGATTCACCACGTTGGAAAGACTGTGCTTGTTAGAATCTTCAAAGGGATATTTCAGAGGACAATGGTGCATATGGTAAAATACAGAATATCTCCAGATAAAAACTAGAAAGAAGCTATCTGTGAAACTGCTTTGTGATGTGTGGATTTATCTCACAGAGTTAAACCTTCTTTTTTTCGGTAGGTTTGAAAAACTCTTCATGTAGTATTTGTGAAGGGACATTTGAACGTCCATTGTGACCTATTGTGAAAAACAGAATATCCACAGAAAAAATCTAGATAGAAACTCTCTGTGAAACTGCTTTGTGATGTGTGCATTCATCTCACAGAGTTAAACCTCTCTTTTGAATCAGCAGGTTGGAAACACTCTTCTTGTAGAATCTGCAAAGGGATATTGGGGAGCACATTGATGCCTATGGCAAAAAGCCGAATATACTAAGATAAAAACTAGAAAGAAGCAATCTGTGAAACTGCTTTGTGATGTGTGGATTCAACTCATAGTGTTAAACCTTCCTTTTGATTTAGCAAGTTGGATGCAAACTTCTTGTAGAATCTGCGAAAGGACATTTGGTAGACAACTGAGGCCTATGAAGAAAAACTGAATATATCCAGATAAAAAGAAAAAAAAAACCTATCTGTTAAACTTCATTGTGATGTGTGGATTCATCTCACAGAGTTAAACATTTGTTTAGATTCAACAGGTTGGGTGTCTGTGAAACTGTGCTGTGAGGTGTGGATTCAACTCACAGAGGTAAACCTTTCCTTTGGTGTAGGAGGTTAGAAATAAACTTCTTGTAGAATCTGCAAGAGGACATTTGGGAGCCTTTTGAGGACTTTGGTATAAAACAAAATATCCCTATAAAAAAACAAAAAGAAGATATCAGTGAAACTGCTTTGTGATGTGTGCATTCATCTCACAGAATTAAATCTTTGTTTTGATTCAAGAGGTTGGAAACACTCTGCTGGTAGAATCCGCACAGGGATAATTTGGCAGCCCGTTGAGGCCTATTATGGGAAACTGAATATCTGTCAATAGGAACTAAAAATAAGCTATCTGTGAAACTACTTTGTTATGTGTAGATTCGACTCACAGAGGTAAACCTTTCTTTTGATTCAGCTTGTTGGATACATTCTTTCAGTAGAATCTTGGAACGACATTTGGGGGCCATATGTAGTCTATGGTGAAGATCCGAATATCTGCAGATAAAAACCAGAAAGAAGCTATCTGTGAAGCTGCTTTGTAATGTGTAAATTTATCTCAAAGTGTTAAACCTTTGTTGTGATTCAGCAGGCTTGAAATACTTTTTTGTAGTATCTGTGAAGAGACATTGCAGAGCCCTTTGAGGCCTATAATGAAAAACAAAATATTCCAAGATCAAGACTAGAAAGAAGCTATCTGTGAAACTGCTTGGTGATGTGTAGATTTAACTGACAGAGATAAACCTTCCATTGAGTTTTATGGTGAAAAATCGAATATATTCAGATTAAAAACTAGAAAGAAGTTATTTGTAAAACTGCTTTGTGAAGTTTGGATTCATCTCAAAGTGTTAAACCTTTCTTTGGATTCAACTAGTTGGAAACCCTCTCCTGGTAGTATCTGCGAAGGGACATTTGAGCACCTATTGAGGCCTATGGTGAAAAACTGAATATCACCATATAAAAACTAGAAAGAAGCTGTCTGTGAAACAGCTTTGTGATGTGTGGATTTATGTAACAAAGCTATAGATGTCTTTTGTTGAAGCATGTTGGAAACACTGTTTTTGTAGAATCTGCAAATGGACATTTGGAGGTCCATTGAGGCCTATGGTGATACACAAAATATTTCCAGATAAAAACTAGAAAGAAGCTATCTTTGAAACTGTTTTGTGATGTGTGGATTCATATCACAAAGTTAAACATTTCTTTTGATTCAGCAAATTGGAAAAACTTTTCTGGAGGAATCTGCCAAGAAACATTTTGGAGCCCCCTTAGGCTTATAGTGAAAACCTGAACATCCTCAGATAAAAACTAGAAAGGAGATATCTGTGAAACTGATTTGTGATGTATCAATTCATCTCATAGAGTTAAACCTTTCTTTTGATTCAGCAGGTAAAAACACTCTTCTTGTAGAATCTGTGATGGGACATTTGGGAGCTCACTGAAGCTTATGGTGAAAAACAGAATATCCCCAATAAAAACTAGAAAGAATTGATCTATGAGACTGCTTTTTGATGTGTAAATTCATCTCACAGAGATCAACCTTTCTTTTGATTTAGCAAGTTGGACCTATTCTTCTTGTAGTATCTGTAAAGGAACATTTGGTAGCTCATTGAGTGTATGATTAAAAACCGAATATTTGCTGATAAAAATTAGAAAAAAGTTATCTGTGAAACTGCTTTGCGATGTGTGGATTCATTTCACAGATTGAAACCTTTCTTTTGATTCAGCAGGTTGAAAAAACTCTTCTTGTAGAATCTGCAAGAAGATATGGGAGCCCGTTGACATTTATGGTGAAAAATGAAATATCCCCAGAAAAAGAGTAGAAAGAAGCTCTCTCCGAAACTCCTTTGTGACGTGTGCATTCATCTCACAGAGATAAAGCTTGATTTTGATTCAACAGGTTGTAAAAACTATTTCTGTAAAATCTGCAAAGAGACCTTTGAGAGTACAATGTCACCTGCCTTGAAAATCCATAAATCTCCAGATAAAAACTTGAAAGAAGTAATCTGTGAAACTGCTTTGTGATTTGTGGATTCATCTCACATAGTTAAACTTTTCTCTTGATTCAGACGTTTGGACATTTTTTTTGTAGAATCTGCCAAGAAACATTTCAGAGCCCACTGAGGCATAAATGAAAAACCGAATATCCCCAGATAAAAACTAGAAAAAAGCTGTCAGTAAAACTACTTTGTGATGTGTGGATTCACCTCATGGAATTAAACCTTTCTTTTCATTCAGCAGGTTGGAAACACTCTATTTGTAGAATCTGTGAAGTGACATTTGGGAACCCATTGAAGCTTATGATGGAAAATGGACTATTACAAAATGAACACTAGAAAGAAGGTATCTGTGAAACTGCTTTGTGATATGTGGATTCATCTTATGGAGTTAAAATTTTCCTCTGATTCAGCAAGTTAGAAGAACTTATTTTGTAGAATATGTGAAGGAACATTTTGGAGCACATTGATGCCTATAGTGAAAAAAGATATACCCAGAGAAAAACTAGAAAGAAGCATTCTGTGAAACTGCTTTGTGATGTGTGAATCCAACTCAAAGAATTAAATTTGTCTTTTTGATTTACCAGGTTGGAAACACCCTCCTAGTAGAATCTGCAAAGGGACATTTGGAAGCTTATAGAGGACTGTTGTGAAAAACTGAATATCCCCAGATAAAAACTAAATAGAAGCTTTCTGTGAAACTTCTTTCTGATGTGTCAATTCAACTTACAGAGTTTAACTTTCCTTTTTATTCAGCATGTTGGAAACACTTTATTTGTAGAATCTGTGAAGGGACATGTTTCAGCTCATTGAGGCCTATATATATTCCGATAAAAACCAGAAACAGGCTCTCTGTGAAACTTCTTTGTAATGTGTGGATTCATCCAAATGAGTAAAACTTTTCTTTTTATTCAGCAGGTTGGAAACTCACTTCTGATAGACTATGCAAAGGAACATTTGAGAGTTCATTGATGCCCGTGGTGAAAAACAGAATAACCCCAGATATAAACTAGAAAGAAGCTCTCTGTGAAACTGCTTTGGGTTGTGTGAGTTCATCTCAAAGAGTTAAATGTGTTTTCAATTCAGCAGATTGGAAACCCTCTTCTTGTAGAATCTGTGAAGGGAGATTTGGGAGCACATTTACACCTAGGGTGAAAAAATGAAAGTCCCCAGATTAAAACTAGAAAGACACTATCTGTGAAACTGTTCTGTGATGTCTGGATTCAAGTCATAGAGCTAAAAGTTTCTTTTGATTTAGCTGATTGGAAACAAACTTCTTGTAGGATCTGGTAAGACACCTTTGAAAGCCCATTGAGGCCTATGGTGAAAAACAAAATGTCCCCAGATAAAAACCAGAAAGAATCTATTCGTTAAATTGTTTTGTGAAGTGTGGATTCAACTCACAGAATAAAACTTTTCTTTTATTTTGGAAGGTTGGAAACAAAATACTTGTAGAATCAATGAAGGGGCCTTTGGTAACCCATTGAGGCATATGTTGAAAAACTGAATATCACCAGATAAAAACTAGAAAGAAGCTATCTTTGAAACTGCTTTGTGATGTGCAGATTTATATCACAGAGTTGTGTGGAAACTGCAAAGGAACATTTTTGAGCCCATTGAGGACTATGGTGAAAAACCAAATGACTCCACATAAAAGCTAGAAAGAAGCTATCCTTGAAACTTCTTTGTGATGTGTGCACTCATCTCACAGATTTAAACATTTCTTTCCATTTAGCATGTTGGAAACCCATTCTGGTAGAATCTGTGAAGAAACATTTGAAAGCCCATTGAGGCCTACGGTTAAAAACCAAATATCCCCAAATAAAAACTGGAAGGAAGCTATCAGTCAAACTGTTTTGTGATATGTAGATTGATCTCACACAGTTAAACCTTTCTTTTGATTCAGAGGGTTAAAAACACTCTTCTGGTAGAATCTGTGATGGGATATTCGGGAACCTATTAAGGCCTATGGTGAAAAAATGAATACCCCCACATAAAAACTAAAAAGAAGCTATTTGTGAAACTGCTTTTTGATGTTTGGATTCGACTCACAGAGTTAAACATTTCTCTTGATTTTGTAGGTTGAAAACTTTCTTCTGGTAGTATCTGCCAAGGGACATTTCAAAGCCCATTGAGGTTTAAAATTAAAAACCGAATATCCTCAAATAAAAACTGGAAAGGAGGTGTCCATGAAACTGCTTTGTGGTGTGTGGATTCATCTCACGGAGTTAAATTTATTTTTGCTTTAGCATTTTGGAAACACTGTTTTGTAGAATCTGTGGAGACTTTGGGGAGCTCACTGAGGCTAATGGTGAAAAAGCAAATTTCCCCAGATAAAAACTAGAAAGAAGTTCTCTGTATGGATTCATCTCACAGAGTTAAACCTTTTTTTTTTTTTAATTCAGCATATTGGAAACACTCTCCTTGCAGAATTTGCAAAACGACGTGGTTCATCACCTTGACGTCTATGGTGAAAAAACCAATATCTTCATTGTAAAACTAGAAAGAAGCTATCTGTGAAACTGCTTTGTGACATGTGGAATCATATCACAGAATTAAATCTTTCTTTTGATTCAGAAGGTTGCCATCACTTTTATTGTAGTGTCTGCAAAGGGATGTTTGGGAGCCCATTGAGGCTTATGGTCAAAATCTGAATATCCACAGATAAAAACTATATAAAAGCTCTTTGTGAAATTTCTTTGTGATGGGTAGATTTATCTCCCAGAATTAAACGTTTAGTTTTATTCAGAAGCTTGTAGCCATTCTTACGGTAGAACCTGCAAAGGGACATTTGGGAGTCCATTGAGGCCAAAAGTGAAGAAAAGAATATTCCCAGATAAAAACTAGAACGAAGCTATCTTTGGAACTGCTTTGTGATGTTTGGATTCGTCTAACAGAGTCCAACCTTTCTTTTGATCCAGCAGATTAAAAACACTCTTGTGGTAGAATCTACAAAGGGATATTTCAGATTTCCTTGAGGCTTATAATGAGGAACAAAAAATTCCTAGATATAACTAGAAAGATGTTATCTGTGACACTGCTTTGTACTGTGTGGATTCATCTCACAGAGTTAAACCTTGGTTTTGATTCAGTATATTGGAAACACTCTTCTTGCAGAATCTGTGAAGGGACATTTTAAAGGATATTGTTGCCTAGGGTTAAAAACTGAATATCTTCAGATAAAAACTAGAAAGAGGCTATCTGTGAAACTGCTCTGTGATGTGTGGATTAAACTCACAGAGTTAAATTCTTCTTTTGATTCAGCACGTTGGAAACTCTCTTCTGGTAGAATCTGTGAATGGACATATGGTAGTCCATTGAGGCCTATGGTGAAAGAATGAATATCTATAGATTAAGACTAGAAAGAAGGAATCAGAGAAACTGCTTTGTGGTGGGTGGATTCAATTCACAGAGCTAAACCTTTATTTTTATTCAGCAAGTCGGAAGAACTCTATTTGCAGAAACTGTGAAGAAACTTTTGGGAGCCCATTGATGCTTATCTTGAAAAAAAGAAAACCACCAGATAAAACCAAGAAAGAAGCTCTCTGTGAAACTGCTTTTTGATGAGTGGATTCATTACACCAGGTTAAACTTTTCTTTTGATTCAGCATGTTGGAAACACTTACTTTCTAGAATCTGCAAAGGGACATTTGGGAGCATATTGATGCCCATGGTGATAAAAAGATATACCCAGATAAAAACTAGAAAGAAGATTTCTGTTAAACTGCTGTGTGAGGTGTGGATTTATATCAAAGAGTTAAACTTTTCTTTTGATTTAGCAGGTTGGAAACACTCTTCTGGTAGAAACTGCAAAGGAACGTCTGAAAGCTTTTTGAGGTCTACGATGAAAAATAGAATATCTCCAGATAAAAGCTAGAAGGAAGCTATCTGTGAAATTGTTTTGTGATGTGTTGATACATCTCTCAAATATAAAACTTTCTTTTGATTCAGCGGGTTGGAAACAAACTTCTTGTAGAATCCGTGAAAGAACATTTGGGAGCTCATTTAGGCCTACGGTCAAAAAACGAATATCCCCAGCTAAAAACTAGAAAGAAGTTATCTGTGAAACTACTTTGTGATATGTGGATTCATCTCACAACGTTAACCTTTTCTTTTGATTCAGCAGGTTGGAACATACTTATGTTAGAAACTATGATTATACATTTGGGAGACATTTGAGGTCTATGGTGAAAAACAGAGTATCCCTGATAAAAACTAGAAAGCAGCTCTCTGTGAAACTGCATTGTGATGTGTGGATTCAACTCACAGAGTTAAACAATTCTTTTGATTTAGCAAGTTGGAAACAAACTTCTTGTTGAATCTGTGAAGGGACATTTGGAAGACACTGAAGCCTATGGTGAAATACAGAATATCCCCAGATAAAAACTTTAAATAAAGAAACTACCTGAGAAATTGCTTTGTGATGTTTTGATTCAGTTCACAGAGTTAAATCTTTCCTTTTATTCAGCAGATTGGAAGCACTCTATTTGAAGAATCTGTGAAGAAACATTTGGTAGCCCATTGAGGCCTAAGGAGAAAAAGACAATATCCCCACATAAACAATGAAAAGAAGCTATCTGTGAAACTGGTTTGTGATGTGTGGATTCAACTCAGAGAGATAAACCATTATTTTGATTCAGCAAGTTGGAAACGCACTTCTTGTGGTATCTGTGAAAAGATATTTAATAGCCCATTAAGGCCTATGGTGAAAAACTGACTATTCCCAGATAAAAAAATAGAAAGAAACTGTCTTTGAACCTGCTTTGTGATGTGTAGATTCATCTCAAAGAGTTAAACTTTGTTTTGATTCAGCAGGTTGTAAACTCTCTACTTCTAGAATCTGTAAAGGGAATTTTTGGAACAATTGAAACCTAGGGTAAAAAACAGTATATCCCCAGACACAAACCAGAAAGAAGCTATCTGTGAAACTGCTTTGTGATGTGTTTATTCATGTCACAGGGTTAAAGCTTTTCTTTTTTTTTAATTCAGCAAGTTGGAAACACTCTTTTTGTACATTCTCTGAAGGAACATTAGGGAGCATATTGTTGCCTATGGGAAAAAGAGGTATACCCAGATAAAAACTAGAAAGAATCTGTCTGTGAAACTGCTTTGTGATTTTTAAATTCATCTCACAGAGTTAAACCTTTCTTTTCATTCAGGAGTTTGAAAACACTATTCTTGTGAAACATGCGAAAAGACCTTTGGGGGCAAACAGAGGACTGTGGTGAAAAAGAGAACACTGTTTTGAAACACTGTTTTTGTAGAATATGCAAAGAGATATTTGGGAGCTCATTGAGGCCAATGGTAAAAATGCGACTGTCCCCAGATAAAATCTAGAAAGAAGTTCTCTGCGAAACAGCTTTGTGATGTATGGATTCATCTCACAGGGTTAAACTTTTTTTTGATTCAGCAGGATAAAAACACTCTTCTTGTAGAATCCGTGAAGGGACATTTGGGAGCCCATTGAGGCACATGGTGAAAAACTTATTATCCCTAGATAAAAATTAGAAAGAATCTCTCCGTGAAACTGCTTTCTGACACATGGATTCAACTCACAGACTTAAATTCTCTTTTGATTCAGCAGGTTAAAACAACTATTTTTTAAATTATATTATATGAAATGCACATTATTAACAATAAAGATTTACATTTAAATAGCAGTTTGCAGTTTACAAAAATTTTCACATATATCATGCATTCTCAATGACAGTGATATTGTCTCCTAATGGGCAAGATTGGTGCATAGAGTGGGTGTGGGGAATCGTAGATACTACAATAGTTTATGGTCCTCAAATGGAACATAGTACATAAAGAGCAACATAGTATACCTGTGTATATTTGTGTTATTAAACTTTCGTAGGGGAGGATGACTGGGAGAAGTTTTTCTTTAAAGACTTTTTAGGGGTGCAATGATTTTTTTAATTATTATTATTTTTTAAATTATTATTATTATACTTTAAGCTCTAGGGTACATGTGCATAACGTACAGGTTTGTTACATATGTATACTTGTGCCATGTTGCTGTGCTGCACCCATCAACTCGTCAGCACCCAACAACTCGTCATTTACATCAGGTATAACTCCCAATGCAATCCCTCCCTCCGTCCCCCCTCCCCATAATAGGCCCCGGTGTGTGATGTCCCCCGTCCCAAGTCCAAGTGATCTCATTGTTCAGTTCCCACCTATGAGTGAGAACATACGGTGTTTGGTTTTCTGTTCTTGTGATAGTTCGCTAAGAATGATGGATTCCGCCTGCATCCATGCCCCTACAAAGGACACAAACTCATCGTTTTTTATGGCTGCATAGTATTCCATGGTGTATATGTGCCACATTTTCTTAATCCAGTCTGTCACTGATGGACATTTGGGTTGATTTCAAGTCTTTGCTATTGTGAATAGTGCCGCAATCAACATACATGTGCATGTGTCTTTATAGCAGCATGATTTATAATCCTTTGGGTATATACCCAGTAATGGGATGGCTGGGTCATATGGTACATCTAGTTCTAGATCCTTAAGGAATCGCCATACTGTTTTCCATAATGGTAGAACTAGTTTACAATCCCACCAACAGTGTAAAAGTGTTCCTATTTCTCCACATCCTCTCCAGCACCTGTTGTTTCCTGACTTTTTAATGATTGCCATTCTAACTGGTGTGAGATGGTATCTCATTGTGGTTTTCATTTGCATTTCTCTGATGGCCAGTGATGATGAGCATTTTTTCATGTGTCTGTTGGCTGTATGAATGTCTTCTTTTGAGAAATGTCTGTTCATATCCTTTGCCCACTTTTTGATGGGGTTGTTTGTTTTTTTCTTGTAAATTTGTTTGAGTTCTTTGTAAGTTCTGGATACTAGCCCTTTGTCAGATGAGTAGATTGCAAAAATTTTCTCCCACTCTGTAGGTTTCCGGTTCACTCTGATGGTAGTTTCTTTTGCTGTGCAGAAGTTCTTTAGTTTAATTAGATCCTATTCGTCAATTTTGGCTTTTGCTGCCGTTGCTTTTGGTGTTTTAGACATGAAGTCTTTGCCCATGCCTATGTCCTGAATGGTACTACCTAGGTTTTCCTCTAGGGTTTCTATGGTATTAGGACTAACATTTAAGTCTCTAATCCATCTTGAATTAATTTTCGTATAAGCAGCAAGGAAAGGATCCAGTTTCAGCTTTCTACTTATGGCTAGCCAATTTTCACAGCACCATTTATTAAATAGGGAATCCTTTCCCCATTTCTTGTTTTTCTGAGGTCTGTCAAAGATCAGATGGCTGTAGATGTGTGGTATTATTTCTGA
>NC_037676.1:43306258-43343196 GCF_003255815.1 Theropithecus gelada | reverse complement strand
AGATTTGGTCTTTTTACATAATCCCATACTTCTTGCAGGCTTTGTTCATTTCTTTTTCTTCTTTTTTCTTTAGATTTCTCTTCTTGCTTCATTTCATTCATTTGATCCTCAATGGCTGATACTCTTTCTTCCAGTTGAACGAGTCAGTTACTGAAGCTTGTGCATTTGTCACGTATTTCTCGTGTCATGGTTTTCATCTCTTTCATTTTGTTTATAACCTTCTCTGCATTAATTACTCTAGCCATCAATTGTTCCACTTTTTTTTCAAGATTTTTGTTTCTTTGCGCTGGGTACATAATTCCTCCTTTAGCTCTGAGAAGTTTGATGGACTGAAGCCTTCTTCTCTCATCTCGTCAAAGTCATTCTCCATCAAGCTTTGATCCGTTGCTGGCAATGAGCTGCGCTCCTTTGCTGGGGGAGATGCGCTGTGATTTTTTGAATTTCCAGCTTTTCTGCCCTGCCTTTTCCCCATCTTTGTGGTTTTATCTGCCTCTGGTCTTTGATGATGGTGACATACTGATGGGGTTTTGGTGTAGGTGTCCTTCCTGTTTGATAGTTTTCCTTCTAACAGTCAGGACCCTCAGCTTTAGGTTTGTTGGAGATTGCTTGAGGTCCACTCCAGACCCTGTTTGCCTGGGTGTCAGCAGCAGAGGCTGCAAAAGATAGAATATTGCTGAACAGCGAGAGTACCTGTCTGATACTTGCTTTGGAGGCTTCCTCTCAGGGGTGTACTCCACCTTGTGAGGTGTGGGGTGTCAGACTGCCCCTAGTGGGGGATGTCTCCCAGTTAGGCTACTCAGGGGTCAGGGACCCACTTGAGCAGGCAGTCTGTCCCTTTTCAGATCTCAACCTCCATGTTGGGAGATCCTCCACTCTCTTCAAAGCTGTCAGACAGAGTCGTTTGCATCTGCAGAGGTTTCTGCTCCTTTTGTTGTTATCTGTGCCCTGTCCCCAGAGGTGGAGTCTACAGAGACAGGCAGGTTTCCTTGAGCTGCTTTGAGCTCCACCCAGTTCGAGCTTCCCAGCGGCTTTGTTAACCTACTTAAGCCTCAGCAATGGTGGGCGCCCCTCCCCCAGCCTCGCTGCTGCCTTGCCTCGAGATCGCAGACTGCTGTGCTAGCAATGAGGGAGGCTCCGTGGGCGTGGGACCCTCCCGGCCAGGTGTGGGATATAATCTCCAGGTGTGCCCATTTGCTTTAAGCGCAGTATTTCAGTGGGAGTTACCCGATTTTCCAGGTGTTGTGTGTCTCATTTCCCCTGGCTAGGAAAAGGGATTCCCTTTCCCCTTGCACTTCCCAGGTGAGGCGATGCCTCACCCTGCTTCAGCTCTCGCTGGTCGGGCTGAAGCAGCTGACCAGCACTGATTGTCTGGCACTCCCTAGTGAGATGAGCCCAGTACCTCAGTTGAAAATGCAGAAATCACCAGTCTTCTGTGTCGCTCGTGCTGGGAGTTGGAGACTGGAGCTGTTCCTATTCGGCCATCTTCAAAACAACTCTTATTGTGGAATCTGGCAAGGGATATTTCAAACCTCATTGAGGGCTATAATAAAAAAACAAATATAAGTAGATAAAACTACAAAGTACCTATATATGAATCAGCTCCTTGATGGGTGGATTAATCTCTCAGATCTAAACCTTTCTTTTGATTCAGAAGGTTGGAGACACTCTTCCTGTAGGATCTGGGAAGAAACATTTGGTAACATATTGTATCTAAGGTGCAAAACTGAATATACCTTGATAAAAACTAGGAAGAAGATAACTCTGAAACTGCTTTGTGATGTGTGGATTCATCTCACACAGTTAAACTTTTCTTTTGATTTAGCATGTTGGAAAGAAACTTCATGTATAATCTGTGAATAAACATCTGGAGGTCAATTGAAGACTATGCTGAAAAACCAAATATCTCAGGATAAAAACTAATAAGAAGTTCTCCGTGAAACTGCTTTGTGATGTGTGGATTTATCTCACAGATTTAAACCTTTCTTTCCATTCAACAACTTGAAAACATTCTTTTTGCAGCATCTGTGAAGGGATATTTGAAAATCTTTTGAGGCCTATAATGAAAAACAGAATATCCCCAAATAAAAACTAGAAACAAGTTATCCGTTCAACTTCTTTCTGATGTGTGGATTCACCTCACAGAGTTAAACCTTTCTTTTGTTTTAGCAGGTTGGAAAACAGTCTTCCGGTAGAATCTGCCAAGGGACATTTGGGACCAATTTGAGGACTATGGTAAAAAAACGAATATCCCAAGATAAAAACTATAAAGAAGCTGTCTGTGAAACTGCTTTTTCAAGTGAGGATTTACCTCACAACGTTAAACATTTGTTTTAATTTAGGAGGTTGGAAACACTGTTTTTATAGAATCTCTAAAGGGCTATTTGAGGGCCAATGAGGCCTATGTTGAAAAACCAAACATCCCCTATTAAAAACTGGAAAAAAAAAAAACTATTGGTGAAACGGCTTTGTGATGTGTGTATTTATGGCACGGAGTTGAACCTTTGTTTTGATTCAGAAGGTTAGAAACAGTGTTCTTGTAGAACCTATGAAGGGACATTTCAGAGCCCATTGAGGCCTGTAATAAAAAAAAAAAACTAATGTCCCCAGATAAAAAACTAAAAGGAAGCTATCTGTGAAACTACTTTGTTATAGGTGGATTCATGTCACAGAGTTAAACCATTCTTTTGATTCAGCATGCTGGAAACACTCTTTTTGTGGAATATGTGAGGGGACTTACGGGAGCCCATTGAGGTTTATGGTGAAAAACAGAATATCCCCAGATAAAAACTAGAAAGAAGATATCTGTGAAACTGCTTTGTGATGTATCAATTCAACTCACAGTGTTAATTATTTTTTTGATTCAGAAGGTTGGAAATACTCTCTTGGTACAATCTGTGAGGGAACTTTTTGGAGCCCAATAAGGCCTATGGTGAAAAACTTAATATTTCTAGACAAAAAACTTGGGGGAGCTAACTCTGAAACTGTTTTGTGATGTGTAGATTTAACTTACAAAGTTAAACCTTTCTTTTGATTCAGCAGATTGGAAACACTGTATTTGTAGATTCTGTTAAGGGTCATTTGGGAGCTCATTGAGGCTTATGGTGACAAAGAAACTATCACCAGATAAAAACTAGAAATAGGCTATCTGTGAAACTACTTAAAGTATGTGGATTCATCTCACAGAGTTAAATCTTTGTTTCAATTCAGCAGGTTGGAAACACTTGTAAAATCTGCGAAGGGACATTTGGGAGCACATTGATGCATATGGTAAAAAACCGAATGTTCCCAAGTAAAAACTAGAAAGAAGCTATCAGCGAAACTACTCTGTAGTGTAAGGATTCATATCACATAGTTAAACCTTTCTTTTGACTCAGCAAGTTTAAAACACTCCGGGGTAATATGTGCAATGGGACAATTAGGAGCTCATTGAGGCCTATGGTGATAAATTGAATATCCACAGATGAAAAACTCTAAAGAAACTATCTGTGAAACTGCTTCGTGATGTGTGGATTAATATCACAGTGTTACACCTGTATTTTGATTAAGCAGCTTTGAAACACTCTTTTCTAGAATCTGTTTAGTGACATTTGGGGATCATTTAAGGCCTATGATGAAAAATCAAATATTTCTAGACAAAAACTAGAAATAAGCTATCTGTGAAACTGCTTTTTGCTGTGTGGATTCATCTCACAGAGTTAAACCGTTCTTTTGATTCAGCAGGATTGAAACACATTTGTGGTAGAATCTGCCAAGGGACATTTTGGAGCACATTGAGGGTTATAATGAAAAGCAGATAATACTAAGATAAAAACTAGAAATAAGCTATCTGTGAAACTGCTTTGTGATGTGTGGATTTATCTCACAGTGTTACACTTTCTTTTGATTTTTAGGTTAGAAACATTCTTCTGGTGAATCTCTGAAGAAATATTTGAGAGCCCTTTGAGGCCTATGGTAAAAAACCAAATGTCCTTAGATAAAAAGTAGAAATAAGCTATCTTTGAACTGCTTTGTGATGTGTGAATTCAGCTCACAGAGTTAAACTTTTCTTTTTATCCAGCAAGAGAGAAACACTCTATTTGCAGAATTTGCAAAGAAACATTTAGGAGCTCATTGAGGCCTATAATTAAAAAACCGAATGTTCCCAGATAAAAACTAAAAAGAATCTATCTGTGAAACTGCTATGTGAAATATAGATTAATTTCAGAGTTAAACCTATGTTTTGATTCAGCAGGTTGGAAATGCTCTTCTTGTAGAATCTGCAAGGGGACATTTGGGAGCCCCTTGAGGTTTATGGTGAAAAACAGAATATCCCCAGATAAAAACAAGAAAGAAGCTATCTTGAAACTGATTTGTGATGTGTGGATTCAATTCACAGTGTTAAACGTTTATTTTGATTCAGCAGGTTGGAAAGACTCTCTTGGCAGAATCTGCGAAGAGACATTTGGGAGCACATTGATGTCCAAGAGAAAAACGAAATATCCATAGATAAAAACTAGAAAGAAGCTATCTGTGAATCTGCTGTGTGATGTGTGGATTCAACACAGAACTAAACCTTTTGTTGATTTAACAGGTTGGAAACAAACTTCTTGTAGGATATACAAAGGGACGTTTGGGAGCCCATTGACGCCTATGGTGAAAAACAGAATATTCCCAGATAAAAACTAGAAAAAAGCTATGTGTGAAACTGTTTGTACTATGTGGATTCATCTCACAGAGTTAAAGGTTTCTTTTGATTCAGCAGGTTGGAAACACTGAATCTGTGGAAGAATGTTTGGGAGCCCTTTGAGGCCTATAGTGAAGAACACAACATCCCTAGATAAAAACTCAAATGAAGCTATCTGTGAAACTGTTTTGTGATGTACGGATTGATCTAACAAAGTTAACACTTTCTTTCCATTCAGTAGGTTGTAAACACTCTATTTGTAGAATCCACAAATGAATATTGGAAGCCCAGTGAAACCTATGATGAAAAACTGAGTATCCCCAGAAAGAAACTAGAAAGAAGCTAGCTGCAAACTTGCTTTGTGATGTGTGGATTCGTCTCACAGGGTTAAATTTTTGTTTTGATTCAGCAAGTTGGAAACACTGTTTCTGTAGAATCAGTGAAGGGACATTTGATAGTACATTAATGCCTACAGTGAAAAACAGATATTCCCAGATAACAACTAAACATAAGCTGTCTGTGAAACTGTTTGTGATGTGTGGATTCATCTCACAGGATTAATATTTTTTTTTTAATTCAGCAGTTGGGAACACTTTTCTGGTAGACTCTACCAAGGGACATTTCGGAGCACATTGAGTTATAATGAAAAACAGAATATCCTCAGATGAAAAGCAAAAAAAAAAAAAAGTATTTGCAAAACTGCTTTGTGATGTGTGGATTTATCTCACAGGGTTAAACCATTCTTTTGATTCATCAGGTTCGAGACACTTTTCTGGTGAATCTACAAAGGAACATATGGGAGTCCTTTGAGGACTACGGTGAAAAACTAAATATCCCTATATAAAAACTAGAAAGAAGCTGTCTGTGAAACTGCTTTCTGACGTGTGGTTAAACTCACAGAGTTAAACCTTTCTTTTTATTCAGAAAGTTGGAAACAGACTTTTTGTAGAATCTGCAAAATAACATTTGGAGCATGACACCTATGGTGAAAAAAGAAATATACCAAGATACAAACTAGAAAGAAACTATCTGTGAAGCTGCTTTGTGATATGTGGATTTATCTCACGGAGTTAAACCATTATTTTGATTCAGAAGATTGGAAACACTTCTCTTGTAGAATCTGTGAAGGAATATTTGGGAGCCCTTTGTGACCTCTGGTGAAAAATTGAATATCCTGGGAAAAAAACTAGATAGAAGCTATCTGTGAACTGCGTTGTGATGTGTGGATTGAACTCACAAAGTTAAACTGTACTTTTGATTCAGCAGGTTGAAACACTCTTCTGGTAGAGTCTGTGATGGCAACACTTTTTGTAGAATTTATGAAGGGACATTTGGGAGTACATTGACACCTAGAATAAAAAACCGAATATCCCCAGATAAAAACTAGAAAAAAGTTATCTGTGAAACTGCTTTGTGATGTGTGAATTCATCTCACACACTTATAGATATCTTTTGATTCAGCAGGTTGGAAACATTTTTTGGTAAAATCAGCAAAGTGACATTTGGGAGCCCATTGAGACCTATTGTGAAAAACTGAATATCCTTGGATTGAAACTAGAAGGAAGCTATTTGTTAAACTGCTTTTTGATATGTGAATTCATCTCACAGAGTTAAACCTTCATCTCCCAGTGTTAAAGTTTCTTTTGATTCAACAGGTTGGAGACACTCTCTTGGTAGAATCTACAAATTTTAGAAAGAAGCTATCAGTGAATCTTCTTTGTGATGTATGGATTTGTCTAACACAATTAAACTTTTCTTTCCATTCAGCAGGTTGGAAACGCTATATTTGTAGAATCTGTGAAGGGATATTTGCGAGCCCAGTTAGACCTATGGTGAACAACCGAATATCCCCAGATAGAAACTAGAAAGAAGCTATCTGTGAAGCTGCTCTGTGATGTGTAGATTCATCTCAGAGAGTTAACTTTTTCTCCTTTTTTTAAATTTATTTTTTATTATTATTATACTTTAAGTTCTAGGGTACATGTGCATAACGTGCAGGTTTGTTACATATGTATACTTTTGCCATCTTGGTGTGCTGCACCCATCAACTCGTCAGCACCCATCAACTCGTCATTTACATCAGGTATAACTCCCAATGCAATCTCTCCCCCCTCCCCCCTGCCCCCTCCCCATGATAGGCCCCGGTGTGTGATGTTTCCCTTCCCGAGTCCAAGTGATCTCATTGTTCAGTTCCCACCTATGAGTGAGAACATGCGGTGTTTGGTTTTCTGTTCTTGTGATAGTTTGCTAAGAATGATGGTTTCTAGCTGCATCCATGTCCCTACGAAGGACACAAACTCATCGTTTTTTATGGCTGCATAGTATTCCATGGTGTATATGTGCCACATTTTCTTAATCCAGTCTGTCACTGATGGATATTTGGGTTGATTTCAAGTCTTTGCTATTGTGAATAGTGCCGCACTAAACATACGTGTGCATGTCTTTACAGCAGCATGATTTATAATCCTTTGGGTATATCCCCAGTAATGGGATGGCTGGGTCATATGGTACATCTAGTTCTAGATCCTTGAGGAATCGCCATACTGTTTTCCATAATGGTTGAACTAGTTTACAATCCAATCAACAGTGTAAAAGTGTTCCTACTTCCCCACATCCTCTTCAGCACCTGTTATTTCCTGACTTTTTAATGATTGCCATTCTAACTGGTGTGAGATGGTATCTCATTGTGGTTTTCATTTGCATTTCTCTGATGGCCAGTGATGATGAGCATTTTTTCATGTGTCTGTTGGCTGTATGAATGTCTTCTTTTGAGAAATGTCTGTTCATATCCTTTGCCCACTTTTTGATGGGGTTGTTTGTTTTTTTTTCTTGTAAATTTGTTTGAGTTCTTTGTAGATTCTGGATATTAGCCCTTTGTCAGATGAGTAGATTGCAAAAATTTTCTCCCATTCTGTAGGTTTCCTGTTCACTCTGATGGTAGTTTCTTTTTTTGTCAGGTAGCGTGATGCCTCCAGCTTTGTTCTTTTGACTTAGGATTGTCTTGGAGATGCATGCTCTTTTTTGGTTCCATATGAACTTGAAAGCAGTTTTTTCCAATTCTGTGAAGAAACTCATTAGTAGCTTGATGGGGATGGCATTGAATCTCTAAATAACCTTGGGCAGTATGGCCATTTTCACGATATTGATTCTTCCTATCCATGAGCATGATATATTCTTCCATTTGTTTGTGTCCTCTTTTATTTCACTGAGCAGTGCTTTGTAGTTCTCCTTGAAGAGGTCCTTTACATCCCTTGTAAGTTGGATTCCTAGGTATTTTATTCTCTTTGAAGCAATTGTGAATGGAAGTTCATTCATGATTTGGCTCTCTATTTGTCTGTTACTGGTGTATACGAATGCTTGAGAGAGAAGAATCAAATAGATGCAATAAACAATGATAAAGGGGATATCACCACTGACCCCCCAGAAATACAAACTACCATCAGAGAATACTATAAACACCTCTACGCAAATAAACTAGAAAATCTAGAAGAAATGGATAATTTCCTGGACACTTACACTCTTCCAAGACTAAACCAGGAAGAAGTTGAATCCCTGAATAGACCAATAACAGACTCTGAAATTGAGGCAAAAATTAATAGCCTACCAACCAAATAAAGTCCAGGACCTGATGAATTCACAGCTGAATTCTACCAGAGGTACAAGGAGGAGCTCGTACCATTCCTTCTGAAACTATTCCAATCAATAGAAAAAGAGGGAATCCTCCCTAACTCATTTTATGAGGCCATCATCATCCTGATACCAAAGCCTGGCAGAGACACAACAAAAAAGAGAATTTTAGACCAATATCCCTGATGAACATCGATGCAAAAATCCTCAACAAAATACTGGCAAACCAGATTCAGCAGCACATCAAAATGCTCATCCACCATGATCAAGTGGGCTTCATCCCTGGGATGCAAGGCTGGTTCAACATTCACAAATCAATAAACATAATCCAGCATATAAACAGAACCAAAGACAAGAACCACATGATTATCTCAATAGATGCAGAAAAGGCCTTTGACAAAATTCAACAGCCCTTCATGCTAAAAACGCTCAATAAATTCGGTATTGATGGAAAGCACGTCAAAATAATAAGAGCTATTTATGACAAACCCACAGCCAATATCATACTGAATGAGCAAAAACTGGAAAAATTCCCTTTGAAAACTGGCACAAGACAGGGATGCCCTCTCTCACCACTCCTATTCAACATTGTGTTGGAAGTTCTGGCTAGGGCAATCAGGCAAGAGGATGAAATCAAGAGTATTCAGTTAGGAAAAGAAGAAGTCAAATTGTCCCTGTTTGCAGATGACATGATTATATATTTAGAAAATCCCATTGTCTCAGCCCAAAATCTCCTTAAGCTGATAAGCAACTTCAGCAAAGTCTCGGGATACAAAATTAATGTGCAAAATCTTTTTCTCTTGATTCAGCACGCTGGAAACACTGTTATTGTAGAATCAGCGAAAAGACGTTTGGGAGTATATTAATGCATATGGGGAAAAAGAAATATACAAGAAAAACTACAAAGAAGTTGTCTGTGAAACTGTAATGTGTGGATTCATCTCACAGAGTTAAGTTTTTCTTCTGAGTCATCAGGTTGGCAGCATTCTTCAGGTAGTGTCTGCCAAGTGACTTTTCAGAACACATTGAGACTTATAATGAAAAACGAAATATCCTCAGGTGACAAATAGAAAGAAGTTATCTGTGAAATTGGTTTGTGATGTGCGGATTTTTCGCACAGAGTTAAACCAGTCTTTAGATCCATCAAGTTGGAAACACTCTTCTGGTGAATCTGAGAAGGAATATTTGGGAGCCTTTGAGGCCTCTGGTGAAAAACCCAACATCCCTAGATAAAGACTTGAATGAAGCTATCTGTGAAATTGCTTTGTGATGTGTGGATTCACCTCACAGAGTAAAACCTTTCTTTTTATTCAGTAGGTTAGAAACACTCTATTTGTAGAATCTGCAAAGAAACATTTGGGAGCCCATTGAGATTCACACTGACAAACAGAATGCCCCCAGATAAAAACAAGGAAAAAGCTATATGTGAAACTGCTTTTATAATGTGTGGAATATACTCACAGTGTTAAACTTTTATTTTCATTCAGCAGGTTGGAAATACTTTATCTGTAGCATCTGCTAAGGGACTTTTGGGAGCTCATTAAGGCCTATGGTGATAAACTGAATATTTCTAGATAAAAACTAGGAAGAAGCTATTTGTGAAACTGCTTTCTGATGTGTAGACTAAATTCACAGAGTTAAACCTTTCTTTTTATTTGGCAGATTGGAAACACTTTATTTGTAGATTCTGTGAAGGGTCATTTGGAGCCCATTGAGGCCTATGGTGAAAAAGAGAATATTCCCAGATGAAAACTAGAAAGAAGCTATCTGTGAAACCGCTTTGAGATGTGTGAATTCATCTCAAAGAGTTAATGTTTGCTTTGATTCAGCAGGTTGGAAACACTCTTCTTGTAGAATGTGTGAAGGGATGTTTGGCAGCGCTTTGACACTTAGGGTGAAAAAATGATTAGCCTGAGATAAAACCCAGAAAGAAGCCATCTGTGAAACTGCTTTGTGATGTTTGGATTCAACACACAGAGTTCAACCACTTTTTGATTTGGCAGGTTGGAAACAAACTTCTTATAGACATTGCAAAGGGACAATTAGCAGAACATTGAGGCCTATGGTGTAAAACCAAATACTCCCAAATAAAAACTAGAATGAAGTTGTCAGTGAAATTGCTTTCTTATGTATGGATTCACCTCACAAAGTTAAACGTTTCTTTTGATTCAGCAGGTTGGAAACATTCTTTTGGTAGAATCTGTGAAGGGACATTTGGGAGCTTATTGAGGCCTATGTAAAAATAGAGAATGTCCACAGATAAAAACTAGAAAGAAGCTATCATTGAAACCGCTTCATCATGTGTAAATAGTTAAAACACAGTTAAACTTTTCTTTTCATTGCATACATGGGAATCACTCTATTTGCAGAATCAGCCAAGGAACATTTGGGAGCCCAGTGAGGCCTATGGTGAAAAACCAAATATCCCCAAGTGGAAACTTGAAAAAAGCTATGAGAAACTGCTTTGTGGTGTGTGGATTCACCTCACAGAGTTAAACTTGTCTTTTGATTCAGCAACTTGGAAACTCTGCTTTGGTAGAATCGGCAAAGTGACAGTTGGGAACTCATAGACGCCTACATTGAAAAAGAGATATACCCAGATTAAAACTAAAAAGAAGCTATCTGTGAAACTGCTTTGTGATCTGTGGATTCATCTCACAGGATTAAACCTTTGTTTTGATTCAGGGGGTTGCACAACTCTTCTGTTAGAATTTGAAGAAAGACATTTTGGAACCTACTGAAGCTTATAATGAAAAACCGAATATCCTCAGTTAAAAACTAGAAAGGAGCTCTCTGTGAAACTACTTTGTAATGTGTTTATTCATCTCGAAGTGTTAAATTATTCTTTTGATTCAACAGGTTGAAAACACTCTACTGGTAGAATTTGTGAAGAGACTTTTAAGTGCCCTTTGAGGCTATCATGAAAAAAAATGAATATCCCCTGATAAAAACTAGAAAGAAGCCATTTTTGAAACTGTTATGTGATATGTGGATTCAACTCACAGTGTTAAACCTTTCTTTTTACTCAGCAGGTTGGAAACACTCTGTCTGTAGCATCTGCCATGGGACATTTCAGAGCCCATTGTGGCTTATAATGAAATATCGAATAGCCTCAGATAAAAACTATAAAGAAGCTATATGTGAAACTGGTTTCTGATGTGTGGCTTTATCTCACAGACTTAAACCTTTCTTTTGATTCAGCAGATTGGAAACACTCTATTTGTAGGATCTGCAAAGGGACATTTGAATGCCTTTTGAGGCCTATGAGGAAAAAGTGAACATTCCCTGATAAAAACTATGAAGAAGGTATATGTGAAACTGCTTTGCGATGTGTGCATTCATCTCACATGGTTAAAAGTTTCTTTTGTTTCAGCAAGTTATAAACACTCTTTTTGTAGAATCAGTGAAGGGCTATTTGGGTTAAAATGAGACCTACGGTAAAAAACTAATTATCCCCAGATAAAAACTAGGCAAAATGTATTTGTGAAGCGGTTTGTGATGTGTGGATTCATCTAAGAGAGTTAAACCTTTCTTTTGTTTCAGAAGGTTGGAAACACTCTTCTTGTAGATCTGCAAGGGGACATTTGGGAGCCCATTGAGGCCTTTGGTGAAATACCGAATATCTCCAGATGAAAACAAGAAGTAAACTGTCTGTGAAATTGCTCTGTGATGTGTGGATTCACCTCGCAGAGTTAAACCTTTGTTCTGATTTAGCAGGTTGGAAACACTGTTCTTTCAGAATTTGCAAAAGGACACTAGGGAGCATATTAATGACAAGAAAAAAAAAGTACTTTCAGATAGGAACTAGAAACAAGCTATCTGTGAAACTGCTTTGTGATGTTTGGATTCAACACAAAGAGTTAAACTTTTCGTTTTATTTAGTAGGTAGGACACAAACTTCTTGTAGAATCTGCAAAGGGACGTTTGGGGTCCCTTTGAGGACTATGGTGAAAAAGCAAATATCCTGAGATATAAAATAGAAAGAAAATACCTTTGAAACTGCTTTGTGATGTGTGGATTCATCTCAGAGCGTTAAAGGTTTCCTTTGTTTCAGCAGGTTGGAAACACTCTTCTTGTATAATCTGTAAAAAAAAAAAAAACAAACAAACTTTGGAAAGCCAATTAAGGCCTATGGTGAGAAACCAAATATTTATAGAAAGAAACTAAAAAGAAACTATCAGTGAAACTGTTTCATGTTGTGTGGACTCAACTCACAGAGTTTAACCTTTTTTTTCTTTCAGCAAGTTGGATACACTCTTTTTGTAGAATCTCCAAAAAGATATTTTGGAGCCCATTGTGGCCTATGGTGAAAAACCAAATGTCTCCAGATAAAAACTATAAAGAATCTATCTGTGAAACTGCTTTGTGACGTGTGGATTCATCTCACAGACTTAAATGTTTGTTTTGATTCCAAAGGTTTGAAACACTCTTGTAGTATCTGTGAAGGACTTTCAAAAGAACATAGAGGCCTATGTTGAAAAAAAGTATATCCCCAGATAAAAACTAGAAGAAGCTATCTGTGAAACTTCTTTGTAATGTGTGGATTCATCTCTCAGGGTTAAACCTTTGCTTTGAATCAGCAGGTTAAAATCACTCTTTCTGTAGAATCTGCGAAGGGTCATTTGGGAGCACAGTGATGCCTAGGGTGAAAAACGGAATATCCTCAGATAAAAAGTACTAAGAATCTATGTATGAAACTGCTTTATGATGTGTAGATTCATCTCAAAGAGTTAAATGTTTCTTTTGATTCAGCAGATTGGAAACACTCTTCTGGTAGAATCAGTGAAGGGACATTTGGGAGCCCATTGTGGCTCAAGGTGAAAAATGGAATGTTCCTAAATAAAAACTAGAAAGAAGCTATCAGTGAATCTACTTTGTGCTGTGTGGATTCACCTTACAGAAATAAACCTTTGTTTATATTCAGCAGCTTGGAAACACTGCACTTGTAGAATCTTCAAAGGGACATTTGAGAGCCTATTGAGGCCTAAGGTGAGGAATTGAATATCCCTACATAAAAACTAGAAAGAAGCTATCTGTGAAACTGCTTTGTGATGTGTGGATTCAACCCACAGAGTTAAACCTTTCTTTTGATTCAGTAGGTTGAAAAAACTCTTTTTGTAGAATCAGCAAGGGATATTTTGGTGCAAATTGTGGTCTACAGTAAAAAAACAAATATTTCCAGATAAAAACTGGAAAGAAACTATCTGTGAAACAGGTTATTGGTGTACGGATTCATCTAAAAGAGTTGAATCTTTCCTTTTGCTTCAGCAGGTTGGAAACACTCTTCTGGTAGAATAAACGAAGAGACATTTGGGAGCCCACTGAGGACTATAATGAAAAACTTAATGTCTCTGGATAGAAACTAGAAAAAACTATCTGCATTACTGCTTTGTGATGTGTGGATGCTACTCAAAGACATAAACTTTCTTTTTTGATTCAGCAGGTTGGAAACACTCTTTTTATTGAATCTGTGAAGGGACATTTGGAGTCCCTTTGGGGACTATGGTGAAAAACAGAATATCCCCAAATAAAAACTAGAAAGAAGCTGTCTATGAAACTCCTTGTGATGTGTGGATTCACCTCACAGAGTTAAACCTTTCTTTGGATTCAACCGTTGGAAACTCACTTCTGGTAGATTCTGCCAAGGGAAATTTGAGAGCTCATTGTGATTGAAATCACAGAATTAAACGTGTCTTTTGATTTAGCAGCTTAAAAACAAACTTCTTGTAAAATCTGCGAAGGGGCATTTGGGAGCTTATTGAGGCCTATGGTGAGAAAATGAATATCCCCAGATTGAAATTAGAAAAAAATCTATATGTGAAACTGCATTAGATGTGTGTTTCCACCTCACAAAGTTAAAACTTTCTTTGATTCTGCAGGTTGGAAACACTCTTTTTGTAGAATCACAAAAGGGGCATTTGGGAGCCTATAGAGGCCTAATGTGAAAATCGAAATATCCTCAGATAAAAACTAGAAAGAAACTATCTGTGAAACTGCTTTGTGATGTGTGGATTCATGTCACAGAGTTAAAGTGATTTTTTGATTCATCAGGTTGAAGCCACCCTTGTGGTAGAATTTCCAAAGGGAAAGTTTGAAGTCCATCGTGGCCTATGGTGAATAACTGAATATCTCTAGATAAAAACTACAAAGAAGCTATCTGTGAAACTGCATTGTGATGTGTGGATTCAGCTCACAGATTTAAACCTTTCTTTTTAATCAGCAGGTTGGAAACACTCTCTCTGTAGAATCTTCAAAGGGAGATTTGGGAGCCCATTGAGGCCTATGGTGAAAAACCAAATTTCCCCAGATAAAAACCAGATAGAAGCTATCTGTGAAACTTCTTTGAGATATGTGAATTCATCTCACAGGGTTAGAACTTTCTTTCTATTCAGTAGGTTGCAGAAAGACTTCAGGTAGAATCTGCCAAGGAATATTTCAGAGTCCATTGAGGCATATAATGAAAAACCGAATATTCTTATATTAAAACTAGAAAGAAGCTATCTGTGAAACTGCTTTGTTATGTGTGGACCCATCTCACAGAGTTAAACCTTTCCTTTGATTCAGCAGGTTGGACTTATTCTTCCAGTAGAATCTGTGAAGGGACACTTGTGAGCCCATTAAGGCCTATGGTCAAAACAGAATATTCTCAGATAAAACTAGAAAGAATCTATCTGTGAAACTGCTTTGTGATGTGTGGATTCATCTCTCACAGTTAAACCATTTTTTTGATTCAGCAAGATGAAAACACTCTTCTGCTGGAACCTGTGAAGGGACATTTGGGAGCACATTGACACCTTTGGTGAAAAACAGAAATACCCAGATAAAAACTAGAAAGAACTATCTGTGAAATAACTTTGTGATGTGTCGATTCATCTCATGATTTTTAATCTTTCTTTCAATTCAGCAGGTGGGAAACTTTCTTTTGGTAGAATTGGTGAAGGGACATCTAAAAGACCATTAGTGGCCTATGGTGAAAAACAGTATATCCCGATAGAAACTAGAAGAAGCTGTCTGTGAAGCTGCTTTGTGATATGTGTAGTCATCTCACAAAGTTAAATGTTTCTTTTGATTTAGTTGGTTGGAAACACTTTTCTGGTAGAATCTACCAGGGACATTTGAGAGTCCATTGAGGCCTATGGTGAAAAGGAGAATGTAAATAGAAGAAATTTAAAGAAGCTGAGTGAAGTTGCTTTGTGATATGTGGCTTCATCTCACAGAGTGAAATCTTTCTTTTTATTGAGCAGGTTGGAAAAACTTTTTTTCTTGAATCTGTGAAGGGACAATTTGGAGCAAATTAAAGTCTATAGTGAAAAAGAGAATATATCTGGGTAAAAACTAGAAAGAAGCTATATGAAACTGTTTAGTGATGTGTGGAATCATCTCAAAAAGTTAAACCTTTTGTTTGATTTAGAAGGTTGGAATCATTCTTCTAATAGAATCTGTGAAGGGATATTTGGGGGCCCATTGAGGCCTATAATTATAAACTGAATGTCCTAAGATAAAAACTAGAAAGATGGTATCTGTGAAATCTCTTTGTAATGTTTGGATTCAACTCACAGAGTTAAACTGTTCCTTTGATTCAGCGGGTTGGAATCACCCTTTTTGTTGAATCTGAGAAGAGACATTTAAGGACCCATTGATGCATAAGTTGAAAATCCGAACATCCCCACGTAACAACTAGAATGATACCTATTTGTGAAACTGCTTTGTTATGTGTAGATTCATCTCACAAATCAAACCTTATTTTTGATGCAGCAGGTTGGAACCACTCTTCTGGTAGAATCTGCAAAGTGACATTCCTGAGCCCATTGGGGCCTATAATTTAAAAAAGGAATATCTCCAGATTAAAAACTAGGAAGAAACTATCTATGAAACTGTTTTGTGATTTGAGGTTTCATCTGACAGTGTTAAACTTTTCTTTTGATTGAGCATGTTGGAAACACTTTTTTTGTAGTATCTGCAAAGAAACATTCGAGAACTCATTGAGACCTATGGTGAAAAACACAGTATCCCCAGATAAAAACAAGAAATAAGTTATCTTTGAAATTGCTATGTAATGTGCGGATTCATCTCACATAGTTAAATCTTTCTTTCATCAGCAGATTGGAAACACTCTTCTGGTAGAATCTGTGAAGAGACATTTGGAGCCCTTTGAGATCTATGGTGAAAAACTGAATATTCCTAGATAAAAATTAGAAAGAAGTTATCTGTGAAATTGCTTTGTGATTTGTGGATTCAACTAACAGAATGAAACCTTTCTTTTGATTCAGCAGGTTGGAAACACTCTATTTGTAGAATATGCAAAGAGATATTTGGGAGTGCATTGAGGCCTATGGAGAAAAATAAAATATCCCAAATTAAAAATTAGAATGAAGCAATCTGTGAAACTGCTTTGTGATGTGTGGATTCATCTCACAGAAATAAACCTTAGTTTTGATTCAGCAGGTTGGAAGCACTCTTCTTGTAGATCTGCAAAGACACATTTGAGAGGACATTGATGCCTAGTATGAAAAACTGAATATCCCCAGGGGAAAAAAACAAAAACAAAAAACTAGAAATAAGCTATCTGTGAAACTTCTTTGTGATGTGTTGATTCAACATACAAAGTTAAACGTTTTATTTAATTAAGCTGGTTGGGAAAATTATTCTGGTAGAACCTGCCTTGGGACATTTGGGAGCCCATTTAGGGCTATGGGGAAAACCTGAATATCACCAAGTAAAAACAGAAAGAAGCTATCTGTGAAACTGCTTTGTGATGTATCGATTCAACTCTTAGAGTCAAACCTTTCTTTTTGTTCAGCAGTTTGGACACACTTTATTTGTAAAATCTGCGATGTGATATTTGAGAGTCCATTGATGCCTGTGGTGAATAACAGAATATTCCCAGATAAAAACTAGAAAGAAGCTATCTATGAAACTGCTTTTTGATGTGTGTAATCATCTCACAGATTTAAACCTTTCTTGTCATTCAGTAGGTTGGGAAGACTTTTCTTGTAGTATCTGCGAAGGATGATTTTGAAACCCATTGAGGTCTATGGTGAAAAGCAGAATATTCCCAAATAAAAACTAGAAAGAAGCTCTGTGTGAAACTGCTTTGTGATGTGTGGGTTCATCTCACAGTGTTAAATTTTTCTTTTCATTCAGTAGGTTTAAAACACTTTTTTTGTAGAATCTGTGAAGGGACATTTTAGGGCAAATTGAGGCTTATGATGAACGGCGGAATACCCCCAGATAAAAAGTAGAATGAAGCTACCTGTGAAACTGCTTTGTGATGTATTGATTCAACTCATAGAGTCAAAAGTGTTTTTTTTTGTTTTTTTGTTTTTTTTTTTTTGATTCAGCAGTTTGGAAGCACATTTTTGTACAATTTGTGAAGAAACATTTGGGGGCCCATTGAGGCTTATGTTGAGAACAAAATATATCTAGATAGAAACTAGAAAAAGTTATATCTGAAAGTGCATTGTGATGTCTGGATTCAACTCATAGAGTTAAACATTTCTTTTGATTCAGCAGGTTGTACACACTATTTTTGTAGAATCTCCGAGGAAACATTTGAAGACACATAAAATCTAGAAAGAAACTATCTGAAAAACTGCTTTCTGATTTGTGGATTCATATCAAAGAGGTAAAACTTTTTTTCTTTTTTACCCAGCTGATTTGAACCACACTCCTTGTAGTGTCTTCAATGGGACTTTTGGGATTCCACTGAGGCCTATTGTAAAAAAACAGAATATCCTCTGATAAAAACTAGAAAGAATCTATCTGTGAAACTGCTTTGTGATGTGGGGAATTTTCTCACAGAGTTAAACTTCTGTTTTGATTCAGCAGGTTAACATTCTTCTGATAGAATCTGAGAAGGGACATTTGGCACACCATTGAGACCTAAGGTGAAAAACCGAATAGCCCTAGATAAAAACTAGAAAAAGGCTAACTTTGAAACTGTTTTGTGATGCGTGGATTCAACTCACAGAGCTAAATCCTTCTTTTGATTCAGCAGGTTGGAAACATTATTCTGTTAGAATCTGCCAAGGAACATTATAGAGCCTGCTGAGGACTATAATAAAAAACTGAATATTGCCAGATAAAAACTAGAAAGAAGTCATCCATGAAACTGCTTTGTATTGGGTGGATTCATCTCACAGATTTCAATATTTCTCTTGATTCAGCAGGTTGGAAAGAATCTACTTATAGAATTTGCAAAGGAATATTTGGGAACCCGTTGAGGCCTATGGTGAAAAACAGAATATTCCCAGATAAAAACCAGAAGGAAGCTATCTGTTAAATTGCTTTCTAATGTGTGGATTCATCTTACAGAGTTAAAACTTTGTTTTGATTCAGCAGATGGAATCAAACTTCTTGTAGAATCTACAAAGGTACATTGAGGAGCCCATTGTGGCCTATAGTGAAATATGAATATTCTCAGATAAAATCTAGAAAGAAGCTATCTGTGAAACTGCTTTGTGATGTGTGGATTCCTTTCACAGAGGTAAAACCTTCTCTTGATTCAACAGATTTGAAACACTCTTCTTACAGGATCCATGAGGGGACATTTAAGAGCCCATTGAGGCTTATGGTGAAAAATCGATCATCCCCAGGTAAATACTTGAAGGAAGCTCTCTGTGGAACTGCTTAGGGATGTGTGGATTCTACGCAGAGAATTAAACTTTTATTTTGATTCAGTAGGTTGGGAACACTCTTCTTTTAGAATCTGATGTGGGAGGGCATGGAGCAAGATGGCCGAATAGGAACAGCTACAGTCTCCAGCTCCCAGCGTGAGTGATACAGAAGACAGGTGATTTCTTCATTTTCAACTGAGGTACTGGGTTCATCTTACTAGGGAGTGCCGGACAATCGGTGCTGGTCAGCTGCTGCAGCCCAATCAGCGAGAGCTGAAGCAGGGTGAGGCATCGTCTCACCTGGGAAGTGCAAGGGGGAAGGGAATCCCTTTTCCTAGCCAGGGGAACTGAGACACACAACACCTGGAAAATTGGGTAACTCCCACCCCAATACGGCACGTTACCAAGGGTAATAGCAAATGGGTGCACCAGGAGATTATATCCCACCCCTGGCCAGGAGGGTCCCACACACACGGAGCCTCCCTCATTGCTAGCACAGCAGTCTACGATCTAACGGCAAGGAAGCAGCGAGGCTGCGGGAGGGGCGCCTGCCATTGCTGAGGTTTAAGTAGGTAAAGAGAGCCACTGGGAAGCTCAAACTGGGTGGAGCTTAAAGCAGCTCAAGGAGGCCTGCCTGTCTCTGTAGACTCTACCTCTGGGGACAGGCACAGCTAAGCAACAACAACAACAAAAGCAGCAGAAATCTCTGCAGACGCATACGATTATGTCTGACAGCTTTGAAGAGAGCAGTGGATCTCCCAACATGGAGGTTGAGATCTGAGAATGGACAGACGGCTTGCTCAAGTGGGTCCATGACCCCTGAGTAGCCTAACTAGGAGACATCCCCCACTAGGAGCAGACCGACACTCCACACCTCACACAGTGGAGTACACCCCTGAGAGGAAGCTTCCAAGCAAGAATCAGACAGATACACTCACTGTTCAGCAATATTCTATCTTCTGCAGCCTCTGCTGCTGACACCCAGGCAAACAGAGTCTGGAGTGCACCTTAAACAATCTCCAACACACCTACAGCTGAGGGTCCTGACTGTTAGAAGGAAAACTAACAAACAGGAAGGACACCCACACCAAAACCCCATCAGTACGTCACCATCATCAAAGACCAGAGGCAGATAAAACCACAAAGATGGGGAAAAAGCAGGGTAGAAAAGCTGGAAATACAAAAAATGAGAGAGCATCTCCCCCTGCAAAGGAACGCAGCTCATCACCAGCAACGGATCAAAGTTGGGTGGAGAATGACTTTGACGAGATGAGAGAAGAAGGCTTCAATCCATCAAACTTATCAGAGCCAAAGGAGGAATTACGTACCCAGCACAAAGAAACTAAATATCTTGAAAAAAGAGTGGAAGAATTGATAACTAGAATAATTAATGCATAGAAGGCCATTAACGAACTGACAGAGACGAAAACCATGACATGAGAAACACGTGACAAATGCACAAGCTTCAGTAACCGACTCGATCAACTGGAAGAAAGAGTATCAGCGATTGAGGATCAAATTAATGAAATGAAGCGAGAAGAGAAATCTAAAGAAAAAAGAAGAAAAAGAAATGAACAAAGCCTTCAAGAAGTATGGGATTATGTAAAAAGACCAAATTGGTCGGGGGCAGTGGCTCAAGCCTGCAATCCCAGCACTTTGGGAGGCTGAGATGGGCAGATCACGAGGTCAGGAGATTGAGACCATCCTGGCTAACACAGTGAAACCCCGTCTCTACTAAAAAATACAAAAAACGAGCCGGGTGAGGTGACAGGCGCCTGTAGTCCCAGCTACTCGGGAGGCTGACGCAGAAGAAAGATGTAAACCTAGGAGGTGGAGCTGGCAGTGAGCCAAGATCCAACCACTGCACTCCAGCCTGGGTGACAGAGCAAGACTCCATCTCAAAAAAAAAAAAAATCAAATCTATGTCTGATGGGGGTGCCTGAAAGTTGGGGGAAAATGGCACGAAGTTGGAAAACATTCTTCAAGATATCATCCAGGAGAAATTCCCCAACCTAGTAGGGCAGGCCAACATTCAAATTCAGGAAATACATAGAACGCCACAAAGATACTCCTCGAGAAGGGCAACTCGAAGGCACATAATTGCCAGATAAACCAAAGTAGAAATGAAGGAAAAAATCTTAAGGGCAGCCAGAGAGAAAGGTCGGGTTACACACAAAAGGAAGCCCATCAGACTAACAGCAGAAATCTCCGCAGAAAATCTACAAGCCAGAAGAGAGTGGGGGCTAATATTCAACATTCTTAAAGAAAAGAATTTTAAACCCAGAATTTCATATCCAGCCAAAGTACGTTTTATAAGTGAAGGAGAAATAAAATCTTTTACAGATAAGCAAATGCTTAGAGATTTTGTCACCACCAGGCCTGCCTTACAAGAGACCCCGAAGGAAGCACTAAGCATAGAAAGGAACAACCGGTACCAGCCATAGCAAAAGCATGTCAAAATATAAAGACCATCGAGGCTAGGAAGAAACTGTATCAACTAACGAGCCAAAAAACCAGTTAATACCATAATGTCAGAATCAAGTTCACACAAAACAATACTAACCTTAAATGTAAATGGACTAAATGATCTAATTAAAAGACACAGACTGGCAAACTGGATAAAGAGTCAAGACCCATCAGTCTGCTGTATTCAGGAGACCCATCTCACATGCAGAGACATACATAGGCTCAAAATAAAGGGACGGAGGATGATCTACCAAGACAATGCAGAACAGGAAAAAGCAGGGGTTGCAATATTAGTCTCTGATAAAACAGACTTTAAACCATCAAAGATCAAAAGAGAAAAAGAAGGCCATTACAAATTGGTAAATGGATCAACTCAACAAGAAGAGCTAACTGTCCTAAATATATATGCAATCAATACAGGAGCACCCAGATTCATAAAGCAAGTCCTTAGAGATTTACAAGGAGACTTAGATTCCCATACAATAATAATGGGAGACTTCAACACCCCACTGTCAACATGAGGCAGGTCAATGAAACAGAAAGTTAACAAGGATATCCAGGAATTGAACTCATCTCTACAGCAAGCAGGCCTAATAGACATCTACAGAACTCTCCACCCCAAATCAACAGAATATACGTTCTTCTCAGCACCACATCACACTCATTCCAAAATTGACAACATAATTGGAAGTAAAGCACTCCTCAGCAAAAGTACAAAAACAGAAATTATAACAAACTGTCTCTCAGACCACAATGCAATCAAACTAGAACTCAGGACTAAGAAACTCAATCAAAACCGCTCAACTACATGGAAACTAAATAACCTACTCCTGATTGACTAGTGGGTACATAACGAAATGAAGGCAGAAATAAAGATGTTCTTTGAAACCAATGAGAACAAAGATACAACGTACCAGAATCTCTGGGACACATTTAAAGCAGTGTATAGAGGGAAATTTGTAGCACTAAATGCCCACAAGAGAAAGCTGGAAAGATCTAAAATTGACACACTAACATCACAATTAAAATAACTAGAGAAGCAAGAGCAAACACATTCAAAAGCTAGCAGAAGACAAGAAATAACTACAATAAGAACAGAACTGAAGGAGATAGAGACACAAAAAATCCTCCAAAAAATCAATGAATCCGGGAGTTGGTTTTTTGAAAAGATCAACAAAATTGATAGACCGCTAGTAAGATGAATAAAGAAGAAAAGAGAGAAGAATCAAATAGATGCAATAAAAAATGATAAAAGGGATATCATGACCGACCCCACAGAAATACAAACTACCATCAGAGAATACTATAAACACCTCTACGCAAATAAACTAGAAAATCTACAAGAAATGAATAATTTCCTGGACACTTACACTCTCCCAAGACTAAACCAGGAAGAAGCTGAATCCCTGAATAGACCAATAGCAGGGCCTGAAATTGAGGCAACAATTAGTAGCCTACCAACCAAAAAAAAGTACAGGACCAGATGGATTCACAGCTGAATTCTACCAGAGGTACAAGGAGGAGCTTGTACCATTCCTTCTGAAACTATTCCAATCAATAGAAAAGGAGGAAATCCTCCCTGACTCATTTTACAAGGCCAATATCATCCTGATAACAAAGCCTGGTGGAGACACAACAAAAAAACAGAATTTTAGACCAATATCCCTGATGAACATCGATGCAAAAATCCTCAATAAAATACTGGCAAACCAGATCCAGCAGCACATCAAAAAGCTTATCCACCATGATCAAGTGGGCTTCATCCCTGGGATGCAAGGCTGGTTCAACATACACAAATCAATAAACATAATCCAGCATATAAACAGAATCAAAGACAACAACCACATGATTATCTCAATAGAGACAGGAAAGGCCTTTGACAAAATTCAACAGCCCTTCATGCTAAAAACGCTCAATAAATTTGGTATTGATGGAACGTATCTCAAAATCATAAGAGCTATTTATGACAAACCCACAGCCAATATCATACTGAATGGGCAAAAACTGGAAGCATTCCCTTTGAAAACTGGCACAAGACAGGGATGCCCTCTCTCACCACCCCTATTCAACATTGTGTTGGAAGTTCTGGTTAGGGCAATCAGGCAAGAGAAAGAAATCAAGGGTATTCAGTTAGGAAAAGAAGAAGTCAAATTGTCTGTCTTTGCAAATGACGTGATTGTATATTTAGAAAACCCCATTGTGTCAGCCCAAGTCTCCTTAAGCTGATAAGAAACTTCAGCCAATTCTCAGGATACAAAATTAATGAGCAAAAATTACAAGCATTCTTATACACCACTAACTGACAAACAGAGAGCCAAATCATGAATGAACTTCCATTCACAATTGCTTCAAAGAGAATAAAATACCTAGGAATCCAACTTACAAGGGATGCAAAGGACTTCTTCAAGGAGAACTACAAACAACTGCTCAACAAAATAAAAGAGGACACAAACAAATGGAAGAATATTCCATGCTCATGGATAGGAAGAATCCATATCGTGAAAATTGCCATACTGCCCAAGGTAATTTATGGATTCAATGCCATCCCCAACAAGCTACCAATGATTTTCTTCACAGAATTGGAAAAAACTACTTTAAAGTTCATATGGAACCAAAAAAAACCCCACATTGCCAAGACAATCCTAAGTCAAAAGAACAAAGCTGGAGACATCACGCTACCTGACTTCAAACTGTACTACAAGGCTACAGTAACCAAAACAGCATGGTACTGGTACCAAAACAGAGATATAGACCAATGGAACAGAACAGAGTCCTCAGAAATAATACCACACGTCTACAGCCATCTGATCTTTGACAAACCTGACAAAAACAAGAAATAGGGAAAGATTTCCTATTTAATAAATGGTGCTGTGAAAATTGGCTAGCCATAAGTAGAAAGCTGAAACTGGATCCTTTCCTTACTCCTTATACGAAAATTAATTCAAGATGGATTAGAGTCTTAAAGGTTAGACCTAATACCATAAAAACCCTAGAAGAAAACCTAGGTAATACCATTCAGGACATAAGCATGGGCAAGGACTTCATATCTAAAACATCAAAAGCAACGACAACAAATGCCAAAATTGTCAAATGGGATCTCATTAAACTAAAGAGCTTCCACACAGCAAAAGAAACCACCATCAGAGTGAACAGACAACCTACAGAATGGGAGAAAATTTTTACAATCTACTCATCTGACAAAGGACTAATATCCAGAACCTACAAAAACTCAAACAAATTTACAAGAAGAAAAAACCAAACAACCCTATCAAAAAGTGGGCAAAGGATATGAACAGATATTTCTCAAAAGAAGACATGCATACAGCCAACAGACACATGAAAAAATGCTCATCATCACCGGCCATCAGAGAAATGCAAATCAAAACCACAAGAAGATACCATCTCACAATAGTAATAATGGCAATCATTAAAAAGCCAGGAAACAACAGGTGCTGGAGAGGATGTGGAGAAATAGGAACACTTTTACACTGTTGGTGGGATTGTAATCTAGTTCAATTATTACGGAAAACAGTTTGGCAATTCCTCAACGATCTAGAACTAGAAGTACCATATGACCCAGCCATCCCATTACTGGGGATATACCCAAAGGATTATAAATCATGCTGCTATAAAGACACATGCAAACGTATGTTTATTGCGGCACTATTCACAATAGCAAATACTTGGAATCAATCCAAATGTCCATCAGTGACAGACTGGATTAAGAAAATGTGGCACATACACACCATGGAATACTATGCAGCCATAAAAAAGGATGAGTTTGTTTCCTTTGTAGGCACATGGATGCAGCTGGAAACCATCATTCTCAGCAAACTATTGCAAGAACAGAAAACCAAACACCACATGTTCTCACTCATAGGTGGGAACTGAACAATGAGTTCACTTGGACTGGGGAAGGGGAACATCACACACCGGGGCTTATCATGCAGAAGGGGGAGGGAGGAGGGATTGCATTGGGAGTTATACCTGATGTAAATGATGAGTTGATGGTGCTGACGAGTTGATGGGTGCAGCACACCAAGATGGCACAAGTATACATGTTGGGGTCCATGCCGGGGGTGGTGGAGAATGAAAGAACACACAAAAGACAAAGACACACAGAGGACATGGCGGCCGCACTCAGAGCCTCCGCCTCACTTTATTTATACCCCATAAACCCCACGTCAGCAGAAAGAATGCAATGCAAAACAAACTTTCTTTTCCCAGATGTAACCTTCTACTCAGTTCCTTGTTTTTATGCTCTTCCTTATCTGCCCGCCTTCTTGGCGCCTACGGGAGTTCATTAAAAGTTCAATTGGAGATACTGTCCTTGAGCCCTATCTATTCTCAGCATACTGTTTTTAAAGGCCCCTGCATTTCCCCCTTTTTGTTTTTGTTTTGCCTCAATCCTAAAAAGGTAGCCCATATTTGTTCCTGTGTTTTCTTTTGTTTTTGGAGGCGACGGAGGGAGCATCGAATGACCAAAAGAAGTAGACCCAATCCAAGTGCCCAAAGCAATATACTTCCAGAGATTGTAGAAATCCATATTTTCATCTGGGTCTATGGGTTAAAGGCAGCAAGGCGCTGACCCAGCTCTGCAGGGTTACGGTTCCAGACAACACATGTAATTGTTGTTGAAATGCTTCGGAAATGTTCTGAATGAGTTCTTGGATGTCCAAACTAATATTTTTATGGCCTACTAATAATTTTCAGATTACAGTCCAATTTTGAGAGATGTTAAAAGGTACAGGCATTACACAAAATTCAGTGGAGTTCCAATCACATTGTAATGTCATCCGAGTACTGAGTACAGTGAGCTGATCTCCAAGCCATGTCAATGCTTGCTCCATGTTGTCCAATCTTTCAGCAAGTTGAGAGTCAATGTTTCGTTGTTGAAGCCATAACCGGTGAGATTGTTCGTGCCATTGCTGCATAAATTCAGCATTTTGTATGCTTTGATGAAGAGCGAGTCCTGCTACGGTCGCAGTGGAGGTGATGGCAACAAGACTCATCACCGAGGCAGTTATAAGTCCAAGGGCACGGCGGGTTCGCTGAAAAGAAGTCCAAATATAAGTTTCAAGAGGTGATGCCCCCCACGGTCGCGTAAGGTTAACAGGTAGCCAAATTTCCTTACAAGCCCTGAAGATATAAATATCCCCAGTAAAGTTGTGCCACCAGGAATGATTGAGGCAAGACAAAAATGTACACATATCTGTACAATTAACAATCCCCATATCATTATCCCATGTCAAATTCCCTGCTAATAATAGGTAGGGCTTACAGACACAAGCAATAATATATCAGGAGGTATTTCGATATAACTGAATATGAAAGGAGTTAGTTGGGTTAGAAAGATTAAGGGACATATTCCTCACAAAAGTGCTAATGGCATCACCTGCAGCTAACAACTTCCAAAGATGACTCTGTACTTCAGGCCTCCTTCACGTCATACCAAGGTTTCATCACTGTTAGCGGCAATACTTTTATTTACCCAGTGTCATTTCAAAGGTATGTGACTAAATTTTATTTGAAAATCACCGTGCACACTCCAATCAGTTATTTGCATCCCATTGTATTCTAATAAAATCCGGGGTTTAGTTCCCTGACATTGTTGCCATTCTAGCACCTCAATATTAGGAGAAACCTCTTGAATAGGACAAAAAGGTAAAGAACTAGGAATAGTTTCATTACCATATACAGTATGATTATACTGAAAGCTTCTAGTTACAATAATAACAGTATTAACAGCCACATGACTATGATTAGAGTGAACAGCCCAAGCTTCATGCGATTTTCAGAGACAATGAGGACTATTTCCCATGCATATTGGAAGTCCTTCCACTCCAAATTGGTATGTGCTGATTATAATTCCTGTTTCCCGTTCTATGTTGTCCTTGTCCGTATAGGGGGACGGCATCCAAGAAATGTCATTGGTAAAAACCTTAATTTTCGCCTTCTCCCAGGCGACTCCCTGATACAAGGGTGGAAAGGGAATATAAGTCCAATATTCATACAAAGCCTTACTAAGAGAAATAAGTCCCCCACCGAGGCACATCTAACAAAGGAAGAAATGCATGCTGAATCCAGTTTTCTTTTCAACAGGGTTTCAATCATCTTGTAGGAAACCACTCAGGTCCGCTCCCTGTAAGGACAAGAGCATAGCCCTGTCCCTGTTTTAGAATTTGCCCTTGAACATACTTACCTTCTTCATTAGGATACCAAACCTTTAAATTGTCAGCGGGGACTATCACCGAGGGAGGTGAGGCAAGATGGGTTACGACAGCGGAGTCTTGCAATTGTCTCCATTGATTCAAAAAAATTAAGGTAAAAAGAACCTTCAAAATCTGGTTTCTGGGGGGCTCATTTCCCCCTTTTTGTTTTGTTTTAATAGTTGAGTTTTTAAAGTTAAATTTGCATGCTCAATGATGGCTTGACCTTGACTGTTGCTCGGAATACCGATGATATGTTGAATATTGTATTGCTGTAAGAAAATTTGTAATTTATGAGAGACATAGGCAGGGACATTATTAGTTTTAAGTATAAGAGGAATGCCCATGATGGCGAAACAAGCTAAGATATGTGTAATAACAGAATCAGCTTTCTCAGATGGCAATGGAGTGGCCCATTGAAAATGAGAAAAGGTATCAATGGTATGATGAACATACTTTAATTGTCCAAAAGAAGGGACATCTCATGGATTAACCTCAGGATGGAAGGATGGAATGCTCAAAGGAGCACAGGAAGGACAAGCTCGAATAAGAGAATGAACTTGTTTACAAGTTAAATGAAACCGTCGTTGAAGGCCATAACTATTAGTGTGATGTAGAGTATATTTTTGTTCTGCAGCATGTAGGTGGCCTATTAAAAGCGAATCAATCTGAGTATTACCATGAACTAATGGTCCAGGAAGTTGAGAATGAGAATGAAGATGAGTGATGAATAAAGGAGCTCGACGTTGGCTCAAAGTAGAAGATAATAAGGAAAAGAGTTTTTGAAGAGAAGAAGTAGCACAAAGAGGTAAAGTGGCCTGAGAAATATAAGAAGTAACATAAACGGCATATTGAGAATTACTAACAATATTACAACTAGTAGTAGGGAAATCAAGTAAGACCATGAGAATAGCAAACAGTTCTCCCTGTTGCACCGAGGGATAAGGATAAACTGTAACTCGAGATTGATGAACACTCCAATATCCAGCCTTATCGTTGCTACTAGCATCAGTAAAAAAGGTAGGACCTTGAACAGGAAATACAGAAATTAGTGAGAAAGGCAACACAAAATGTTGTCTAAAAAATGAAAAGATCGGAGACTTAGGATATTGGGTAGAAAATTGTCCAACAAAGGAAGCGCAAGCAACTTGCCAAGAATTAGAAGTTGCAAGAAGATAAGTGATCTGATTATGAGTGAATTGAGAAATAACTAAGGAAAGATCTCCTCCCTAAAGTTGTCGACAACGATGTCGTCCTTTGATGATCAGCTCAGCTAAACGATTGATATAAGTAGCCAAGCGTTTAGAGATTTTATTGGACAAAAAGATCCATTCTAGTGGCCGATTGGTCTGATGAATCATTTCTGTAAGAGAATGTAAAGTATGAAATAAACAAAGGGAAAGGGGAACATCGGGAAGGAGATAATGTAAATGGGCCTTTTGAAGTTGCTCTTCTACAAGCTGGAGTTCCTGTAAAGCCAAAGGAGTTAAATGGCGTGAGCTGTCCAAGTGACTGTCTCCTTCTAGAATAGAAAAAAGATGTTATAACTGATATGTTGGTATTCTTAAAACAGGACGCATCCAATTAATGTCTCCTAGAAGCTTTTGAAAAACATGTAATGTTTTTAAATGATCACCTTGAATTTGAATTTTTTGGGGTCGAATATTTTGTGCTCCCAAGGTATAACCTAAATATTGAATAGGAAAATCCAGTTAAATTTTTTCTGTGGCAATATTAAGTGAGTAGAAAGAAAGCTGAGTTTGTAATGATACAAAAGCATCTTGCTGCTTTTCTCTGGTGGGTGCAGCAAGAAGAATGTCATCCATATAATGATATAAAAGAACAGAAGGATGACGCTTTCGAACAGGATCCAAGGCCCTATGGACAAATTCTTGACACAAGGTAGGGCTATTTAACATACCTTGAGGTAAAACTTTCCATTGATATCGAGAAAGTGGCTGAAAATTATTAAAAACAGGGACAGAGAAGATCCATACAATGATAAATTAACACAGTTGGAAACTGATTGTTTACAGGATTTAAAGTCCTATGTACAAATTTTTTACATATAGTAGGGCTATTAAGTATACCCTGGAGAAGAAGCTTCTGCTGATATTTTTGAATAGGTTGTCCATTATTATATTTAGGAATAATAAAGGCAAACTTTTTACAATCTTGAGGTTGTAATGGAATAGAGAAAAAACAATTTTTGAGATCTATGACCATTAATTTTTAACTTTGTGGGATAAGGGCAGGATTAGGAACACCAGGCTGTAAACTTTCCCTAGGTTGAATGTAAACATTTATAGTTTTAAGACAAGACAAAGACGGGAATTCTATGCAGAAGTACGTGGCTTTAGATTCCTCTCAGCCATTTGTTTTTTGACTTACTCTTTTAAAGTCCTAAGTATTTCTTTAGATAATGGCCACTGTTTCACCTAAAGAGGAGTGGTCGTTTTACACTTTAATTATAAAACTTGAGGCTGGTGAACAGTGGCTATGAGTTTAAAGGATTGTAGCCCATTTTGAACGTCATATTTTTGGCAGCTGAGGAAATATGAAGAATGTTTAAAAAAGCACCAAATTGTTATGAAAGATTTTGTCCCCAAAGATTAATATTGATAGGAATAATATAAAAAAAAAACAAAACTTGACCTTGTTGACCTTTAGGACTGACACAGGTTAAAGGTTCTACGTCTTGATAAACCACAGAAGCAGCATCCAAGCCAGTGAGTATAACTGAAACTTGTCTTTTTTCCCATTGTATAGGCCACTAATTTAAACAAATAATAGACATATTCACCCCCATATCAATTAACCCTTTAAAAACTATTCCATTAATATGCAATGAACATAAGGGCTTTTGATTAGAAACTAAAGTTTCCCAAAAAACAGTTGTTTCTGTGCTACCAAACCCTCCCTATTGAGAATACATTCCTCTGCCTCTAGGCGTATAAATTGTGAAACTTGTACCATAATAAGAATTTTATTAGTAACATCATGTCCTTTTGGCAAAGGGCCACACACTCGAATAGCTAATTTATATACTCCTCTATTAGGAGACAAGGTATAAGGTTGAGTAATAACTAAGTCAGCAGTGGCACTCTACTTAGTTGATGCATAAAGCTGAGAAACTGGTGTAAGGTGTAGAATCCTTAAGGAGGACTTGAATTTATTCATTGATGTTGTAGGTCATTGCTCACTGGGTATTGTAGTAGACTTGTAATTGTTGGGGCCCCAAGCCTGTGGGGCCCGGCTCCCATTTCCCAGGAGAGGAGACAGTAAATTTCCACTTTTATCAGTTTTGGAAAGACATTTATTTGTCCAATGTCGACCTTTACCACAACATTTGTACACCTCTGAAGGCAGCTTTCTGCCTTGAGGGATAAAAGTGTTCAATTTTTATGACATTCCTTTTTTGAAATGTCTAGGTTTACCACACTGCAAACAAAAACCTTGTTTGTTATTTCCTTTTAAGGCTTTAGACAAAGCTCCAGCAAATAATTGAGCATTATAAATAGCCCCTCCAACACTAACACAAGTTTTAATATATTTATCTAAATTGGCCCCATTGGCCTTTAACGATTTTAACAATTTTTAACAGTCAGCATAAGCATTTTTAAAAGACAATGTTTGTAACAAAATTTTTGAAGCAAAGCCTGCACCCACAATTTTGAAGACAGCATCCTGAAGATGGGCTATGAAATTTGGATATGGTTCATTTGTGCCCTGTAAAATCTTCACAGAGGAAAGGGAAGATTTTCCTGTTATCTCTACCTTATTTCAGGCCCTTAAAAACAAAGTCTTGATTTGAGCAAAGGCAACATCATCTAGACCAGCCTGAGCATTAGGAGTAGCGTACTGGCCCGTGCCTGTGAGTTATTCCTCAGTGGGTCCAGGGGGATCACACATAACATTTTTCCTAGCCTGTACATGTGCCTTGTTCATTTACCAGCTGTGCAATTGAAACCACTGAGAACGATCAAGAAAAGCCTTCCCCAAAGTCTTTCAGTCTATAGGAATCATCAAATTTTCTGATGAAAAAACATCAAGAAGATCAAGGATAAAAGGAGATTGAGATCCATAGTTAGAAATGGCAGCTTTCATTTCTTTTAGAAATTTAATTTGTAAGGCATTAAATTGGACATTATTGCCACCATTTAAAAACTGAGCATTAGGAGCAAAAGAAGCACAAATAATTGGAAACAGATCCAGCTCCTTAAAAATTTTTTTTAATTAAAAGTATATATAATATATAATAATACTCATATCCCCAAATATAAAGAATCCCAACATATTAATAGGAAAAGGTAAATAACCCAACCAAAAGTAGCAGAACAAAGAAATGACAATAAACCTATATGTCTAACATCATTACTCACTAGGAAATATGTATATTAATACCAAATTGAGAATCATTACATACACAATACAATGGTTATAATTTAAAAACACAGAAAATATCAACAGGTAGTTAATGTGTTAAGCAACTCGAATACTCAACTTCTGTTTGGAGTGTAAATTGGTGGAACCTATGCACCTCTATAACATAACAATTTCCTAGCTGGGGTTATTAATACTATATTAATATTAATAGTTAATATTAATGTGCTTATTTATTGACTATTGAAATACTCATAATATTTTAACAAACAATAAGATATACATATACACTGGTTTTGACATATTAAACAGGTGTTTAGTATAAATTTAAAGTATGTCCGATGTGAACAGGGCTTCAACTTTGCCAAACAAAGGTAAAGATAAGGAAGCCGGGGGGTTGGAGGCTCTGGAAAATCCTCTTTTAACAGGGCAGAAGGAAAAGAAACAGGGAAAGCTCGCAAAAGTGAATTAGAAGAATATATCTGTAATATTTGTTGAAGCATTTCCATAATACACTGCATGTCAGAATTTCCCTTAGAAGAAGGAAGAACTGGCTTTTTCTCTTCTCCCCCTTTTGCTACCCCCCTATCCTCTGTTACCCTGGCACAAATGGGCTCCATTTCAGATTTGTTTTTTCCCAAATCCTCAGATACCTTTCCTCCTGTGGCTACATTACCACACTCTGAATCAGTCTCAAGTAACTCTAATGTCTGAGTGATAGAGTTACACAAGGTCCACAATTTTGGAGGCATAATATCCCCTAACTGGAGAGCTCTAAGCAGAGCTTTTACTACCTGTAACCATTCTCTCTGATTCAGCTGCACTTTAGTATGATACTGAAACCAGTAACAATGTTGTTCAAAATGGGCAAACAATCGCTTCAAAGTCTTTTTCTTTTACTTCTAATCCTATAGACAGCAACAGTCCTTGAAACAGCCATAAATATTCTGAGGCCAGAGATGGAATTCCCATAATGAAAGCTTAAGAAGGTTCCCCTTAACAATATCTGGGTCTTACCCGGCCCTAGGGGGTTCCCCTTCTTGTTCTCCCCTACTCACCCGTGCTGACCCTGCTCGCTGCGCCACTTGTTGGGGTCCGTGCCGGGGGTGGTGGAGAATGAAAGAACACACAAAAAACAAAGACACACAGAGAACATGGCAGCCACACTCAGAGCCTCCGCCTCACTTTATTTATACCCCATAAATCCCATGTCAGCAGAAAGAATGCAATGCAAAACAAACTTTCTTTTCCCAGATGTAACCTTCTACTCAGTTCCTTGTTTTTATGCTCTTCCTTATCTGCCCGCCTTCTTGGCGCCTACGGGAGTTCATTAAAAGTTCAATTGGAGATACTGTCCTTGAGCCCTATCTATTCTCAGCATACTGTTTTTAAAGGCCCCTGCATATACATATGTAAGAAACCTGCATGTTATGCACATGTACCCTAGAACTTAAAGTATAATAATAATAAAAATAAAGAAAAGAAAATTAGGGTAGCTTTTCTTGCTACTAGAAGAGCAAGCAAAGTTTACTAACTTGTCATGTTAACCCTTTCTATTAAAAAGAAATGGTTGGAAAATAAAAAACAGAAAGAATACAAGAGAGAAGAATGAAACAGATGCAATAAAAAAGGATAAAAGGGATATCACCACCGACCCCACAGAAATACAAACTACTATCAGAGAATACTATAAACACCTCTATGCAAATAAACTAGAAAACCTAGAAGAAATAGATATTTTCCTGGACACTTACACTCTCCCGAGACTAAATCAGGAAGAAGTTGAATCTCTGAATAGACTAATAGCAGATTCTGAAATTGGAGCAATAATTAATAACCTACCAACCAAAGAAAGTCCAGGACGAGACGGACTCACAATTGAATTCTACCAGAGGTACAAGGAGGAGCTGGTACCATTCCTTCTGAAACTATTCCAATCAATAGAAAAAGAAGGAATCCTCCCTAACTCATTTTACGAGGCCAAAAACATCCTGATACCAAAGCCTGACAGAGACACAACAAAAAAAGAGAATTTTAGACAAATATTCCTGATGAACATTGATGCAAATATCCTCAATAAAATACTGGCAAACCGGATCCAGCAGCACATCAAAAAGCTTATCCACCATGATCAAGTGGGCTTCATCCCTGGGATGCAAGGCTGCTTCAACATATGCAAATCAATAAATGTAATCCAGTGTATAAACAGAATCAAAGACAAATACCACATGATTATCTCAATAGATGCAGGAAAGGCCTTTGACAAAATTCAACAGCCTTTCATGCTAAAAACTCTCAATAAATTCGATATTGATGGAACGTATTTGAAAATAATAAAACCTATTTATGACAAACCCACAGCCAGCGTCATACTGAATGAGCAAAAACTGGAAACATTCCCTTTGAAAACTGGCACAAAACAGGGATGCCCTCTCTCACCACTCCTATTCAACATCATATTAGAAGTTCTGGCTAGAATAATCAGGCAAGAGAAAGAAATAAAGGGTATTCAGTTAGGAAAAAAGAAGTCAAATTGTCCCTGTTTGTAGATGACATGATTGTATATTTAGAAAACCCCGTTGTCTCAGCCCAAATATCTCCTTAAGCTGATAAGCAACTTCAGCAAAGTCTCAGGATACAAAATCAATGCACAAAAATCACAAGCATTCTTGTACACCAGTAACAGACAGACAACCAAATCATGCATGAACTTCCATTCACAATAGCTTCAAAGAGAATAAAATACCTAGGAATTCAACTTACAAGGGATGTAAAGAACCTCTTCAAGGAGAACTACAAACCACTGCTCAGTGAAATAAAAGAAGACACAAACAAATGGAAATACATGCCGTGCTCATGGATAGGAAGAATCAATATTGTGAAAATGACCATACTGCCCAAGGTAATTTGTAGATTCAGCGCCACCCCCATTAAGCTACCAATGACTTTCCTCACACAATTGGAAAAAATCTGCTTTAAAGTTAATATGGAACCAAAAATGCACCACATTGCCAAGACAATCCTAAGCCAAAAGAGCAAAGCTGGAGGCAGGACGCTACCTGATTTCAAACTGTTCTACAAGGCTACAGTAACCAAAACAGCATGGTACCAGTACCAAAACTGACATATAGACCAACGAAACAGAACAGAGTCCTCAGAAATAATACCACACATCTACAGCCATCTGATCTTCGACAAACCTGACAAAAACAAGAAATGGGGAAAAGATTCCCTATTTAATAAATGGTGCTGGGGAAATTGGCCAGCCATGAGTAGAAAGCTGAAGCTGGATCCTTCCCCTACTCGTTAGACAAAAATTAATTCATGATGGAGTAGAGACTTAAATGTTAGACCTAACACCATAAAAACTCTAGAAGAAAACCTAAGTAAAACCGTTCAGGACATAGGCATGTACAAGGACTTCATGTCTGAAACACCAAAAGCAACAGCAACAAAAGCCAAAATTGACAAATGGGATCTAATTAAACTACAGAGCTTCTGCACAGCGAAAGAAACTACCATCAGAGTGAACAGGAAACCTACAGAATGGGAGAAAATTTTTGCAATCTACTCATCTGACAAAGGGCTAATATCCAGAACCTATAAAGAATTCAATCAAATTTACAAGAAAAAACAAACAAACAACCCCATCAAAAAGTGGGCAAAGGATATGAACAGAAATTTCTCAAAAGAAGACATTCATACAACCAACAGACACACGAAAAAATGCTCATCATCACTAGCCATCAGAGAAATGCAAATGAAAACTACAATGAGATACAATCTCACACCAGTTAGAAAGGCAATCATTAAAAAGTCTGGAAACAACTGGTGCTGGAGAGGATGTGGAGAAATAGGAACACTTTTACACTGTTGGTGGGACTCTATACTAGTTCAACCATTATGGAAAACTGTGTGGCGATTCCTCAATGATCTAGAACTAGAGATACCATATGACCCAGCCATCCCATTACTGGGGATATACCCAAAGGATTTAAGTCGTGCTGCTATAAAGACACATGCACATGTATGTTTATTGTGACACTATTTACAATAGCAAAGACTTGGAATCAACCCAAATGTCCATCAGTGACAGAGTGGATTAAGAAAATGTGGCACAGATACACCATGGAATACTATGCAGCCATAAAAAAGGATGAGTTCGTGTCCTTTGTAGGGACATGGATGCAGCTGAAAACCATCATTCTCAGCAAACTATTGCAAGAACAGAAAACCATATACCACATATTCTCACTCATAGGTGGGTATTGAACCATGAGATCACTTGGACACAGGAAGAGGATCACCATACATCAGGTCCTATTGTGGGGAAGGGGCCTGAGGGAAAGCAGTAGGAGATATACCTAATGTAAATACCCAGTTAATGGGTGCAGCACATCAACATGGCACATGTATACATATGTAACAAACCTGCACATTGTGCACATGTACCCTAGAACTTAAAGTATAATAAAAAAAAAGAAACAGAAGAACTTAAAAGAATTCTTTTTTTTTTTCTTTAATTCAAATTTTTATTGAGATAATAATAAATTCACATACAGGTGTAAGAAATAATATGGTTTCCCCTAATGTTAACTTTTTTTAAAAATTTATTTATTATTATTATACTTTAAGTTGTAGGGTACATGTGCATAACGTGCAGCTTTGTTACATATGTATACTTGTGCCATGTTGGTGTGCTGCACCCATCAACTCGTCAGCACCCATCAACTCGTCATTTACATCAGGTATAACTCCCAATGCAATCCCTCCCCCCTCCCCCATCCCCATGATAGGCCCCGGTGTGTGATGTTCCCCTTCCTGAGTCCAAGTAATCTCATTGTTCAGTTCCCACCTATGAGTGAGAACATGCGGTGTTTGGTTTTCTGTTCTTGTGATAGTTTGCTAAGAATGATGGTTTCCAGGTGCATCCATGTCCCTACAAAGGACGCAAACTCATCCTTTTTTATGGCT